>NC_135784.1:104687999-105051827 GCF_051106095.1 Pogona vitticeps
ATATACGCACTAAAGCTGAACAGAGCTGTTAATGATAGCACATTTTTAAGTCACTCATTCATAGGGTTATCACACTGCAAATCAGAGGCAACCTAACAGTACATAACATGAGGAAAAAGGTATTTGGGTGGAGCTTTTCCTTTCTCAGAACCCACAACGACACACATAATCTCTACCCTCAGCATATGAAGTGCAAGATCTGTTGAGGTATGGATGTAGAAATCATCAGCGGTAACTGGGAGAAGGCTGCACTTTCCCTTCAGTTTCCCAGCAGGTGCACAGGTAGAATTCAGAACAAGAATGCCCCTCGTTTTCATGCTGCAGATGGAACTATTATTTGTGTGTGTGTGTGTGTGTGTGCGCGCGCGCGCATGGGCCACTGCTTGACGAACACTCATCCCTAGACCTCGCCAGACCACACATGGTCTCTGCTGCTGCAGGCCCGCCTCCCTGCTCACCTAGCTGCTCTGGCAAGGGGGCGGGAGGATAGGTCTCCCTGCTGAGTCACAGAGTGGCCGGGCAAGCAGGGAGGCAGGGCTGTGGTAGCTGGGCCACTGCTACAATTGGGACACAGAAGATGATGCCAACCATGTTATTGTAACATATTAATCAGGGAATCACTCCCCTCCCCTCCCCAAGCTCTGTTCTGAGGCTGCAAGTGAGTGGCTGAGGTCTGTGATCTTGGTTTTCCCAAACCTGGCCTCCTTCAGATGATCTGGACTACAATGCCCATCACCTGCAATCAGCAGGTCCATGATGGCTGGGGATGTAGGAGACACTGGACCAAGTAAGTCTGCTTGGCTAATGCATTCCAAAATGCCATTCCTTATCTCCTGCCTTTGTAGTTTTCATGATTTAACAAGAGAAAACTCCCACAACTTTCTTGTCTCAGCGTTGTGGCAGATGTTCCTCTGGCAAACAATGAAGCCTCAGAGAACATATTGCAGAGTTTTGTGTTGCGGAAACGGCATCTTGGCTTGACGGGATCAAAGAGCTGTAGGCAGATGCTATAAATTGTAAGGCTTATCATTCTGCTGCTTGTTCCATTCTATCATCTTTATCACCTCAGCCTATTACATTACATGCTTTTTTCATACACATGCACACCCCACGCCACACAGATGCACACACACACACAGGATAAGTTTTCCAGGAGGGAGGAGAGAAGAGACATTAATCTCTCTCTTGACAGGGGCAAGATGACTTTTGTTTAGAAACTGAACTTTGGGAAATAAATATTTCTGTTTCCTCATTATTATCCTGCCTAATATTTCCTGAATACTTCCAGGACTGAAAACAAGACTTCTGGCAGAAGCTTGGATGATTTCTCATAGACAGAGTTAGAAAAAATACATACCCTTTTTGGGGGGGAACTACTGCTCATGAAATATTTCAGCTGCTGCCCACACTGGCAGAGGTGCTCTGAAAGTTGTAGTCCAAAAAAGTAATTATTCTGTTTTGTTTTTTTCTCATAGGTATATCATAGATTGACTGAAACAAATATCTGGAAGGAGAGATATCTGTACAGCTCCAAACCATAGCAATCATTTTAATCCACAAATCTGAATGCCAAAAGAGAAGGGTGTTCTTTCCCACTCTTAAATACTTGTTACATTAGTGCAAGTATCAGAGTACTCCGTTCATGTTGTCATTGTTTTATTTATTTAGTCTCATTTATAAGCTGGCTTTCTCCCCCATAAGAGGAGTCAAGGTGGGTCACAAGGTTAAAGCAAGTAAAATTATGACACAATAAATCACATGAATAAACAAATTAAACTATTATAATAATCAAATATATCAAATAACTATTAGGATTAACTTTAAAAGTTGAAACCTGAAAAGTTAAAACCAGCACCCAGGGATTCACTTTAAAAGTTACATGTTAAAATTAAAGTAAAAACTGAAATGCCTGCCTGAAAAGGTGGGTCTTTAACTGTCAGCTAGGTTAAAGCATATCTGTTTAACACTATTCACTACCATTTCAAAACCTGGAAGTAACTCATTAAAAAACTCCTACTCGTAATTTATTCCTTACAAAGACATAACTACAGAACATCATGGCTGTAACTTAATGGGTGATAGTTCTATTCCTTTTCCATTGTCACTGTATTAATTAATTAATTAATTAATTAATTAATTAATTAATTAATTAATTAATTTGTTTGATTTGTATCCCGCCCATCTGGTCTATTCAACCACTCTGAGCGGCTTCCAATATAACATAAACAATTAATAAAAACACATAGTTACATAAATCTTCAAATGAGAATGTAAAACCAAGAAAATAGAGCAAAAATAAATAAAGGAAAAATGAGAAGAAAGAATCAAGTATTGACTGGAGGGAAGGCCTGAATAAACATCCATGTTTTTAATTGGCTTTTAAAGATACCCAGCATAGGGGCTGCGCGAATCTCTGGAGGGAGATTGTTCCAGAGGCGAGGAGAGGCGATTAAAAAACATGGATGTAACCTTTTAAGTTAATTTTATTATTGTGAAAGACATGTTTGCTCTTATTGTATCGTGGAAGAGAAAGAGCCCACAGTTCATGTGTCTCATACTTTTGTTGTAGGTGCTGAAATAATGATGAGAGAGACAAAAAGGGAGTGGATTTTATGGCCAAACTGGCCAGGTTTGTACAACACCCCTGCAGAGTCTCCCTCTTACTAAGACATATACAGTATGGGCACACCACAGACAGTTTTAACTGGGAAACCTGTCAGTTTAAGGACAGATGTAGGTTAAGAACAGTGGCAGAGAAGAAATGGCCACTGGTCTCGAGATGAGCCAAACCCCCAAGAGAAAATGACAGGAATACAGTCTAAACAACCCCTATAAAAATTACATAGAAGACAATGCCCCCGCCAAAGAGTCATCTTACATGATAGCCCTCCTGTTGAGAGGCCAGATGATTATTTATACATTTATTTATTTAAAATATTTTTCACCCCACCTTTCTTCCAATGTGACTTACAACATAAAAACACAGTATTTAAAGCTAACAGCAGCGACTATACAAATACTAAAGAGGATCAAATTAATACTCTACTGAAAACATAAGCAAGACCAAAACACAGTCAAAGCAGTAAGGTACAACAATCCATTAAAAACAGCAACAATAACAAAAACCCTACTAGAGCAGCCAGTCACTCGGGGAAAGTTGGCCTGAAGCTAAATATCTTTTTCCTGCTGGCAGAAGGACAGCAAAGATGGGACCAGCTTGGCCTCCTGTGGGAGGGAGTTCCAAAGTCTGGGAACAGCAACAGAAGGTCCACTCCTGTGTCTTCACCAAACGTACCTGTGAAGGTGGTGGGACCAAAGTCTCTCCTGATGATCTTAACACCCAAGTAGGTTCATAAAGGGAGATGTGGGCCTTGAGGTAGTTTGGGACCAAGCCATTTGGGGCTTTTTAGGTTAAAACCGGCAGTTTGAATTGTGCCCAGAACTGCATAGGCAGCCAGTGGAGCTGCTATAAGTAGGATGGGGTGTGCGCGTTGTTATGTGATCCCTTGTGTCCAGAACCATTTAGCAATCTGGCTGCTGCCTTTTGGACCCTCATGAACAAATTTAATAGCTTACTTCTGAGTTGATATGGACATTCATTGAAAAATAATGTCGTTATCCTGGTCTCTTAATGCATTTTATAATTGTAGGTTACTTACCACCAATGGTTGGATTTTTAATATATCCTGTGTTGTGGGACTCTCCCCCCCACTTCCTTCCAATCAATATTATTAGGATGGCTCTAGTTCTCTGAGCAACTGCTTGCTGTGCAACACCATGTCTAGGCATCTGTCCTTAAACAGAAAAAGAAGAAGGGGATGTAAACTCTGTTGTTGCTGCTGCTGTTGCCTCCTCCTTCAGCATCATCACCTGAGGAAGCTAAAGGTGGCTAATCCATACAGACATAATTTTGAAAGCTCTGTAATAAGAACCACCCCCACATTTCACATGCTTTGCACTGAAAAGCTGTTACATTTTTTAAAAGCTATACATATTCAATTTTTTGGACTACCATTTGCTCAGTGTCATGTTTCTGGTGAATACTATAAATACTTTGAATACTATAAAAATCCAGGACCAGCATCCTATTTCCTAAATGGAGGAAATTGTGTAAGCATCCTCTCAACTCCCTGGTGTGTGCCAACTCTTGTATTGGTTGCAAGATTGGTCACACAAGTGGTTGTGCAACCAGAACCCTGCTGGAGCAGAGGGGCGTTGACATGATGGCCTTTGCATTCCACATTTAAGCAACAGGATGCTGATCTTGGCTTTGAGCTTTTTCTACTGCCTACTATCAGAAATGGGATGGTTGCTTGGTTGGTTTGTTACATTTATACAGTATTCTACCTTTCTTCCGGAGACCTTAAGATAAATAAGTAGTGTTTTTCCTTCACGCTTCAATTTCATAGCAAAAACTCTGTGAATTTGGCTGGGCTGAGAGCGTATGATTGGCCCAAAGTCAACCAGGGAGTTTCATAGCTGACTGGGAATTTGAACTTAGGTTTCTTGAGTTTTAATTTAATATCATAGGCTTTATACAATCCAGAGGATGGAAGTCTGATTCCCCACTGTGCCTTTCTGAGGAGGGCTGGACTCGATGCTCCAGTCCAGAGGATCCCTTCCAGCTGTGCAGTTCTAAGATTATCATTATTATTTAAAAGCCTCTGGCTATTGAAAGAATTTAAAAAACTGTTGAGAAGCTAATGATAGAAGTAAACTAGAGTTTCAAATTTAAAAGCAAGGAAACATCTAAGCATGATGCTAAGAACTGTTCTATGCAAACTATGAAGCACACAGTGAAGTTGTTTGTTTTGCAGACACGTAATAGGAGGCAGGAGGGACGTGGTGGCACCGTGGGTTAAACTGCAGAAGCCTCTGTGCTGCAAGGTCAGAAGACCAGCAGTTGTAAGATCGAATTCACACGATGGAGTGAGCCCCCGTCGCTTGTCCCAGCTCCCGCCAACCTAGTGATCCAAAAGCATACAAAATGCGAGTAGGTAAATAGGTACCACCATGGTGGGAAGGTAACAGTGTTCCGTGTCTAGTCGTGCTGGCCACGTGACCACAGAAACTGTCTAGGTGAAACGATAGCTCTATGGGTTGGAAACAGAGATGAGCACTGCACCCTAGAGTCAGAAATGACTGGACTAATTGTCAAGGGGATTTTTTCCCTTTATCTTTACCTTTATTGGGAGACAGACCCAGTCTTAAAAGGAGATTCCAGGGCTTTGTACTGAAGGTGTAAAAAGAAAGGGGAAGGACGAAACTTCCTCTCTTCCCCGCTCCACAGTTTATTCCATTATTCTCTACACTATAGTCCATGTGCTACCTTAGTTGAACTTCTAACAGTACCCAAATATAGTATGACCTAATGTTATTTCCTTCCTTAAGCAGCAAAAAATACATATTTTGAGGCAGCATGTCAACAGACTTCCTAAAAGCTGAAGCGCTTCGTGTTGTGAAATCCTCTGGGATCTTCTGTAAATTTTTGTCATTTTATTTAATCTTTCTTCCTCTTTGTCTAAACATTTATCTGCAGTTCATATATCACCTCAGGTTTTTTTTTAACAGCCGATGAAGCCAAATTAAAAAAAAACCAAAGTTCTAGCTTGGATAATACATTTAGTGGATCTCTGCTAAATTATGCAAGCTTTTGGCATTCTGAAGAATTGTTTATCAAGTGAAGACAGAAAAATCTGGGGCTAAGATAAACAGGTCCCACACTTGGCTTGGGGTAGCGCTCCTGGTGTTTGAAACCAGACTGCCGGTCAGATGGAAATGTGCACATTCCACAAGAGTCCAAGGTGTCAAGTAGATCGATTTACTGTCCTTTCTTTCTCTGGAGAAGAAAAGGCCTCGCTTTGTCTCCTCTTGCCATAACACAAAGTTCACAGACCTCTTTGGAGGCGTAGAGTTTTTTTTAAAAAAAAAAAACATAGAGCAAGGCAAAAAGCTTTACGTCAGTGAATAGGAAATCAAATTTCAATATCATATGAGGTTAAAAACTCAACTGCAGCCACATTGGCGGTCATGCCTAGTGGCTGGATAGCCTGAGAGCACCACTGTTCTGCTGCAGGAATTGTGTCTATAGTATTGGGATTGTGATTTGTTTCACAGCTGGTATTCACAGTCAGTTATCACACACAGGGTGTGTGTGGTTTGATTTGGGAGTTCCATGTTCACACTCAGCACATTTCAAGTTGAGCCCCTTCTTTTCTTTCAGTTGAAGCAACCCAGTCAATAGACATGATATGTCAAAAATATTGTGCCATACGATTGTGTCTTCTAGAGCAGTGGTTCTTAACCTTTGTTACTCAGGTGTTTTTGAATTGCAACTCCCAGAAACCCCAGCCAGCAGAGCTGGTGAAGGCTTCTGGGAGTTGCAGTCCAAAAACATCTAAGTAACAAAGGTGAAGAACCAGTGTTCTAGAGCAGTGGCTCTTAACCTTTGTTACTCGGATGCTTTTGAACTGCAACTCCCAGAAACCCCAGTCAGGACAGCTGGTGGTGAAGGCTTCTGGGAGTTGCAGTCCAAAACCCCTGAGTAACCCAAGGTTAAGAACCAGTGTTCTAGAGGTTACTTTACTCACATGCAAAGTGAAAGGGTGGGTGTGGGTGTCCCTGACTTGTGTTTGTAGATGAGAAAGTACAGTATGGACTGGCAGATCAGGGCAGGCGTTCGAAAGAAACATCCTGATTCTTTACTGAATGCAAAAGGCTAAACAAGCCAGTAAAATAACTACCATGTGCCATTCCACCTCAGTATTAAATTAAAATATGCATATTAAAACTGTATTTAATTTATTTTCAAAATTCTAAACTGTGTTTAGACCTTAACTGTGCTGCTCTCCTTTTAATGGGCCTACTTTAACAGCAGCCTCTTGCAGGAGTTCAACTGGTTAACCTTTCCTCATCCCTTGTACCAGGAAGTCCTGTCACCTGCTAAATACCTGTATCAGCTCATTATCCCAGGACTCGAAAGCTGGATAGGTTGCAATTGTATCTTAAAGGTATTTATTCTGGTGTTGACTCCAGTGGGATGATGTCCAGAGCAAACATTTTTAGTAGCTTGGTTACAAAAGAGCGCAGGACTTGCAATGTAATGACAATTGCTGCTTCTCTTATGTCTTTACCGCTGAACCGATAGGCTAGGTTCCCCACTCTCCCATTTTAAACCTCAGCTTCAAATACCTCTGAGTTTGTTTTTGTAGCAATTTTATTAGCCATTAATACTTTCCCAAGGTTTAGTTGGTAGATCAAAGCAAAGCACAAGGGGAGGGGGGGTGTCCCCACAGCTTCTCTGCAAAACAAAAACAGAACCAACAGAGCAGACTCGGGGTGCTTTGCTCAGTACAAGCTTTCTGCAGTGCTTTCCATTTTTTAGCAAATCAATGAAAATCACATCAACAAGGAACACAAAACAAAAGGAAAATCATATTTACTAAATCTGATTTCCTGTGTAAGACCTTGGAAACAGTTCTTGAAGACCTCATATGGCTTGCTACCCAGTTAGGCAGCAGCTGTTTAGAATTTACACACAGATGACAATCATCACTTAAAGGCTCTATTTCATATCATGACAATCTGAAGAAATGTAACAAACTGTTTTTAGACACTACTGTATTTAGAGCTAAATCTGAATATCAACAGAGGCTATTGCCCCAGTGTTAGAAACCACATAGACTCACATATTTTGCAAGTTTCTTAGTGATCACAGTCTCTGTATTTTGATGCCATGTATTAAAACGTTACTATATTATATCTCTAACGTCTGAGGAAGTGGACTTGTCCATGAAATCTCACATTAAAATATAACAGTTAGGCTTTAAAACGCTGCCACATTTCTGTCCTTTTCATTTGATTTATTGTTTGTTTGGTGTTCGTTTGTTTGTTTGTTTGTTTTGCCTGTAGGATTTGAAATGAAGGCCATAAAGCAGTGGGAGGTATGCTGTTACCTTCCAGATGTTGAAGAACTGCTGCCGGCTTCATTCATCACCATTTTCCAACTGCTGATGGTAACTTGAGTCCAATAAAATCTGGAACACTACAGGTTTCACAGCTCTCACTTAAAGGTTATGAGATCTACCTTGCTTTTGATGGTGTGTTTGTTTGTTTGTTTGACTGGTTTTGCTATACTGTATCTTCAGTTGATTCTTGGGCAGCAGAGACTTTCAAAAAGTCTCACAGTTCTGTTGAAGTAAAGGGAAGCCATGTGGCCATAAGAGAATAAAATCCAAGTGCAAAAATAGGCAATGCCTTTATAGACCACTAATTGTGGAAAGAGAATTTCAGCAGGTGACTATTAAAGAGCAGAGCCTTTAGGCCTCCTTGTATCTGATTATACTGCATGAGGCCCCATGGAAGACAGTGGGGTTTACTTCTAGGTAAACTTACATGGGATTGAGTGTTTATTTCCCACATTGCTATTGCAAAAAAGGCACATGTGTGAACTTTTCTATCTTGTTTCCTGTGAGTTAAAAAAAAAACACCAAGAAGACCTGTATCACATTTTCTGTTGTGCTGCTTGTCCTGTCAAGTGATGTTGTGCTTGCTTCTCTAGTTCAGGAAACTGTGGTTTCTTAGTAGAGGATGCAAATGTTAGAAATGTTTGCCCTTCTTTTGTTTTCTCATGACCTCTCTCTTTTAGATTGCTTTTCTCGTTAAAAGCAAGGCCGTGTTCAGGAGAATTATCAGACAGAATTACATATAGGACACCTTGGATTCCTTTTTTTTAGGGCTGAATTTCTTGAAATTATCCGTCCCTCTTTGTTGAGCCAGCACATAGCTTGGAGAAGTGACTCTTTTTAAAAGCATACAACTTGTAGAATCTCCCTCTGAACTAGTACAATCAAGCTTTCTTTCATGTCATTATGGATGAAATTTAAATCGAAACCTGCTGCCCAGAGGGTGAATCTCATGGAACAAAATGAAACAAGCTTCAGAGAAAACATGCTTAAGATTTGTACCATCAGGGTGCATCCTAAAGACGTTTGTTTGGCTATCTGCTCCACTGTGCACGGTTGTGATTGTTCTGAGAAATACATAACAGGCTATAAAATATCACCTTTCACCAGATTATTAGGCCTGGGATTTTAGATGTGGATGGTACTGAGAATTCTACACCAGGGATTAATGTAACAGAATTATTTTCAGCTGAAAAGACGCAAAAGTAAGTGGACGCAACTCCGTCCGCCAGAACAAGCGGAGGAAAGGCATAATGTGCCTATACAGAATATACATTTTATAAATTCAGATGAAAAGGAGGGTGGAGAAAGAGGGGTCATGAGAGGGGTTGCTGGTGTCTAGGCTTTTGGCCATAACTCTTCTCTCCTATCTTAGTGCTAGGTACTAAAGCTTATCAGTAAGCAAGGATAAATTCCCAATTAAAACCAGTTCCAGTACTTGCAAGCAAAGAAATGCAGGTGGCTTTTCTCCTTCGTCTATTTCTGTCTGCTAAGCAGAAACCTGATATAATAGGTTACACATTCATGTAGCAAAGCAAAGTACAGAGGCAAGATGGCTAAGTTAGGCTAAGTTATTATTTTATATAAATGTGTTCATTTGATCCCTTCAAGACATTTCTCTGTATATATGGAGCTAATTTCTGCTTGATGAAGCATCTTTTGCAAATCCAAGGTGTCTGTATTCCTGCAGTGACAGATGTGAGTCCTGTTGCATCACTCTTTCTATTTGGTATTTTATGTGCCTTATTCCTATAGATGCCCGGCTGCGGATACAACTGTCAAATTTAGGAGTGCACACTTTTGGGTCAAAACAGGCAAAATGTTACTACCCAGAGCTTCAAAACATTATGTTTTTGGGTCACAACTCCCAAAATTTCTTAAGCCAACATGGCTATAGTCATTGTGGCTCCGTAATTCTGGATATTGTCGTCCAAACGTGGAAGACTTCCAGACTCAGTTAAGGGCTTGCTAGAAACAACTCTCTTAAGAGGTTACATTTGTTTATCTTAGCACAGATTTCTCTGCTACACAAGTTCCAAATTTGTTGGGTTTCTGTTTTTGTTTTGCTTTTCTGAATGATCATTCAGGAGACATGCATGAGTTTAGTCTCCACGTTTCCCAGGTGCCGGAGGTTTGAAGGAATCCAGTGTGTTAGGAGAAAATGTCTTATCTTACTCAAATTGCAACAATGTTCAGTTCTGCTCTCAGAGAGGACAGGGGAACATTTCTTACCCACCAGCATTCTCACAGTAGAAGCCCAACGGAGGCAGAGATAAAGGAAATTGCTTAAGGCTTGCTCATGATTTTGTGGTTGAGCTGTGATGAGCAGAGGTTACGGACGCTCTCATCCTGGGTTCCGGCCCTGCAGCAGCTTTCTGCAGCTCTTCAGGTCTCTCCTTGCATGGCTGCTGTCTTCTTTCTGTTCTCCTCCTCTCCAGCACATGGAGGCTGGTCTTATTTGCACTTTCTTTGCACTTAGCCTTACTGAATTCAGCAAGATTTGCTCTCAAATTCAGCAAGATTTGCTCTCATTACACAGAAGCCTGCGCGCTACTTCAAATGTTCAAATCAGTGTTTTTAATTTTATGTTCTTGTGAAGTTTATGAGATGCATTTTGGGGGGGGGACTTTATTTACCCTTGAACTCTTCTGCATAATGTTTTCATGTGGGTGGGACCTCTGCGTCTGTGCCCTAATTCCCCCCCACCCCTAATTCCCCCACCCACCCAAACATTTAGCAATGTCCATTGCTGCAAACCAGGACTGCAAGGGGCAAAAACAGAAAAGGAAGGAAGTGGTTGTGAGGAAGCTGCTTTTCTTCAGATACCTGATAAAAACTTTTATGAAACTGCTGGAGATGGTGGCTACCTTTTGGCCTCATTCGTGGGTTTCCCAAGGCATTGAGGGAAGAAGAAGCTGCAGTCAGGGGTCTAATACAATGGCATTGCTAAGTGCTCAACTCTTGTGCAGTTCTCAGGCTCAGATGATAGTATGGCATTAGGATGCTATTAGGAGGCGAGCTATCTGAAGACATAAAAGACTTTTCTGCTTAACATCCCTTGGGGTTCCGTTACTCCACAAGCTGCAAGTTGGCTTTCTTTTGTGTTGTGATTGGCCGTCTGGATATAAACACGCAGACTTCATTTGCACATTTGACTATGTAGGTGTAACAGCTTCCAAGACATTTGTCTCCAGAGGAATGAGGTTTTATCACCTAATAACTATGAAGCTGGCGTGTTGTATAATGTGGCTGTAAGTTGGGATGGAGGGGAGTTCAAACTAGTGGTTTGTTCACTACTTCAGATGTTCTGTTCGCATTTACTGGGAAGTGCAGGACATGGAGGGAGCCATTCTTTGCCTTGTTGTTCCTTGCCTGGTGTAGTTTTCTCATTTTTTTAAAAAAATCCCTCCATTGTCTTCCAGTGAAGGTTAGGATTAATTGTGCCAGCTCCAGGTTCACATAGAGGAGAGGAAATGATTTTACATGGGGGCCAGTGGAGTCAGGATTGCTCCATATCACACTATATTCCATTCCAGGACTCTTCACAGTACAGACTCTCCTAATACTGGCTCCTGACCTATTTCTACCTTGTCAAGGAAAATTACAGGCCTGAGCAGAATGGAGTGTATTAATGAGAATCCATAATGATCAGGTGTGTTAAAGCTGAGTCAGAATGACTCAGCAGAGCTGATGCAACTCAGGGATGATGCAACTCAGGGATGATGCAATGTGTGATCTGATTGGTCCTGTATATGTATATATGTGTGAATTGTACAGTCAGTTGTATCTTCTTCCTGCTTGAAGATCACTTCTACATGTTATGCTGCCAGACTACGGTAAATACTGCTGTTGCTGAAGGAAATGCTGCTGGACTGTGTGTGAGTTATTTCTGGACTGCCTGGACTGCGAATCACTCTGCTAAAACTGGTATTTGTGTTAAGAAACACTGACATACCTGTGGTCCATTCCACAGACATATCATCAGCCTCTCCTCCACTGTCACAACAAGGCAATTGGGAGACCATGACCTCTGCCTTGTGTGTCCACCCCAGTCCTTCTGCCACCACTATTTCTGATAGCAGAGTTGGGAAACAGATGTTTATTTACATCTGAAGAGATAATACCTGTACCGCCTTAGCAGTGGGAGTTGTTTCTGATCTGTGAGTCAGATTGACCACAACTGATTCATCGTGAAACTGCCCTCAAAATAAAGCATAATTTAACTGTAGGGAAGTAAGAGGGTAGAGAACAAAACAAAACCTTCTCTAAAATTGTTTAATACAAACCCCAAGAGGTTAGCAGCAGCCCTCAGAAATATTTTAATATATTGCAATTTCCTGGTTTGTTTCTAGGAAACTAGAATAATTAACTGTACACTTGGAGTTTTTTAACTAAAAATATTAAACCTCTCTGAGGTTCACATAGTTAAATTTTGAGAAACTAACTACGCTTTATCCTTTCCATCCTTATTTTTTTTTTCCAATGCCATTCTTATATTCCAGCAAGGAATCTGTGAACTTTCAAGTGCAGATGTTGGTATTACCATTTTCGTATTTTAAATTTTCAAAGGAGTAGCTATCTTTGTTGCAGCAAAGACTCCCATGTACCCTAAAGTCTAAGATTTTTAAAAAAAGAATAGGTTGAGGTTGAGGCAAAGAGGCAGTCCCGAAACCAGCAAAGTCAGGGGGGTGGACAGGGGACAGATTGTATTTGTCCTCAGTGTGGAAGGGATGGTCACTCTTGAATTGGCCTCCTCAGCCACACTAGATGCTGTTCCAAGTCCTCCATGCAGAGCACGTTACCATAGTCTCTCTCGAGACTGAAGGATGGCTACTATGTTTTTGAATACATGAAGAATCATTCAGAATGGTGTGTGTGTGTGTGTGTGTGTGTGTGTGTGTGTGTGTGTGTGTGTGTGTGTGTGTGTTTGACAGTAATACTGTAATTGCATAATTAGCATTTCCCACATAAACATCCCAGCACAAGAGTTAATAATTATTATTGTTAACCTTAATTGAAGAGGTGCAGGAGAAATGTAGGGAATGACAGCCACTCTTTCTGGCCTTCATAGATAAATAAATTAAATTAAATAATTATTCTGAGATACCGTTAATCTGACACTTGATGAGTAATATGCTGAGTGCCAGCAAATGTAGCAAAGCTGAACAAGGACTAAGTATGTGTGTGTCACTGGCCATCTGGGAAAACATTTTAAAAAACCCTCAGAAATAATAACTAACGCCAGTATCTTAGTGTTTGGGGCTACTATCTTGTAGTAGCTCTTTATCTGCCCCGACTATTTCTGGCTTGTTGTTACACAAACTGGGGCTTGCTCCATTGAGGACAACAAGGTTTTCTGCTTGCAGAAAGGATTGCTGGATTCTCCTTGCATGAGCAGCAGGGAAGAAGGAAGCACAGACTGAGCAGGCTGCTTTGTGAATGGCCAGTGTTAACAACATGATTGCACTTTTTGCCTTTAATTCCCCTATACTCTTTCGTTTTTGGAGTGCATGTGTGTGCGTGGAGATGCACTAGTCTCTTGTGGCGAAACCAACAAGCACCTTAAAGATGTGGCACCTTAAAGATCAACAAGTTTTACCATACACAGACTGTATCGGATGCGGTACCTGAAAGTTTATGCATAGTAAATCATGTAGACCCTCTATAGACATGCAATTCTGGATAAGATTTCATGCATTTGACGAAGCACTTTAAGAGCTCATTTTATAATTTAAAAAATATCAGCTTCTCAAGTGCCACTGGACTCTGTATTATTTTCGCTGCAACAAACTGACAGAGCTATCCCTTGCAAAATAAATACAGTAACCAAACAAACTGAAGCTATGAGTGCAAAGTCCATATTTATCTACTTCATTATCTAATGAGATAGTTGAAAAGGTAAGGGAGCAATGCCATAAAATAGTTATAATGTGAAATATTAAGAGTGCAATCCAACAGAAGATTTCGGACTCAGACTAGACTGTGGGTTTATGCTTCAATTCATCTGTGCCTAGAAGCTTCCATTTGCAGTGTGAGGGATGTAACTATAGTACCATTTTTGTCATCAGGCCTGAGTCACGGCCAATAAGAAAACTGTATCCATTCTGTGAATTAATTTACTGCATGTCTGTTGTTCCTTCGACAATAGTTTTTGTCTGAGAATGAATTACAATACCACAAACCGGTTAAAGCAGCTGGTTGATGTGAGGACTGCTATTCAGTCAATTGAAAACCTATCATAGGTCTTTGCTGCTTTGGTTGAGGCACTTAATGTACAATGAAACAGGATTTTATTTTTATGCCCCGTGGCTTGCGGGGGTTGTCACCTTCCATGACATCCATGATGAAGGCAGATTCACTGCTTTTTATATAAGAAGAAACACAATAAATTTATAAAATATATCTTTGGGGGGGAGGATTGAACCCCATTATAACAGTTTGGCCAATGTCAGTCCTGTAAGGTTTCTCATTGACTTCTCACCTCCTCATTAAGGCTCTTTGCTTTGAACAAGCAATGCCAAGGAGTTATATTTGGAATTACCTATGGCTGATGAACCTGGTTAAGGTTCATTCTTTGTAACAGCATAATATGTGGTCTATAATAACCAAGGTGTTGTATCACATTTACTGTATAATATGATGGTTATAATTAGTAGTTTATTTGTGTCTTTCTTTATTATAGCATTGAGTTAATCTACCTATGGGAGCAGTCAGCATTTAAATTTTAATATTGCCATCTTAATTAACCCTCCCTCAAAGAAGACTAAACCAATTGTGCTACATTACCTCCATCTCTGAGGACATTACAATGATTGCCACTAATGTTCAAATTGACCACAAATGTTCAAATAGTAAGATAAGAAACTTATTCTCTGACTCTTTCTTTCTCAGTTGCATGGTTGTAGAGGGTACAATACAAATATAGATCATTGCTGAAAGACATGATTAAAACTTGATTATTCATTATAAATTACAGTAACTGGATGAATTGCATTAGTCATATTTCTTGATTTATTAACTCATATTTGTATTTGCAAATTGTGTCCCTTTTAAATGGGAGGGACTTTGGCTGAGTGTCAATCACTTAGAGTAGTCAATTGTTTTCCTATTTCCTTCATATTCCTTTCCCCACCATTTTATATGTGGCAAAGTAATGTCAAAGTTCAGTGTCGGGGGGGGGGAGCGTGGTTTGCTGCCAATTAAGGTGGCGGTGTAGAAGATTAGTTCTGCTCTAAGCCTTAAAATAATAGACCAAATAAGCATTAATATTCGTGGACAGAAAAGGAAAAGAACTCCAAATTGCATAGATATGGGGAAACCAAAGAAGACACCAAAAGCAAATATGCTGGAAGTCACAGCAGATGAGGAGGTTCAAAGAGATCTGACTGGGACATCAGAGGAGTCGGAGAGCAAAATGGAGGTGTCTAGTAAGAAAAAGGGAAATGGGGTGGAAAAAGGATCAGTATCTGTTAAAATCTGCTAGAGCTTAGTAATGTGAGAGTTCTGGAACAGTTTAGCCATGTCAGTGTTCTGAGTGTTTATGTAACTAATTAGTTAGTGAAGAAACTAATGAAGGCATCAAGTGAAGGTAGCATACTATGTAACCATTAAATATGTTTTTGTTTGTATTCTGACATGAAGATTTCGTAAGTGAAAGAGATTAATTTTCATTCTTTCTAAACTAAGAGTCTCTGACTATTTATATTGAGATTGCATGTCAGTTGAGGTAAAGTGATACAAATCTGACTAAAAACTAACTATACCATAAGGGGTGGTGTATTTGAGGGAGACTTGTAAAAATAATCTGCACTGTAGGTCTTGTCTGGATTCTTCTCCACTGTGTAGCTGGAGGTTTTTTAATCAGTAGCTTCCCACATCCTATGCCCAATAGATAGGAGCCCACTTCTCAATCTCTGTGTTAGCTGTAGATGTGTATGTACTTATGGGAGTTTGGTGTACACCTGCTCTGTATTAATTTGATTATGATAGCAGTGAGAACTGCGGGATGCTTCGAATGTTATGTAGGCTTTCTCCAAGTGTGAGATCAGTGAGTCGTGGCATACAGACTTCCCTTTAAAATGTTGATTCTGCATCCATCAGCATTCTTCCTCTGAAATGTGCAGTCATATAAAAGTATCCTGTATTTTGTTCTGGGACAAGGGCTGGGCAGACTTTACAGTTAATTCGTTTTTCACGACAAGGGCCAAGAACTATTAACTACAGTCAAATACAATATAGTTGTTCAGGGAAGAGGACATAGAATTGAGGAACATGATGCCTCTAAACACATGTTCAGGCAAGAATTTGTTTCAGTAGAACACCTGGAGCTTGCTCACAGATTCTTTCATATGTGAATCAGTTTTCTTGATTTGGGCAGAGAGAAATCTTTTTGTTTCCTGTTGTTAAACTGTTCCCAAAATCTTATTAAGAAAAAAAGGTACATGTAAAGGTAGTTGATCAAGTCATTTTGACTGTTTGGTAGCTGTCTCTTGTGCACCCTGTCACACAACCAGTTATGCAACCAGGACATGCCTAAGTGTACAATTAACTGCTAACAAGATAGTGCACACTAGTTGTGCAATTTGTCGAGCTAAGTTCCAAATTTGTAATGGGATTCTGATCTTCGGAATTAAGAAGCCTTGATGACAATTGTTGCAAATTATACAGAGATTTTCCAGTTGGTACTGATTTATTTTCTGCCTAGAGCTTGTGGTGGTGGAGGACTTTGTGGAGCAAAATGCATAGAATTCACCTGGCCAGCATAACCTGTAGCTATTTATGATGATTGGCTAATTAAGTTCAAAGTGGGGTGAGATGACATTTTAATTCAGTGGTTGGAAGTTACCAATGACCCTACTGGTGTGGGGAATTGGGAGCAGAGCTCGTATCCCAGAAAAAAAATTGTATTTGTGTTTGATCTCTCATAGTTTACTCATGTGTCCTGTGTAAACAATGTATTCTGACATATCCCAGAAGCCACTGCAACATATAGGGGTTCTGTGCACATGCATGTACTGCACATGAGTTTCTCAGCAGGCAAGCTTAAGTATCTCCTCAACGGAGATATTCTGGAAACCATTAGAGGATTAGTTGCCTGAGCAAGATTTGTTATTTCTCCACTTCAGAACAAGACATTGTGTGGGGCAAGGAGTAGGGCTTATGAAAATTACTACACACATTCTATGTGCACACTCATGTGTACAAATGCACATCACTATAATCATCTGTGTATCTGATTGGTAAATGCAGGAAGTTTAAATAGCACTACTTGTGAAAACGGGGAGGGCTTACTGTATGCATATCATATATCCATAATTGCAAAAGAGAGGCAGACTGGACAGTGTGGAAGCTGTGCAATCTATATACGAAAATGGGGTTAAACCACTAAGATATCAAAACCAGGTGAGCTTCTTCTTCAAGGTTAGCCCAGGAGAGCTTGAGTGGGGGAAGATTAAAATCCAAATATCTACAGGCTTAAGGTTTCAGAATCTATAATTCAGTCTCAAGACTGAGGTCACAAACATGTCAAATCAGCTGGAAGTGTCTTGGTGTTCAATTTCACCTCAGGCAGTATAGATGTGCATGTGATAAAACAGGGTTACTCTCCTTTCCAGGAACTCTCTTAGATTATGTCACTATGTGACAGTGGTTTCCCCTCAAGAATTTGGAGAATTCCAGTTTGATGCTAAGAATTCTCAGAAGGGGATGACTTCCCTCTGAAGTTGCTTGGGGAGGGGAAGTGTCCTCTAAATCTGCCAGTTAGAGGCACACTATTATTCTCTCAAAAGGTAAAGGCCCTAAACAATGGGGAACAGCAAAACATGGGCATCAGTGCATATTTGGCAAGCTGTAGATAAAAAGAAAACAATAATGCTTTCCAAGACATTTAGCAATTACCCAAACTTCTTAATATTAGTGACACAGTGGGGAAACGGGCTTTTATTTCTGTTCAGCTGTAACTCAGGATGTGGGACAGGTTTTTGCAATCTGATCTGATTCCCACTGAAATATCTTGATTATTCCCCTAGGCCCATGGTTCCCTACCATGGGTGAGAAATGCATTCTTGGAGTGTCAATTCCCAGAAGCCTTCATCACAAGATATGCTAGCTGGTGTCTCTTGGAGTTGCAATCTAAGAACATCTGGGTTACCCGAGGTTGGGAACCACTGCTTTAGACAACAAAATGACAGTGTCCTCATAGAAAGGAATGGTAATGGGTTTAATTTTAACTGAACAGTATGCAAAGGCAGCCTCTTTAACTAGCTGTTAGAGACATTATCTGCATTCTTTGTGCAAACATAAAATCAGGGGTCGATCAAAGCTGTGCCTTTAGATAAAGAGTACTGGGATTCATTTCCTTAAAATGTTTTGGCATTTCCTTGATATAAAGTACATGTCTGGGAAACAAGAGCTGTGAGCACAATGGAAACAATAGCGCCACAATTTCCACTGGGTGTTTTAAAGTAACTTCTATCTGGACCTAATGAGAAATAATCCAGCTTCCTCTGCCATCCCTGGAGCCACCCGACAATTAATTATCTTCTTGGATAGGTTTTCTGAATGTATAGGGAGACCGACAGCGGGAAAGGAAAATTGCTCTTCTCCAATTCCACTGTTGTACCACTGGGCATTGAGTATTGGATCCTGCCCACTGAAGGGTGTTCAGTTAGGCAGCCATGTCAATCTGGTTTTAATCTGTATGGCAAAAATGAAAACATAAGTGTTTGGACACCTTAAAGACCAATGGAATACATGTCACTGCAAGCTTTTGTAGATTTCAGTCCACTCCCTCAGACATATTTGAGGAACAGGCATGTGTTTGAGGAAGTAGTTTATAATCTATGAAAGCTCTCACTGAAAGAAATCCTCTAAGCCTTTATGGTGCCAAAACTTTTTATTTTTTTTTATTTTTGCTATACATGCACATTAAAAGGAAGCAATAAAACAGGTTGAATGGGGAATGGACAGGAATGTTTGCTGAATGGGACTTGCTTGTGAGTCAACATGAGAAGCTCATTGATGAATAATATAGCACTGTACTACTACATGTGGTTCTTCTTCGTGGCCTCAATACATCACTTTCCACTGTTCTCTGCTTCCTCCTACATCTCAGATTCAAGGGCCTCTCCATCTCATCCTTGAGAGTCTATGTTTCCGCAATAATATCATACCAACCTCCAAATTCTCCAGCAGCAAACTTCTTCAAACATCCAACAACGAAACGTTTTCTGAAAGGTCTCTCTCAGATCCATCCCGATACTCGACCTTCCTCTCCACAATGGTCACTGTGAGACAGGAGGCGAGAGGGATACCCCACTTACTGGAGAGCCAGCTCTCCTCCACATCAAAGATAAGGAAACAAGACCCTAGCCAACATTAGCACTCACAAAGACGGAGCAGCAAGGGACAGAAACAGACAAGCAGGGAAAGGAAATGCAAAGAATAATGTTGGGGAGGGGGGTTCAGGAAGAAAAGGCAGGAAAGGAGAGGAAGAAGAGGGTGGAGTTTGAGGCAGGAATGGCAGAGATAAAAAGGAAGGAAGAGCAATTGCCGCCAGGCTGGGAGTGGGTGTGGATGGAAGATCCTTGGACAGGATTATGGGAGAAATTAAGGGTGCCCAAAGAAGAAGCTGACTATAGAAAGAGAAGAGAATACCCACCCCGACCATCCTATTGGGGAGAAGCCGAGGTGAGAGAGTGGAGGAGGAAACTGAGAGAGAGGAGAAAGAGAGGAAGGGCAGAAAGGAAGGAAAGGCTGGAATGGAGGATAAGAGAGGTGAGGAGGAGAAGTTACAGGGAGGGCCCTGGAAGAATCTAAACCCAGAGAGACATTTCCTGTAGAGTGGTGACTGGGACGATGAGACTGTGCCCCTGTTGGAAGGTGAGAGGGGACAGACCGTAACAGGCAGCATCCCTGCAGATTGGCCGGGGCCTTGGAATGCCAGTAGCGGAAACCCATTCCTGTTCGAAGATTGGAGGGCCCTTCGAGACCCGTTGGCAGAAGGAGAAAGGCGTCTGAATCACGTTAGAGACACTTGTTATCTGTTAAATTCACCAATAAATATTTCACCTGTTTTGAAGCAAGAAAAATCTGATTTCTTTGAACAAAAAATTGAGTCAAAAGTCGAACCTTTACAGTCACTAACTCTTGTTTTGAAACAGCTTACCAACGCTCCTTTTGAGCCTTTAGCTACAAGTGACTTAAGACTCCTCACCTTTAAAACAGCTTTTCTCATAGCCATCACCTCAGCTCAACGAGCTAGTGAATTAACAGCTTTACGCTATGACTACTCTTGTCTACATTTTTTTTCCAAATAAGGTGAAGTTATTCATGGACATTTCCTTCCCCCCCAAAATTGTCTCTCAATGTAATCTTTCCCAGCTGATTGTCCTTCCTTCATTTTTTTTCCCATCATCCTCTTCAAATTAAGGAAAAAAAATACTCCATACATTGGATGTCGGAAAAGCTCTTGCTTTTTATCTCCAACGTTCCCAACCTTTTAGACAGTCATCTCGTCTCTTCATAAGCCATCAGCTACCTACAAAAGGCCGTCAGGTGATTTCCCAATCTATCTCCAGATGGGTCGCCTCTACCATTCATTTGGCTTATCAACTTGCTTGACAACCAGCTCCTAGAGTGGTTCGCCCTCACTCCACCAGGGCAGTGGCAGCCTCTACAGCCTTTCTTCATGGTGTACCTCTTCCGGACGTCTGCGCCTCTGCTGCTTGGGCACAGCCATCCACATTTATCCATCATTATAGACTTAACCTCCGGCAGAAGTCTGATGCGGCATTTGGACGTGTTATTCTAGCCTCTACCTTGGCGTGACACCCTGCCTTCAGATAAGACAGCTTATTAGTCACCCAGGGTGTGATTCACAGAGGCCACGAAGAAGGGCGACAGGTCACTCACCTGTAATTGTAGTTCTTCAGTGGACCTCTGTGATTCACACATCCCAACCTGTCCTCCCCTGTCACGACATTGTTTGCTTATTATTAAGTGGCGGTTGACACAACTGAAAGGGGACGCTTGGCATCAAGTTACTTATACGGGTGGGGAGGAGCATATTCTAATGTATTTATTGCTACTGCAGAAGCTCTGGAATCTTCCGAAGAGGCTCCGCGCAGGCACAAATCACCTAGGGTGTGAATCACAGTGGTCCACTTGAAGAACTACAATTACAGGTGGGTAACCTGTCAATCTGCGATACTAATTCCATCTCTACACCATTGAGGAAAACAGCCTCTCAGCATCACGAGAAGCTCTAACATGCAACCAAAGCAGTGACTATACTTTGATGTGATTTGATTCACAACCTGAATTATAGCTGAATTTGCAATCAGTTATCACACAGGGGCTCTGGCCTGATTCAGAAGTTGTGTCCAAACTCAATGCAACACAATTCACATTTCAGCCCACAGACCCCCTTCTTTTCTTCCTTCCTCTAGTCATGCTTCTGCCAGTGCTTTTATGGTTCACTGTCAAGCCACTTAATTTTGAAAGGTTTGTACAGTGTTCCAGAAAAGGTAGAAGCATTACAAATTTTTATATAACATGTACAGAAGTATCACATACCATGAGAAATCTTTTTCCGTCTGTGTTGTTTCTGTTTTTGTAATATTTTAAAAAATTCTCATCCAGAGATGATCCAGCACTAAACTAGTACAGCAGTACTAGTGATAAGATGATCCAGTGCTAAGGTCGTATATACTTAAAAAAATGGAGGGTGATCAGTAGGGGAACAATCCAGGGGCAACTGTTTTACCACATTCCAACTGCCTACATCACAAAACACCACCCACAGATATGCCCCCCTCCATCTTTACAAGAATGGATCAGTCGATCACAGAGGAAAAAATCAATTTAAATCATTCCATTCTGAAAAATGGAGAAGCCCTGAGAAGCAAAGAAAAAAGCCACATTGAGAGCAAAAAGGGCTGGGCTGATTCGAATCGGCCTTTGCATCATGTTATTTATTAAAAGCAAATTGAATTCACCTATTTTACAAGCAATACAAATCCCACAGTATTGGACTGTGTAGTCACAACCCAAGCCAAGTCAAAAGAATTCCAAGCATTGTCCCTTTTTCCACACACCCCACAAGCCCCTCCAATGTGAAATAAGGCAAGGAAGAAAATATATAAAATCTTTTATTAAAATAATTGTAAACTTTTTATATACACAAAACTATGTACAAGGGAAAACAGCAACTAACTTTACACCATTGTCATTTTATGCTCTGCCAGATTTTTTTAAAACCTTACAGTTCCATGAAGTGCACTTAAATTAAAAAAATCCTACGTAGCTTCAACAATACCCATTTCAGTTGGTTCTTGCTAATGGCACAATGTAAATGAACTGCAAATCACACCAAGTGAAAGAGAGGAAAACATTCTCTTCACCTGAAAACCTAACATAAGCAACCTGAAATATGCTGCAATGAAACCAATGGAATGTCCTTTAAATCCTGAAAACCTAACATAAAGAACTAAAGGTGCATATAGTTTTTCACATTTTTAAGGGGCTAAATATATTTGCAAAACTGGACCCCAGAGCTGAACAGTACACAGGTTTCAGATTTATCAGACACAGCATTCCCAGGGGAATATTTGTTCTAATGTGGAAAACACACAGTTATACTGTCATTTTGCCAATCTGATGGCAGGCAGCAATGACAAATTGAGTGTGATTAAAATATTTGTCCATATGACACAGATACAATGCACGGTTTCATATATTTTGCATATTTAAAGACAGTTGGAATTCTAGTCATGCTAATGTATGAACAAGTTGGGGGGGGGAAGCAGCAATGACTTAATTGGCTCAAAAGGTATTCAAACAAACTAAAGAGGACACAATGCTACCACAACTGCCCTCTCCTCTGGATGGTGTAAACTTGGCTTTGACATTTTAGTACAATACCTCGATGACAGTAATAGTAACTCACACACGTGCTGTTTTCACATGTGACACCAGAAGTCAGTCAGGGAAATCCCTTCCACAGATACCCACAATCAACAAAGGGGTTTACATGCCACAAGGTATGGGGGCCACACTTGGAATTCGTAGTGACTCTAACAGAAGGAAATCCCAGCTGTTCTTTGAATCAACTTGCGTCATATCTGCACAAATGAAGAAAAAAATACGCAGATTAACTGGTGATCCAGGTATACTGTCTTAGGATTCATCACAAGATCAAGACAATCTCCACAAATCTAACTATCCATAAAGAAAGAGCTATAAATTACTAATAAAACTATGGCTGTGAATATGGGAAATACATTTATGAATCAGAGATATGTAACTGTCTGATCTATTGCTTAAGGCAATGGTGTCATTAAAATAAATCAACATGGAGCTCCATTAGAAGTGCATGTAGATCTTAGCTACAACATGTCATGTGAGATATAATTACTAATCAGCCAAAATCCTCTTGCACAACTGCACCAGCATAATACAAATGGTATAACTTTTGGATGTGAATGGTCTCAGGTTAGGACATCAAAACAGATATTATCTGTTGTGTGTGAGTCGCACAACTCATTAGGAACTGATAATGTCTACAGGGATCTCTTAACTTCAGGCCATTTACTTCCAAAAGTTATGCCACTTGCATTACACTGGCATGGCCACTCAAGAGGATTTGAGCCATTATTTGTTTACAGAGAATTACAAAGTACTTGGAGCAAAGCCAGACCACTTTACTGAAGTAACAATCTACCCTCACCCCTGAATCTCCTAGTCCACAAATGTGGAACTTTCATATCATTCCACCTTGAACATCATTATCCAACTATTACAATTAGCTGCTAGCCATAATGGCTGATGAATTCTGGGTGCTGTGTTCCAAAAACGGAAGGTTTCCATGCCTTAGACAGACCTTTCATATCACCCCCACTTTAAACATGAATAAGCCAACCATAGTTTTGTCTTGACAGCTTGGCCTGTTGCTTTCTTTCACCGAGAATGTCAAGAGGATAAAATAGCAAGAGTCTGTGTTGCAAGCTGCGTCACCCAAGTATCATAAGGGGGGAGGGAAGAATATAAAATGGGTCACTCTGTTGATGGAGATTCCATATATTTAATGAGGACCTCCACGAGGGCTCAGAGGGTACTTTGTAAGTTGTGTTGATCCAGATACGTTTCCTATCGATGTACTCCCAATCATAAACTGAAGGTGTGAGTACCTGTACTAAGGACGCCATCTGGGTCTTGAAGGATAAGGTCCAAGCTGAGACTCTGCATGCCAGGTTCATTGATTAGGTAGCCCTTCTCACCAAAAGAGGTTGGGTGCCATTCGGAGTTAGATAAGGGCTAAAAAGCAAACATGCAAAAGATGTTAAAATCAGCTCTCCAGAGCTTTATTGAGTTCAGTTGAGCTGCCACTGTAACTAATCCTTCTAATGTTTAAGTTGCAAAATAAGGAATAAATGCATGTTGCTACAAATGTATGTAATCTTTACCAGTTACACAAAGCTCTGTCAGGCAATCACACTTGCATGTGTTCTCAATCTCTGATTCATTGCAACTAGTACTAACTGTAACAACTACCTGTGCAAAGTCCAGATACATGGATAACATAATTTGACACAGTGTCCTATTTTGTTATTCATCTGTAAATCAACCTCATTCCCTACAGCAGAGAAGCAGCAGCTGAACCACTGTTACTCTCTGGGGCATTTGCTCCTGTAACCACTTGCCTGGCCTGATGATCAGAGGCTGCAGGTGAATTCCCTGACACGCCTGTTGAATTTAGAGGCCAGACTCATGAGCTTCTCATATGTCAGAGATCATGGCTTACTGGCAATTTATGTCAAGGTTAGGTAAGGCTGTATCCTTTTGTTTGCATCTGCTGTGTACTGAATTAGGTTATGGGCCCACCAAGTTCAGCATCTCCCATTGGCCAGGAGTGGTGAACCCACAGCCCTTCAGATGTGACTACAACTCCCATCACCCTTGAGCACTAGCCATGCTGCCAGAGAATGATGGCCATTTGAATCCAGCAACATCCAGAGGGCTATAGGTCCCCTCCACTCAGAACTGACACCATCTCTTCAGGCTTCTTTGGGAATGAGCACTGCACATATGAATATCTAAAGTCATGCCCACGATAATTCTGAAAGGAAGAGAAAGCCTTACCACGTTAAACTGTCGGTGAAAGCTATCCTCATCTTCATCTGTTGCTGTGATGATATATGGGAAAAGGAGGGAAAGACGTATTAAAGACAGCTCAGAATTTTTGATAATTTAAAGGTTATTATGTCTATTACCCAAATTTCCACTGCCAACAGTTAACTGCTATACTGTAATTTCTAATGCAATAATACAACACGAGATAACATATTTGTCATTTGTGGTCAAGTATGCTTATTAGCATTTTCAGATTTACAAAATTTTGTAGGATTTGCCATAATAAATATATAAATATTCTTTGGATATAGCATAATTCAACCACAAGTAAGTGGATTTAATCCTATATACTTCAACAGATGAGATCTAGCCATATTAGAACCCCTGGACTCTGGGATCTATATTCGAAAACAAATAAAAACCAAACACTTTAACTTGCACATAAATTGATGAGATTTAAAAGTGCTGGGGACTTGCTGTATTCACACATGACACAATTTAAAATCCAGCTGTACCACTGAAATTATAATGGGACTAAAATGATATAGTCATAAGAAGAACAGGCTGCTCTTGAGGAAGCATAGATAGACTAAGTCTCCATATTTACTTTTACGTTTGAAAGAAAAGCTTAGTTTCATTCTTAATCTGAACCCTTCTTGCTAAACTCTTGGTTTTTCCCCTCAACCTGGTTGTGATCTATCAGCTACACAACAATATTGAATGAGTAAATACCAACCATCCGAAGAGGATGTGATAGGCGACACTTGAAATGGGTACATGTCATTTGTGCTGTCAGGCATCTGCACTTCCAGTTGGTGGCTCCTCCAGTCAGCATTGCCTAAGTCACATGTGGAGAGATCTGCAAAATCCATAGAACGTGTGTCAACATTACTATGGCAGAGGTTTTTCTTCTTCTTAGGATTGCCCCAACACCTTAGCCTCCATTTTGTTTCAGACAATTCACTATTGCAGTAGGTTGTGATAGCCAGCAACTGGCAAACTCAGGAGGAAGACTACCACCCTAATGGCACTCATGCCTTGCTTGTGGACTTGCCCAGCGTTTTGTGGCTGGGCATCAGGTTGGCCACAAAACGCTGGGCAAGACAAGCCTTTCACTTGAGCCAGCATGGCTTTTCTTATACAGTGGTGCCTCGCTTAACGAGTGCCCTGCTGAGCGATTAAATCGCTTAACGAGGGGCTCTGGGCCATCGCTGGAGCATTCGCTCAGCGATGGCCCCTATGGCGTTTTTTCGCTTTGCGATATTCGCTAAGCGATTCGCTTAGCGAATATCGCATAACAAAGCGGGGGAGAACAGCTGATCGGCAGTTCCAAAATGGCCGCCAGAAGGTCCGCGCCGCATTTTCGCGCCCTGCCCTCGCTTACCGAGGGCGCGAAAATGGCGGCGCTATGGAGGAACATCGCTTAACTGTGAGTTTTAAAGCCATAGGAACGCATTGAACAAAGTTCAATGCGTTTCTATGGCTTTTTAAATTCCGTTTAGCGATGTTTCGCTATAGCGAAGGTTAATCCGGAACGGATTAACCTCGCTATGCGAGGCACCACTGTACTCCTAGACTCCAAAAAAGAGAATGGTTTCTTCCAGTTTTCAGTGGCTCCCCAAAGACTTGTCAGGGGGTTCTCAGTGAGAAGATGATCAATGATTATAGACTGAATTTCCCATGAAAGATGGGTTGCCCACTCAGCAACTATCCCCTCCCTTGCAATGAGCCATCACAGGGGAACTCTGAATAGGTTCAAGAGCTTCCTCTCTATGAATGTGGAGGCAACACAGACTTAACAGACCTGGCCATCACCACCATGTGAACAGAGGGTTGTGAAAAACTACTAAGGTGACTATAATGGTCTCTCACCTATTGTGCTCCCCACTTCCATTTCCTCTGGTGAGTAGCTGGCAAGTACGTAGCCACTGTGGTCATCTGGTAGTTGAATGCTGTTGGTTGCTTCAGCGGTCTCCTCTGTCTTAATATCTTCCGCTGGCTGAAAAAACACACAACCAAAACACATTTACCTATATACCATAGATAGAACTAAGAGGGCTGAAAGACTCACTTAGGCAACCTGGGTTATCAGTTTCTTAGCCACAAACAACACACTCAGTGTTAAGCACAAGCCAAAAGCTATCGGTGCTTTGTTTTCACTGCCTCAGTGAAATGATCTCTTTTTATTGTGTGGAGTTTGTTTGAAATGGAAACCGGAGTCTGCCACATGGACAAAGAAGGGCAGTGGAGGGAGGCGGAAACTCAGCCAATGTTTTTAGTACAGCTGATTGGTAAGCGTACAAGCAGCCTACCTGTCCTGTTTGGCTTCAACCCAACATGAAAGGCGGCTGCCAATCAGTGTGGCAAACCCTGGACTGCATGAACCAGAGGTTTCATTCTGTATAAAGCAACTCCTCGCATTACCTTGGGTGGCCTCTGTTGGTATGCTTGGGAACCTATGTTGCTCCTCTGTTTAACTAAGGAAGCAAGGACTTCTGCCAGCTCCCCCGCCCCTACATCTATGGCTCCCTAAACCATTCTCCTAGTCATTCAATCCCTAGAACTGATTTTTAGGGGGCTGCAAAGGGAGAGATGGGAATGTCTCATTCCATGCATGGGTGAATACTTTTTCATTCATGGAAAGTAAATCACAATCTTTGAGTGACATGGAAGATCCATAGCCAGGAATATCAGAAGGAAAACCTACCTTTCTCACACTCTTGCTTTTTGAAGATTTTGACTTCTTTTCTGTTGAAGAAAAACAAAGACATAGATTTAATACAAACAAATGCAGTTCTGAAAAGAACATAGATGTTATTGATGATTCAGATAATGGCCAAAATTGTGTTGCACAGTTATTTATTTATTTATTTATTTATTTAATTAATTAATTAATTTTATTTAATTTTATTTAATTTTATTTATTTATTTATTTATTTATTTATTTATTTATTTATTTATTTATGTATTTAATTTGTATCCTGCTCCCATTAGTATCACAGCAATACTCTGGGCGGGTTACAACACATGTATAATAGAAAACAAATACAGAGACATTAAAACGAACAACAATAATTCTAAAAAACCAGGTATCACCGACTAATCCCCAGATCAGATGGAGGAAAAGAAGGGAAGGAAGAAGAGGGGGGAAAGAAAAAGCAGGGGGGGGGGAGTTGGTCAGCTGGGGTCAGTGTGAAAAGCAGTTATGTTAGTGCAAGGTCGCAGGAGCAAATTGCTGATAATTAATTAGTCACCTCTTGGGTTTCTGGTGGCAAGGCAAGCCACCTGACTGGTGCACAACAAGGAATCCAACTGGCACCTTATTAATTTCTAACAATTTGGCACTGAACATTATGCCAAAGCTCTTTCTTCACCATAACTCTGCTACAGGATTTTGGCCAATACAGATTCAATATAGATTCAGACATAATCAAAATTAGTTTGACACAGTTTCCCTCTTATAACTCCCAAAACCTTCCAACTTGGAATACTGATGATAAAGCTATCCTCCTTTCTTGGAAAACTTTCCCATTTCAGTCAAATGCCACAGACTACAAGAACAGCCATGAAGTAGTGAAGTGAAATACATCCTCATGGAGGGCAATGGATGCTTATGGGAAGCCTATAAGGAAGACAGGAGTTTCATAGTCTCCTCCCACCACTGTTCCCCATGAACTAGTAGTATTCAGAGTTAGGCTGTCCGGTGAGCATAACTAGAAATGCTGATGGCTTTGTGATCCATGAATTTGTTTAATCCCATTTTAAACTATGCTGCTGCTATATTTGCTGCACAGATTAAAGGTTAGTGCTCACCACAAGAAATTTTGCAGGAAATCTTTACCATGACCACCATGGGGCACTTTGATCATCTGTGGGGTCTCCTACCCCAAGCCATCTAAACCATGAGATAGCAGAAGATGGCTGCCTTTCAGGTAATGATGGGATAAATTTTCAAAATTAAATATCCGTATCAAGGACAGAGCAATGCAAATTCAATACCTTTTCGCTGCGATTTTGTTGAGGGTTCCAGCATTCTATAGACCCGAACGGCACTACAGCCTTTGCTAATGCTTTTGTCTTTCACCTCTTCAATATCAGGCAATGAATTCATGGCACAGCGAAAATTTGCTTTCCAAGTTTTTGGATCAGGCTGTACATCACCTTCTTTGTATCTGCCTGCAAAACAACAGATAATATCTAGCTGAGTAAAAAGTAGCTGACAACATGAATGACCGAGAACTAGCCACTAATATCCCCAAATCCAGCCATATCATGTTCTGCACATCATTGGAAAAGAGCCCAAGCTAACATTTCTGGGATTTAATGCTGGTTCTTCTTAGCCTTTGTGTCCCTAAACAATGCAAAAAAACTGTTTTAGATCCAGAGTTTGTTCTGATTGCTACCTTTCATTACTGCTTTTGAGTATTAGTTTTATTGACAAAGTTGACTCATTGATTCCAGTGAGTCTCACTTTAAGTACAATTAAGTCTAGATCCAATCTACAAGTACTGATGATGCTTCCACCTGTTTGTGACTTGGAAACTGTCCTCAGATATTCTGATGTATCTGCTCTGATCAGTACAAGGAGCTGGGTATAATATCAAGGCACAACCCAGGCAAAATTCCTTGGCACCAATAATAGTGGAAGAGATCTGTGGATGGTGGTCGTATTTAACAGAGGGAGGGAGGGAGGGAGGGAGGGAGGGAGGGAGGGATGGATGGGGAGAGACAGAGGGTGGGAGTATAGTGCTGTGACTGGCATGTCTGTACGTACAAAATACAGGTGCAAGTTTACAATACAATTTCACACAGACCAGTCATTTTACAAATTACTGTATTTAGAGGTACACTGAAACATAAGTGTAGAAATAGAAATGAACTGTGTAATGAGAGAACAGGACTGGTTGGGTGCATCATACAAATACATTCAACAGAGAGCCAGGATTGCAGCTCCCTGACAGATGTATTTGCTGTTAAATCCAGATCCCAACCCCAATATTTTAAGTAGAATGGTACTGCAGGGACATAGTTAATTGTGGAAATTACTGTCAGAACCAGCTCTCTCTAGCCCTTTATAAAACACCACTCTGAGATCCTCAGGGAAAGAATGGCATACAAATGGGATGGAATGGAATGAATGAATAAATCAAATCAAACTAAATAGGAGACAATATCAGGGACACAGAGAGAGATGCATTTATTTTGCAGCCAGGGTTTCTTATAGGAGGACTGACTGCTATTTCCTGTGGCCAGAAAGTGATCTGGAAAGTGTCCATGAGACTAAAGGAAACTAAGGGAGAAGAAGGAGGCTTGAAGAAGCTGCCCCTTTTGCTTGTGCCACTGTGTGGATTCTCCGCAAAAAGAAGATCGCCTCAAGGGTAGGCACTTGAGAGATGCCCCTGGCAAGATTCTGCCCTGAGCAGAGTATAGAAACTGACACATACCGGTATGAATGGCCCAGTTTTTGAAAAGAGAGGCATCTTTTTCTAGTACCCAACCATGCTTAGCTGCATGTTTCCAAGGAATCTGGAACAACTTCTCCTCCTATAATTCAATAAAACAATTCTAAGTGGGTGTCACATACGAAAAACAAAGTCAAGGACAATCTAGGAAGCCACAGAAACTTGGGAATGAAGCAAGTTTGCAGTCCACACCATATCTCCATATATATTATCCATGCAATTTTTCTAATACAGTACACTAACTTGGAGGATGATATGATACAATATTATAATAGCAGAATAAAGATGTCCACTGTCAGCCCTTCTTGGCTGGGTATACAGTCATAATCTAGGGATGGTATTAACCAAAGTAAACCCTGTCCATTCAGATTGATGACCTTACTACATGTTTACCATTATAGGCAAGCAGTATCAGTAAGCCAAACCACAACTATAAGGAATCTAAGTCCATATGAGGTAAACAATATGCTCAATGAATGAAAAACAAAGTCAAGGACAATCCAGGAAGTCACAGAATTGTAGGAAAGCAGCAAATAGTGTTGCCTGCATGGTATTCCCATATGCATTATCTCTGCAGTTTTTAGCACGACAAATTAGATTCGTATGTTTAGCTCCTGTTGGCATTTTAGCCTTGATCATATTAAACAATAAAGAGGGTGGCTTGGAGTCCTTGGACAATTTCATTGCTCCAAGCGAGGAATTCTCAGTAAAATGTGCCTCCTACGTCTGCCATACAGTGGTCCAACTCTGATGTAGTTTGATATTTAAAGCAGGTTCCCTCCTTTGTATCTTGGGAGAAGGAGATCTGTGTTTTGAATTTTAAACAGCAAAATTAAAAAGAAGAAAAGAGAAGTGAGAAGGAATTTTATACCTTATTAATCCAGTGCAGTCCAGGAATTTTATTGGAATTGATCTGTAACTCCAGCCATGGCCTCATGCGCATTCTTGTTTGTGGCATTGTGGTTCTGAAAAGAGAAGAATTGGCACATATAGCAGTAGTGTCATGGGAAGGACAACAAAGCTTTTGGTTTGGGTTTGGATTCACCCAAATTGTACTGGAGCATGCTTGGCATCCAGTTTTGATTGCCTATTTTGAATTAAGCTGGGTTAACAAGTGTGACTTGCTATTTAGGGAGCCAAATCCTATATGCTTACCTGCTAACTGAATGGAAGGGGGCTTATTTCTTGAGTAGGTGTGTGTAGAATTGCGCTGTTCACCACCCGTTTTCAAATTCATCTGCCACCTCACCTTGTGTGCTACAGAAATCCTAGATATCAGCCACAGTATGTGGGCATGGCAGATGATGGTAAGACACATTCTAGGTTACATATTGTGGGCACTTGGGCATGGCCAAGCCTATTAGGCTCAATATTATCTCAGCCGAACTCACGAGGATGATAGTAGTCTTCCTGCAGGGGCCAGCACATGGGCCAGAGACTCTCTCTCTCTCTGTCACTTTTCTGTATTACAGTCCCCATGAGCCACAAACCATGATGGTTATGCTCTTAGGATTCTGGGAACTATAATCCAAAAAAAAAAAAAAAGAGGAACTTTCCCAACTTCTGATGTGAATAGACTGGTAGTTGTGAGCTGCCTCTGAGAAACACTGGATAACTGAGAAAAGCGAGAGCTAACCTAAAATACCTAAATAACAAGGTAATCTAACATTAAGTCCTAGGTTTGTATGTCCTCAACATCCTACTTGTCATACCACTCAAAACATAAATTCCAGACAGAAGGCCTTGATTGTTGGAGTAACCAGGCTGGATAAGGATGTTATGCTCCAGGCTAATTAGCAAAATATAAAATATCCTCCCCCTCCATATACAAATTTGTTTTAATCATTTTGATCACTGACCTCTCTACACACACACCCTGGGAGTGTCATAGGGTCATCAGATCTCAATTTCTCCCTCCCTCTACCTCTATTCTGCCTGGGGTGTCTTGCACAAAGGAGATATACACAACTTTTCTGGCATCTCAGGCAAACCTTCCCCTTTGCCTCAGAACGTAACACTGCTGGACTGAATGGACAGGAAGGGCTCTGTGTGAGCATGAGGCATGTGCAGATTCTCTTCCATTCCTCAAACTGTTTTCAGATGCTAATCGTACATGTTGGATACATGTTGTGTTTGTGCACCTAAAACACGTCTCTTGTCAAGCCCCATGGAAGTCTGTCCACACGCACTGGTGGGGGAATCTTAAAATATCCGTGTTTTCAGCATCCATTGTTCACTAAAGATCACCTGTTCAAGAACGGCTCCACAAACATGCCTCTTGTCCTGTTTTGGCCTTTCAACCTAAAATGTCCCCCCCCACATCTGTCCAAACCCCAGAGATGCAAAAACCCATTTCCTTGAGGCACAGCCTCATCTGTGGAGGAGCTCAACCATCAGCTCTGCTGGCTGAGGTTTCTGGGAGTTGCAGTTCAAAAACACCTGAGTAACAAAGGTTAAGAAACACTGTTCTAGACAATAGCAAGGGTGTTCATACAAGTGTGTTCATGCCAGGTAAAGGCAGACTAGGTGGAGGCCCAGCAGACATTGTTTGAGGAGAACTCAAATAAGCCCCTCAACAGCATTGCCCACTGTAGAGAATGCTGGGAACTTTAGTCTCAGGATATCTGGTGGGCCACATCCAACTTATGAATTGGCTAGTCTTATTAGCAACAGTTCTGACTTTCTGCCCTGCTCCCATGTTCTGCCTGTGTTGAAGGAATAAGAATAGCTATTCAATAAAGAACCAAATTACCACAAAGGAATTACTCTCTCAATTCTTTCATGCTTTCTCAAAATAGAAATGAGGCCTGCAGAACTGGGCTCAGACCCATCACAGAAAGTGCTACCCATCATCAATTTCTAGGTGTTGCCGATAAAAAAAGCTAAGCTTTTTATGGCATTTTAAAAGGCTGCAAAAGCAAAGACTAGAGTCACTGCATTCAGAGGCGTTGTGCCCTCTGATGCCACAGGCAGACGACTGAAAACATGACCATGTATGAAGCACTCTAGCAATCACATACTGTGGGAGAAGGCTGATTAGTGGTGGGCAAGCTAACCTGCAGGGAGATTTATTCTACTAGTTTACCAATTTACATATTATTATTTTTTCACTTTTCTGAAAAAGGCCTCCATATTACTAATTCACCTTTACTTCTCATTTCCCCGAAGGACCCCGGATGAATTTTCAAAGAATCGTAATCTTCCAGTTGCAGCCAGTGGACCAACCCTACTGGCACAATCAAGAACAAACAAGCTCTGGTTGGTGTGTGGTAGGTGCCATCTGCTATGCCATTGAGCAAATACAAAGCATGCATCAGAGCTGTAGCGTTGTATCCACATTATGTGGAATGCACAACTGTATTTTCAATGTGATCTTTGGCATCCAAGCTGCTGTTGAAAGGTAGCAATCACCTTACTGTAACCCTGAAAAACAGCTGAAAAAGCAAGACACATTTGGCAACCAGGGAAGAGTATACAACAAAAAGTGGATGCACTAGAAATAAGAAAATGAACTCCATGTAGTAAAGTGTTTGTGTGCATGTGTTAAGGCGTAAGGACCAGTAAAGTATTCTGCATGTTAACAACCCAGTCCTCAACCAGCTTCAAAGAGTGTCCTATCCTATTCAATGCAACGGAATTTAAGTCCACATTAGAGCATATGGGGACAAAAGAAATCCACAATCAACAGCAACACACTGATGTCAATAGGATGAAAGGGCATCGGTGATCAGTGGGTTTGCCTACTGGGGAGAAGGAAAGGCTCCTCTACACAGTACTCTTCCCCTTCTGGTGGCCTAAATCTTTAGGCAGGAAAAGACATCTCAGTGTCTGAAGTCTGGCAAGGTCTGTGCATTTGTATTCCATTGTGGAACTGTTCCACTGTGTTATGGTCCGTATTTGCTGTAGTGAAAATGCTTTTTGCACAGCAGATCGTCTACCTATGTAACAGCAGACGGCCAAACATTCTGCCAGTTTTATCTTAGGGGCACAAGTGGCTAGTTATGCACATGGCGCCCTGTTCCTAAGCCTCCTGCATGAAGATCAGTTAAGAGAGAAGTCCGAAAAGTCAACCCTTGGTTTTAACAGGAATTTTCTCTGGGATGACCTTGATCAATCCAAAGTGAACTTTCCTGTGTGAGCACAGGATGGCATGTGGCACAACAGAACACAGTGTGGTGTGTTATTTCTTCAATTCAGGGAGAATGTTTATAAAGCAGCATGAGATACAGTGGGAATGTTGTCATTTCGCACAAGACAACACAAGATGTGCTGGTTTCCGGCCTGCATGTTTTTCAATTGGGGCTAGACTGTTTCAGAGATCAGCAAGGCTAAGGGGAAAAACAGATTCCATAATAATGTAAAATTACTAATAAGGGTCCAGATTTGACTGTCGTAATGCTTAAACAAAAATGAACAAATAAACAAAAATGAAATAAAAATGTTTAAGTGTTCCCTAGAGATGCTTTGCTGGCCCAGTTGATCTCGTAACAGGAAGAAGCTTCTGCCTTCAGATGATATTTGGAATTGCATCCACACCAACAGCAAGGTAAAGGGTCCAAAATTTGACCTCTGGGCGGCAGAGTTAAGTGCCAATTCAATGCTACTTATATACAGGCGCTACACTTCTCCAGTGGCAATTTGCGCTCTCTGGGCTTCCTAATGGCTTGCTATCAAACTGACTACCATGCATCCTGCTGCTCCTCCAAAGATTTCTGGGCAACTGCAAAACATGTTCCATAGAATAAAATAAAGGGCCTCTTCTTGCATAGCTAAAAATCCTGTATAAACCAGGGGTGGTGGGGATGCACTAATGATTTTGTTTCTCCCTTGTCCAACACTGGGTGTACAGTAACGGGAAGAAAGCCTCAAACATCTTTTTTTTAAAAAAATGAGGAGGGGGGAAGCCAGTTATTTAAGTATCTGATAAAGCATCGGTTCACGCACATTCACACAACCCCACACCACCGGTGGCTCCAAGATGGGGATGCCCTTGGGTCCCATCGCCACCTCAGTGGTCCTCAAAGACCTGCAAACTTTTCCGGCAGTCTCCACGAGGCTCCATCGTCTAGTCCAGTGGTTCTTAACGTGGGCAATAATGCCCCCCAGGGGGCGATTTCATTTTTCAGGGGGGCGGTAGAACGAAAAGGGGTGGCGTGGGGGCGCTGGAGCAGAAGGGGGGCGGTAGGGGGGTGCTGGAGCAAGCCAAACCTGTGATGATGGCTGCAGCCTTTTTACAGTGTGCATGAATATATATTTTCCTCCAATTTTAATTTAGTTTCAGACTTTTTGTCTTGAAATTTTTAGTTCCTGCATTTGTTTTTATGCCCTTTTTATATTTCTTTTTGCGTCTTAAAATTCACTTGCAACTAAATCATTAAATGTTACTTTTTGGGGGGCATTTCAATTTCTTGGAATTTAATTTTGTTTTCAGGGGTCATTGGATTTAAGTGTCATTCATAAATAAATAAATAAATAAATAAATAAATAAATAAATAAATAAATAAATAAATAAATAAATAAATAAATAAATAAATAAATAAGATATCATCACCGCGGGGAGGGGGGCGATGATAACTTCCTCAATGGCTCAAGGGGGCGTTTCTTTCAAAAAGGTTAAGAACCACTGGTCTAGTCCTCCTCCCGCCGACTTCTTTCCCTGCCGATTTTTTTTTTCCCCACGCAGATCAAGGGCGCCAAAGCAACCAGGCTGGCTGCCTCGCTTCCTTTACCACCACCTCCCGCCGAGTCTCTCGTTTTTTGTTTTTTTTACAAAGTTTACTTCCTGGTCCCACAACAACAAAAGAAGCAACATCCCTCTATCAGGCATGTTGTTAATTTTCCCTCTGCCAAAGCACTGGAGGAACAAAACAACGGGGCTAATCAAGCAATTACCGTTGCAGTTTAGAACACCAGGAGCCATTCGCGTCTGTGTGGTCTCGCTAATCAAGCTATTGTTGTTGCACTTTAAAAATAGCACGTCCAACTCCTCGCCCGCAAGATGCGAGAGAACCAGCCCGGCCAAGCAGGAGCCACGCCCACCCTTGACCGTGTCTTGTGCGCGTCGAAACCGGCCGGGCGCCCTGCAAACCCTGCACCGCGCATTGGACGCGCTCCCTGTTCCTTCCTTGCGCGCTCGATCTTGCGCTTGGACTCACTTTATTGTAAACTACGTTCCTTCTCCTGCCCGGGAAGAACGGACGGCTTCGTGCCTGTTCGGAAGCGGGCTTTGGTCACCCATGCATCCAACCCTACATTTTTACCCCACAACAAATCCGGGCAACTTGCATTGCAATCTGGAGCCAAGGAAGGAAGGAAGGAAAGAACTTTTAAAGTTCCACAAGACGCTCGATTGACTTGGACCACCTCAGGCAATACGAGAAAGTCGCCACAGGCTTGAGTCTACCGGAGCTGAGCAGGGCGGCTGAGGACAGGGCATTTCGGAGATCGCTCATTCATAGGGGCACCGTAAATCGGAAGCGACCTGACGCCGCCTTAACAAGAACAAACCAGGGACTAGCGTCTCTATGCCCTCTGGCAGGAGTGCCGTTGTTATTCGGGTAGCCCCTACTTCCAAATTTCCCCCAGCCAGTCAGCTTTATGCGAAAGAAACACCGTTTGGCGGATCACCACCGATCTTTTTTTTAAAAAAATAAAGTTACTTGGCGCCAGGGCTGGCTGCAGCCTGTTGCCTTTGATCTCCAGGACAAGCCAGGAGGTGAGCGCGTCCCGTAGGGGGAGAAGCCGCTTGGCAGAGAGGCCAGAAAGCCACCCGAGGCATCGAAATCGCCCCTTTCCTTGACCCCCCCTCCACACACACCCCAAGAGCCCACCCCTCCCCGCCAGAGACACGCACAGCCGCTACGTTGACCAGGGGCTACTCGGGAGTAGTTGTGATGGGACTCCATGGGGTCCGCCGGAGAGAGAAAGAGAGAACCCCGCGCGCCGCGAATCGCTCGAGGGCCAACGAGCTGGGGACGCGACCCACCTTCCGGCTCTCCTCGTGAGGCGGCTCCCCCCGCACTTCGCTGCAAAATCCCGCGGAGCGACCCCGGGCGAGCCTCGTTCCCGCCCTGCCAGCTGAGCTCCTTCCCTGCCGAGAGACCCCGCGCGCTCTGCAAACTCTGGACCAGGCGCTGCCTGTATTATCCGACCGGTCACTGGGAATCCCCAGCCGTGGCGCCGCCTCCAATCAGCGGCCGGCAGAGCGCCGCGTCCAATCAGCGCCGGGCAGCATCATTTCGGGGAAATCAGGCTCTTGTAGCACCAAGCGCCGAAGGGGGAAGTCCGGCTCCCCCGTTCCCCGCCTCTTTCCCTGGCTGCAACCTGTTTACAGTATTATCTTGCGCAGAGGGGAGGCGGCGGTGTCACGTAGTTGGGGGGGAGAATGAATGGTGGGGAGCTGTGGGTCCGGAGCCCGTGTGGCCTGGCAGGAGTCAGCCTGTGGCGCTGCCGCTCAAGAGATCAAGGCCCCACTGGGCCATGAAACCTGTTAGGGAACCTTGGACCAGTCACCGTCTGTCAGCCTGGCCTCCCTTCATAAGGACCTGGTGAGGATAAAATGGGGAGATCCATATGTGCCACCTTGCACTCATTGGAGAGAAAAAAGGGGGAAGGAATAGAAATGCTACAAACGAATAACAATAAATATACTTAATATCTCTATTTAGTGAATAGCATTGATTATATCTTTCCAACGGAACTGTCAAGGGGTAGGATATATTAGGCACCAAGTGAACCATCAGTTCTTGAATGTTGTGGCTTCGAAGCAGGAAATATGGAAATGTGAAAAGATCTGAGTGACTTTGATAAGGGCCAAATCATAGATTCATGAAGTTGGAATGAATGCCTCCAGTGTTGGAGCACTCACCACCTCTTCAGGTAACTGGTTCCAGTGCCATACTGCTCTAACAGTTAGGGAAGTTTTTTCTGATATTCAGCCAAAATCCAACTTCCTGTAACTTGAGCACATTGTCGCGTGTCCTGCACTCTGGGATGATCGAGAACAGATCCTGCCCCTCCTCCGTATGACAATCTTTTAAGTGTTTGAAAAGTGCTATCATATCTCCCCTCAGTCTTTTTTTCTCAAGGCTAAACATGCCCAGTTCTTTTAGTCTTTCCTTCCCCCAATCATCATTGTTCCCCTCCACTTAACTTGTTCCAATTTGTCAGCATCCTTTTCGAAGTGTGGTATCAAGATGATGCTTAACCAGCGCCAAATAGAGAGAAACTGGTACCTCACAGAATTTGGAGACAGTGCCTCTGTTAATGCAGCCTAAAATAGCATTTGTCTTTTTTGTAGCTGCATCACACTGTTGGCTCATATTCAGCTTGTGATCTACATCAACTCTAAGATCTTTTTCACTTGTAATATTGCTGAGCCAGGTATCTCACATCTTATAACTGTGTGTTTGCTCTCTTTTTCCTAAGTGCCATACTTTGCATTTATCCCTGTTGAATTTAATTCTGTTGTTTTCAATTCAGGGTTCAGCCTACCAAGATCATTTTGAATTTTGTTTCTGTCTTCCAGGGTATTAGCTATTCCATCCAATTTTGTGTCATTTGCAAATTTGATTAGCATTCCCTGCACCCGATTCAGTTCATTAATTTAAAAAATGCTCAAGAGTCCTGGGGTACCCGCTTGTTATCTCCTCCCAATTTGAGAAGGAACCCTCCCAATGTAATGAATCAACACCCTCTCAGTATGATTTTGTAGCCAACTCTGCATCCACTTGACAGTTGTTCCATGCAGCCCACACCTAGTTAGCTTGCTAATCAGAATATTATGGGCACTTTGCCAAAACTGTTGCTGAAATCAAGATATACTATGTCTACAGCATTCACTCTATCTATTAGGGAGGTTAACCAATTTTAAAAAATGAGATCAAGTTATTCTTACAGGATTTGTTCTTGACAAATCCCCATTGGCTCCTAGTTATTGCTGCATTGTTTTCTAGGCGCTTGCGTAGTGACCCCTCTATTATTCATTCAGAATTTTCCATGGGATTGATGTAAGGCTGACTGGTTTGTAGTTCCCAGGTTGCTCCTTTGTGTCCTTTCTGATGATAGGGACATTAGCCCTCCTCCAATCACCTGCTAACCTCACCCATTTCCCATGATTTGAAGAAAATAATAGATAGTGGTTCTGAGAGTTCTTCAGCCAGTTCCTTCAATAGTTTCAGATGCAGATCATCCAGCCCTGGAGATTTTAACTCATTCAAGGTAATAAGGTGTTCCTTGACTATTTATCCATCTCCAGATGCAATCTTGTCCCCTCCACCTGCACTTCACATCTCTCCAGAGGGTCATAATCTGTCCTTTGGGAAAAGACTGAGCTACTGTTTCATTTCTTTGTCTTTTGTTATGCACATACCTGAAGAATGCTTTTTTGCTGCTTTTGGTGTCCCTAGCTAACCTCTACTCATTTTCAGTTTTGCCCTCCTAATGCAATCTCTACAATTCCTTGCTATTTGCCTGTACTCCTCCTTTGTGACCTGGCCTTCTTTCCACCTTCATGTCTTTTGTTTGTTTGTTTTCAGGACCTCTCAGAGCTTTTTGTGAAACTACACTGGCCTTTTTTTTCTTTTTTCTTTTTTTTTTGCTGTCTCCCATCATTTTTTCTTGTTGAAATTTAAAGTTGTACCTTATAATTTCTTTTTTTAAAAAGAAACTCCCACCCTTCTTGGACTCCTTTTCTTGTGAGGCTCTCCTGCCATGGGACCATACCCTTGTTCTGGGTGTATTGAAATTGACATTTTTAAAATCTAGCATGTATGCTTTGATTTTCTTTTAAATCAAGAATTCTAGTAGAGTGTGGTCACTCTCACCTAGAGTTCCCCTTACTGCCACTTCCTCCACCACATTGTCTCTATAGGTTAGAATCGAGTCAAAGGTAGCTAGCCTTCTAGTTTCTTTCTCCATTTTTTAAGGAAAAAAGTATCAGTCACACAAACCAGAAATTTATTGGAAGGGCCATACTTGGCAGAATTTGCCTCCCACCAGATATCCGGATCATTGAAATCTTCCAGCACTACTACATCGTGTCTCTTTGAAATCCTTGAAATTAAGTTTTTCCAAAATTTCATCCACATCCTCTCTTTGATTGAGTGGTTGGTAGTTGCAGCCCCCAACTACTATGCTCCTTTTTGTTTTTCACCCCAGCTGCATTGGTCCCGAGGTGCTCAGAAAGCCAATTTTTTTTCTTCCTGAATTTCTGTTCAAGAATGTGTATTTTTTACATAGACTGCAATTCTGCCTCCCTTTCTATTTTTTTCTGTTCTTTATGAACAATTTATATCCTTCAATTTCTGTATTCCACTTGTGGGAATCATCCCACCAAGTTCCAGTTATTCCTATCAAGTCATATTTACCCTCCTGAACTAAGATTTCCAGTTCTCATTTGTTTCCCATACACCTGGCATTTGTATATAGACACTGGAGATTGTGTGCTTTGTGGCCTACTTTTCTTTGTGCATTTTAATGATGATGATGATGATGAATGTTAATATTATTATTGACCCACCCCATTACACATGTTTGTCCATTCCTCTTATTGTAGATGATGGTTAGAGGACTGGGTCAGAGCATGTCCAAAATGGCAAGTCTTGCGGGGTGTTCTTGGTATGCAGTGGTTAGTTCCTACCAAACTGGTGCAAGGGAGGACAACCAGTGAACTGGCTTCAGGGTTGGAGGCGCCCAAGGTACATTGATACATGTGGGAAGTGAAGGCTAGTCCACCTGGTTTGATCACACAGAAGAGCTGCCGTAGCTCAAACTGCTGAAAAACTTAACGCTAGCCACGAAAAAAAGGTGTCAGAACACACAATGCATCGCCGTTTGCTGCGTATGGGGCTGTGTAGCTGCAGACTGGTCAGAGTTCCACAACGACCCCTGTCCACTGCTGAAAGTGCGTACAATGGGGATATGAGCATCTGAACTGGACCATGGAGTGATGAAAGAAGGCTGCCTTGTCTGATGAATCACGTCTTTTTCCTGATCAGGTGGATGACTGGGTGCCTCTGCCTCTGTTAGCAGGAGAAGAGATATAGCAGCAGGATGCACAATGGGAAGAAGGCTGGCTGGTGGAGGTGGTGTTATGCTCTGGGCAGTGTTCTGCTGGGAAACTTTGGGTCCTGGCCTTTGCGTGGATGTTGCTTTGACACGCACCACCTACCTAGAGATTGTTGCAGGCCACATACACCCCTTCATGGCAATGGTGTTCCCTGATGGCAGTAGCCTCTTTCAGCGGGATAATGCACCCTGCCACACTGTAGAAATTGTTCAGGAATGGTTTGAGGAACATGACAAGGAGTTCAAGGTGTTGCCTTGGCCTCCAGATTCCCCAGATCTCAATATGATTGCGCAACCATGGGATGTGCTGGAACACCAAATCCAGTTAACGGAGGCCCCACCTCGCAACTTGCAGGACTCAAAGGATCTACTGCCAATGTCCTGATGTCAGATACCACAGGACATGTTCATAGGGCTTGTGGAGGCCAGGCCTCGATGCATCAGTGCTGTTTTGATAGCATGAGGGGGACCTACATGATATTAGGCAGATGGCTTTAACGTTGTGGCTGATCAGTGTGTATCTAGCCAGAGACCCCAGAACCATTTCCAAGGTAGGGAGAAGTCCAAGACTGGCAGGCAAGCCATGAGGAATTTTGCCTGGCTGGTGCTATATCTCCACTTATTTAAGGAGTGAAATAAATAAATACTCTATCATGCTATGTTCAGTATTGTGTGGGCATCACAATTGCATAGCAATTTCCAAAAAGCAGTCGCCGTGTTGGCAAATTTAAAAGGGAAATGGAAAATATGAGGGGAAAATGCAAAATACTGTGGATTTCTTAAACTACACCAGAGTGAAGAAGGGAGCCAAACCTGGTACCCAGGAACAACGTATTACAAGCCCCCTCCCTCACCTCTTTTAAAAGATCATTGAAAACATTGATTTACAGACCTGTTCCGGCTTCTCTATAGGGTTACATGCCTGTGCCGGTTTTAGTTTTATATTTCCGCCACTGGATATTTTGACTGTTACTTCGTTGTTCTATGATATCAAAATGCCTCCAACTTATGGTGACCCTATAAATAAGTGGTCCCCAACCCTTTCCAAACTGCGGACCGGTTGGGGGGCAGGGTCTGTGCACAGGTGGGTGGGACACCCGTGCACGTGGGTGGTTGGGGCACTCCTGTGTACATGCGCTGGTAGGCAGGGCACCCATGCGTGCATGTGGGCATCCATGTGTGTGTGCAGGGGGGCATACATGCAGGGGGGAGGATGTGTCTCCACGGCCCGGTCCTGCCAAGGCCATGGCCCGCTACTGAGCCACGGACCGGAGGTTGGGGACCTGGCTATAAACTACTTACCTCCTCAATATGCTGTCCTTAGCAGACCTGATTAACGCTTGTAAGCTCAAATCTGCAGCTTTCTTCAAGACTTCTCAGCAGACTATCTATCTTAATAACCCAGCTTTCTATGATACCTTATGGATATAAAATAATCATCTTCTTTTACAGACTCCTCACCTCTGTTTCAGAAACAACTCAGTATTTCCATGACAGCCAAATGTGCTTGGTACATAGCTGATCAACTGTGGCTAGGGCCTCCAATTTCAAGCAATTGACATCTTGATAGTCCTATTTCTTTGTTAATGATGCATTGTCATTTTGTCTATCATCTGTATCATCACTTGGGCATTATCACCATGACTATGGGGATATATACATATAGAGAGAGAACATCGGATTTGCACTCCTTATGTCACATTGAAATAGATGTGTTAGTCTTCAACATGCCAGTGTATTTTGTCCTTCCCCCCCTTCCTGTTTCTTTTCCTTTAATTTTGCCAGCATGCTAAGACAAATTAATGCGGCTGCTTTTTTGGAAATTGCTGTGTTCTCCAAGTAGTATTTGATTCTCAAAGGATTAAGGCCAATAGCTCACTGGAAGAGCATCTGCTCTCTCTCTCTCTCTCTCTCTCTCTGGGAAAGTTCCCAGGTTCCGTTCCGGAATCCCCCGGTTGCGCTGCGAGAGACTCCTGTCTCTCAAACCTTAGCAACCAGCTGCCGCTCAGCGTAGGCAGTACTACCCTAAATAGACTAAGAGGAGATGTGTGGAAAGTAAATAAAAACAACTGCTGGGGAAAGCAACTGGACTGGAGACTGGCTTTCCTCAACTACACATATCCTCCTGAAGAATATCTTTGGGTTGCCTGCTCAGAATCTGCCCCCACAAGGCAGTGCAGCCCCAGCAGAGCTGCAGCTGAGGAGAAAGGCGGGGAAAAGGGGGAGTTACCTCTCTCCCAATTTTTCCCCTCACGCCAGTATCAAGAGTACCACCATCAGGAGCTTGCTGCACCGCAGCTGTCCTCCGCTGCCGACACCTCTTTACTCATGACTAAACCAGGTCAACCTTAATTGCAGGTAAACCAGCAATTCGAAGACCTGTCTGGAGCCTTTTCATGGGGGAATAAACATCTCCAGTGTGAATGGAAGGATCACTCAAGAGCAAACTAAGATGACATTGAAGATGAGAACTTTATTAAGCCTGCCACCAGACTGCTCCAAATTCTCCTCTCTGGACAGGCCCTCAGGTAGCAGGGCCAGTAAAAGTACAAAGCAGCATTGGTGACAGTACAAAGAAACAATAGTCTGTGTAGAACAAAGCTGGAGGCTGCATTTTAGTATTGAACTATGCAAAAGAGTCAGTTAAGGCCAAGACAGATTTTTACCTAGTACTTGACCCTCTGTGCATTTTATCTTAAAAGATAGAAAAACCTCCTTCCTCACCGACAGATCTTTGTTCTGCAAAATTTAACCACAAAAGGCACTTCCTTGAGACTTTTTAAAATAGCCATGTTAGTCTGTGCAAGCATATTTGACACACATACACACATATGTATACAGACCGAGAGAGATTAAACACTATATATTATAATGTGACCTTTCAACTTGATCCACGAAAGCTCACATTAAATATAGCAGTTACTTTAGGTGTCATGTTCTCTCTCTCTCTCTGTCTGATTCATCTTTTGTGAACATGACAATACATCTGGGCCCTGTCATTTGCATCACCTCTGAATCCTAGGCTTCTTTGATTAACTTGGCCTTGAGAGTGTACCACATTTATCAGAGAAGGAAGTGCAAGACAAGACAAGGATTTTGAGGGCCACATCCAAACTCGTCATCCATGTCTCTGGTTCCTATTCTGTACTGTTAGGGTCCTTCTGACTTACTGTGAACCTAGCAAGTGATGACTTTCAAGAGGTTCTGTCCTTAACAGCCCTGCTCAGATTCTGAAAATTCACAGCCATGGCTTTCTTTATTGAGTCCATTTATTTCATGGTAGGGTTTCCTCTTTTCCTACCAATGTCCTCTTTTTCCACTCCCATAATCACTAGAACTATCAGTCCTCTTCTGCTGATGAGGCCATCATTCCTGAAGAGTGTCATCACCCAATACTGCAAGAATATGCTTTACAGAGAATGGGCATGAATGTTCACAGCACAGCCAAGCATTCCCTCCACAATGCCAGGAGACTGAAAACTGGACATAACCGCTACAGACGGCAGGAAAACAGAATGACCCAATATCCATTTAAAGATTGCAGCACTAAGAAAAATGAAAACAGCAATCCTTATATTTGTATATTGTCTCAATGGGGGAATAAAAAGTGTACATCTAAGAGTAACCTCCTGGCAAACCCCATCTTGCCACAAATGTTTGGACTTTTTGGCACTTGCTTTGAAGAAGTGGGATTTACCTATGAAACCTTGCATATTGTATGTTAAAAATATATTCGTTGTCTATGAAGGTGTCGCCTATTCTTGCATCAATGGGGGAAGTGTGCATAGAGTTAAAAGATTATAATTAAAGCTACCTGAAGAATCTTTTTGGACAGTGATGTAAACAAGAGACTGAGATCAAAAAAAGAAAAAATGCAGTGTTTGATGGAGCTAGGCATCATCCGCCTCCAATGCCCCATTTGCTATAGTTCTGTACCAAATGCATGGACCCAACTGTGCACAGTCTCCACTGGGACACATTCCTTGCCCATGATAAGGTTACAGGGATAAAAGGCTAGAGACAATGTATTAACCACAGCTCTAGGGTGGCTCTCCATTCAGTGCATAATGCGACCTGCGTAGTAGAACAAACTGTGGGTGGAAGCAAACAAACTTTTGAGTTGCAAATATATTCAAATAACACCTTGTTGGAAATGATGTGACTATTGTGAGTAAACAGACTGTCTTTTGCCTTCGAACTCTCTACAGGAAATTGTATAACACCTTTCAGAAGGGGACCTCAAGAAAGTGATAGCGGATTGATGTATGCTGTATGTGTTGTTGTGATCTTGCTGCATAGGGAAAGAAAAGTGTGATTCTCAAGTGTACTTGGTAAAGTATAGTAGTGAGCAAAACCTGGCATTCCTCTTTGTGTAGGCTATTCCTATGTGAGCAGGACTCTTCTACTCTTCAGGTTTCGTGAATGCATCTGAAAAGTGATAGTGAATGGCGGGGGGGGGGGAAAGGACTATGTACAGTTAACTTGTGCCTGTAGGGAGGAAGAATGGATCCCCCGAAAGTGCAGCTCAACGGCAGACTGCATATCTGAACCAAGTGTGAGATGTGCAATGTTATGGCAAGACTCATTGCCCAAACTATGTATCTCTAGACAGTGTCCCAAATACTGTACATAAAAGTTTTTTTTTCTTTTTTCTTTGCTCCGAGTCTACCCTGGCTTTGAGATCCGCCAAACTGAGCCCACTCAAAGGTGCACAAGGAGGTGGAGTCAGGTTGGCAGGAACATAAAGGGGGGTGGCTTTTTAGCACAGCCTCCCTCGTCTTTGTACTTTTCTCCCTAGACACATACATTTCCCCTGTCTTGATGTCGCCTTTCATCTTTTAAGCAGACCTCAAAGAGTCCCTAAAAACATTGCATGCTGCCCTTAGCATTGGCTTTCTTTCTTTTCTGGTACAAATATGCAGGAATGCATTCATCAGGCTCCAAAGGCCTGCCTTAGGATGAGCTGGCACAGAACATGTATCCAGCAGCTCCGACAATCAGAATGACGGCTTTATTCTCCTCCCTCCACTTCCCTCAGTCCATTTCTTAGAAACCGCCCTGCTACAAGGAAGCCCTGGCTTTGTTTATTTGTTCCATGAATTTGGGGCTGAGGCTGTAAAAGATTTCACTGATCATTGTTCATATCTCAATCACTGTCAGAGAATTTTACTCTGATGACTTTATACTGGTGTGACTATCTACTTTATGCTGATCATTTTTAGTTGCTAAAATCTCAGATAATGTAATTCCACCTCCAACAATTCAATAAGTTATTATACTGTTTTGGTTTGATTCGAAAGCTGTGATTGTAAGCCACTTTGAAAATACCTTGACTTTTGAAAAGTAGCCCTACAAATCTCTCAAATAAATTAATTCTGTCAGGATATTATGACCCACAATAGAGAATTTACTCTTTTACATAAGAACCGAAGAAGTGCCCACAGTGGCCCCGTCAGATGCCTCTGGGAATACATAAGGCAGCTAGATAGCTGTCTCCTGATACTCTCCCCTGCATCTGGCATTTTGAGGTACCTTCCTCTTAAGCCTAGAGATTATACATCCCCATCATAGCTTGTAACCTGCAATGGACTTTTCCTCCCGAAATCTGTCCTTACCCCTTTTAAGGGCATCTAGGCCAGATGCCATCACCACATCCTCTGGCAAGGAGTTCCACAGACTAACAACAAGCTGAGTAAAGAAACCTTTTCTTTTGTCTATTCCCACTATCACAACACTCAATTTGAGTGGACGTCTCCTTGTTCTGGTATTGCGTGAGAGGGAAATGAGCTTCCCTCTATCCATGTTATCTATCCCCTGCATAATTTTATACATCTCAATCATGTCCCCCCTCAGGCACCTTTTCTCTAGACTAAACAGCCCCAAACGTTATGGCCTTTCCTCATAAGGGAGGTGCCCCAGCCCAGTCATCATTTTAGTCGCTCTCTTCTGCACCTTTTCCAGTTCCGCTATGTCTTTTTTGATGTGCGGTGACCAGAACTGTACACAATATTCCAGGTGTGACCTTACCATCATTTTGTACATGCACCAAAGTTTCCTAATAGGCATCCATCTTGAAAGAGGTGTGCAGCCACAGAGTCAGCACATGAGGCTGATGCAATCCTTGAAATGCGTATTGGACATGAGGTAATGTCTGGGAAAAGACATCAAGCAACGTGCCCAGTGATTGGCTGTTCACACTATATAAGTGCTGCACACTATGGTGCTGTGTGGAGTGTTGTGTTGGAGAGTTGCTGCACGAGGTGCTGTCCGTCTGTTTACCGTAAGTGCATGACTGAGTCTGTTGACTGATGTCCATTGTACATAATCTGCCAATACGCTGCTGGGGAAGGAACCTGCTGTCTCTGTGAGTCTCTTTGCTGTCAACCTGGAAGACTCACTTGTCTCGGAACCATCTTCCCACACCCCAAATCTTGACACGTTCTGAAATAAAACATGGAGTAATGTGAAATCTCAAGCAGTATTACATTTGTGAGACAATGGGACAAGTATGGGTCCCCCAACATTATATTTGTCTCATAACAATAATGGAGGGCCAAAAGCATTTGCTAGGGATGTTTGACCTCATGCTTGCCCGTTCTCCCTTTGGGGAGAAAACATAGAACAAACATGGGGCCCCCAACTAATGCTGGGACAGCAGCGTCTGCAAGTGATGCTTAACTCTTTTTATATCTGCTAAATCTCCCCTGCTGAAGAAAAGAAAAGAAAAGAAAAATACCCCTTAGGATATATCTGTGAAGATTCTCAGTCATCCAGGTGTGGTTATCCGGAAGTGGAGTCATGGCAACGGGACTTCTTTCTTGTTAGGCTGAAATGTTTCGCTGCTCATCCAAGCACCTTCCTCAGTCAGAAGAAGCTTCAGATTGAAGAAGCTACTCGGATGAGTAGCAAACCATTTCAGCCTAATAAGAAAGAGAGAGGTCTAGTTGCCATGACTCAACTTCCAGATATCCCTTAAGATGTTTTAAAGCTAGAACTAGAAGCAATCTCCATATATCAATGAGGGTAAAAAGACCAGCCAGAGATTTGTGGAAAATACTTAGTGGATTGAAAAGGGCTTAAGGATTTCCTCCCCACTTTCTATTCATAGTACTGTAGAAGAGAAATTAGGAACAGCAACATCATGTCAGGAGGCTCTGGGCAGCGGTAGAGATTGGGAACAACAATGCCAACAAGGTAAGGGCAGTTTTTCTCAACATCAGGAGTATGGCAGTGAGTACAGCAACTTCCTTTTTACATACCCTGGAAACACATACTTAGCCTTAGGGTGTGATCACATGGAGGGAGAGATTGCACTTCGAACCAGCAGTGGAGTGCTCTTATGTCATCCATTTCCCAGCAATCAGACAATTAATTGTGCTCCAGTCTTTACCTCAGTCCCTGTCCAAGCTTTATGTATTTATTAAAATGAAAAACAGCTACAGAAAAATAAAATGTTTGGAGAAAATACTAAGTATGCATGCATGCATGCATACATACAACACACACACACATGCATACATACAACACACATACATACAACACACACACACACACATACATACATACATACATACACGCATACAACACACACACACACACACACACACAGATAGATAGATAGATAGATAGATAGATAGATAGATAGATAGATAGATAGATAGATAGATAGATAGATAGATAGATAGATAGATACATACATACATACATACATACATACATACATACATACATACATACATACATACATACATACATACATACATACATACATATGAGTAAGAATCCAGTGAGGTTTATTTCTGAGTAAAGCTGCACCTGCTTTCTGAGTTAAACAACTGCACTACGATGGATACTTTCCCTGGGAGTAAGCCTTATTGGATATTTAAGGCATTGGCATGGTGCATGTGTGGAATACAGGTAGGTGCAGAGTGCAGAACATTACATGGATGTCCAAACCTGGTTGCCCTCAGGTAGCCTTCTAGTGCCTGGTTAAACATTTTTTAAACCAACAGATAGTAAGTACAGCTTGGGAGGAGGTGGGGTCCTTTCTGCACTGAGATAGGGGCCCCTTTTGTGTTCTGTACCTGAACACCATGTTAAATCTCCTTATCTGATATCTCTTTGGAAATCAGGAAATTATAATAGGGAGATGAGATTATACAGTAAATGAGAGGCAGAGGGGAAACCTAAGGAGGATTTGGTGAGGTGCACAGAAATTTATTTTTCATAAATTCATGTAGCTGTTCTTCTCAATGCTGAAAACAGGGATGGGGGGGAGGGAAATAAACAAAATAATGGATAGGATATTTCCACTTTTTTTCCTGGCAAGGATTTATTGTAGCAACCCAACAAAAAACATTTTAGCATCAACCTGAGTGTGAAAAATCTTGCCCCATTCAACTGAGGTTTATTGGCGTTTTGGCTTCACTAACAGTAACTAAACTGTTACTTTTTCTCTACTAGCTTTCCCATCTCTGAGAGTGTGTGGAAAAGGTGCTCAGAGAAATCTGGTTTTGAGTGAAGGAGGGCAGTAGAAACCCCTCTTTCCTCCAATACTCAGAAGAATGGAAATACAAGCAAGAGCATAGGATATTCACAGCTAGCTAAAAGGCTATGCCATTTCTGCTCCCCACTTAGTCCTCACAAGAATTCTGTGAGGTAGGTCAGGTTTTCTGCTGATCTTCTGACTAAGCTACACATTTTGCTCTCCTCACTTTAAGCTCACAACTACCACAATTGTGTGAAAGTTCAGGTTGAAAGACTGTAACGGTCTCAAGGTCACCAGCCTGAACTATGACATTGGGTTGTTGAGAGGATGAAGTATGGATGCAGAGAGGTATCACTTAATAGTTGCCTCAAGAGATCAATAGATACATGATCATGAGTTTGGGGAGAGAGAAAAGACAAAAATGCCACATGCCCAAAGGAATTAAAAGTTGGAACATTGGAGAGGGGCAGCAGAGCAGGGAATTGGGTGGAGATGCATAGGGAAAGGAAGATTTGGGAAGAAGGTAAAGCAAAATAAATAAATAAAAGAATGCATGACTAAATAATCGCACAGCTGGGGTCTAACAAAATTAAAATGGGGTAGAAGAAGAATCATTCTGAGCATGGTGGGGCAGAGAGATGTTCTACAGAGCTTACAAAGACGTATGGAAAACTAAAGAGCAAATTGCACCCATAGAAGTGACAAACTGGATTCTCTCAATATGCCGAGGGGAATGGAACAGTATGTACAGTGGTGTTTGGAAGCCATAATAGATTGATTGCCACAGCGCGGTGTTTCGGTAACAAACGTGTGGTTGACTTAATATGGCATAGTGATGACTGGAAGGTGGGAGGAGTCCTCAGCCATAGGCCAGGATTATGGTGTGCAATTATAATCTCACACGGTCTTTGGTGAGGTACAGTGGACCCTTGACTTACAGACGGCTTGACTTACAGACTTTTTGAGTTACAGACTTCTCTGGCCGCAAAATTTAGGTTTGACTTGCAGACTGAGATTTGACTTACAGACCAGAAAAAAACCAAAATGGAACAAAAACGGCCTGTTACGGGATTAATCGGTTTTCAATGCACTGTAGGTCAATGGAGACTTGACTTACAGACTTTTTGACTTGAGAACCGCCTTCCAATACAGATTAAGTTCTCAAGTCAAGACCCCACTGTATCTCAATGAGTGACTAATTTGCAACCAGTATATAATAATAACATAATACAGTAGTGCCTCGCAAAACAAGCGCACCGTTCAACAACGAATTTGCATAGTGATCCGTTTTTGGGATCGCTAATGCGATCGCATACCGATGGTTCCAATGGGCAAAAATCGCTTTGCGACGTTCAGTAAGCGTTTCTCTTACCGATCTTCGCATTGCAATGTCGGGGGAACAGCTGTTCGGTGGTACCAAAATGGCCACCGGAAGAGCCAAAATGGCCACGCGCAGCATTTTCGCGCTCTGCCCTCGCTTACTGAGAGCGCGAAAATGCCTGCGCTATGGATGAACATCGCTGAACGGTGAGTTTGGGGCCCATTGGAACGCATTAAATGAAGTTCCAATGGGTTTTTCTATTCCGTTTAGCGATGTTTCCAAATAGCAATGGTTAATCTGGAACGGATTAACCTTGCTATGCGGGGCACCACTGTATAATAATCATCTGAGAACTGTAGAGCTGGGAGGAACCCTATGGATCATTGAGTCCAGCCCTTGTCAAGGAAGGATAGTGGGGAATTGAACTCCCAACCTCTGGTTCCACGACCACATACCTAAAGCACTGAGCTATCATATGGCAAATGGCTACCTCACCAATGGCTACCTCACTAAAGCAGGGTAGTGGGACTACCTGCATGATTTCTGTTCCATGCATGTCTTTCCCCAACAGGATTCTGGCCCTAGTATGCTTCCACATGGATGATTCCTAGAGCTACCAATTGAAAAGCAATCCTTTGCTGTTCCTCTGTTAAGCAGACTAAATCTAGCAGTGCCATCCTGGAAAGGATGAAGACCACGATTCTGAACAGGCTTTGTGAAAGTAACTGAGACTCCTCCAATCAGTATGAGTAGCCATGTTAGTTGATAGATTCTAAGGGCAGTAATCCAAAACTGTAATTTTGAAGAGAGCCTAAATGCTTATGTGTAGGGACGTGGTGGCACTGCGAGTTAAACTGCAGAAGCCTCTGTGCTGCAAGGTCAGAATACCAGCAGTCATAAGATCGAATCCATGTGATGGAGTGATCTCCCATCGCTTGTCTCAGCTCCAGCCAACCTAGCAGTTCGAAAGCATGCAAAAATGCAAGTAGATAAATAGGTACCACCATGGTTGGAAGGAAACGGTGTTCTGTGTCTAGTCGTGCTGGCCACATGACCACGGAAGATTGTCTTCGGACAAACACTGGCTCTATGGCTTGGAAACGGAGATCAGCACCGCCCCCTAGAGTCGGACACGACTGGACAAATTGTCAAGGGTACTCTTTACCTAAATGCTTATGTATCCTGCCTTAGTACCACATTTATCCCCATTGAACATCTCCACCCTCCTCACCTGCCTTTTCCAAACTCATCCCCTCTATATTTCCATAACCTGTTCATTCTTTTGTGAACCTTGTACCTTGTCACGTACCCACAACCCATCCACTCTTTCCCTGCACAGGTCTCTATGGTGCTGCCACTTGAGAAGCACAGGCTGAGCCTAAAATGGGGAAACCTAGGAATAGAGACTTCTTGCTTATGCGACTGAATAATAATGATCTGTGAGACAGGAAGTAGAGAAAGACAGGCTGTGGGAAGCAGGGGAAGAAGGCAGTGATGAAGCAGAAGCAACTGTGAGAGATCCGTTACTCTCCTCACTGGCTTCCCTCTTTCTCTTCTGGTATATCACAGTTCCCTAGCAGTAGAACACTGGAACGGCTATGAAACACATGTGCACTGAAATCTGAAGGTCTGCCTGGGGATGACTCAACAAAAAAGCATCCAGCTCTGGGAGGCAAAGGGAAAGGGTTATTTATATTCCTCCCTCCTCCTCTTTCAGACCAGTCAGCATTCAAGCTGTTTCCATTTCTTCTAAACGGCCCCACTATAAGGAAGCTATGAGGAAGGAGCTTAGTACTGTCACTTCGAGGAAAACAAATTATGTGAACAACCTGCTCTTGCTCTCTCTTTTTTTAATGTGATGGAAACATTCTCATAGTTTTGTTTTGGCTTCTGTTTTAGATTGATTTCTTATTAAGTATTTGTGCCTACAGGGTTTGTTTGTTTTTATCACAGCTGTATTTTGTATTTTACAACAACTCTGAAGTATTTTGTGTACAGGGAACACAGAAGCAATGCAGATAAGTAAATACAGACAAGCTGATGTTGCCTGGAATGATTGCAACAGTAGAAAGACTTATACTTTGATAGATGAATTCTGATATGATTGTCACTGATGGCTTGGTTTTGTTCTGGAATTAGCCAGTTTTTGGGATAAGGCCAGTTATGGACAGAACACAGGCTTCTGGCCCCTCCCCCTCCCCTTTGAGGTCTATTAAGTTTTGTAGGACTCTTAGACAGAATCGGGCATCAGGTTACCCGAATAGACACTGTACATGCTGCCCAGCTGGCACTCTTGACTGCTGGAAGTAGACTGAAGAAACCATGTCACAAGATATGTCAATGATAGTTTGCCAGAAGAAGTCCAGCTTCCTAAATGGGGGTGTGAGGCTCCTATGTTGATTTCAATTAGGTTCTTTCTCATTGGGAAATGGGAGGGAACGGAACAAACTGGTTTTGGCATTTAACAGTTTGATCAGAGGGGATTTCAGTATGTCCTCCATCTAAACAGCAAGTCATCTTGCCTGCCACATGTCAAGCTGATGGAGTGCTTTCCATGTGCCCTGGTTCTCTCTCATACTTATGAGGTTTTGCCTTCTATTGACACAATATATAAAATGTGATGTTTGCATTTCAGTGCTTCATCCAGTGTTTCTTGGATGAAACTGTTATTACCTGCATTCACTCTAGTCTGATTTCTGGCAGACTGAAATTGCCTTGGTGCCATCTTGAGAAAGATGACCTATGCCAGGTGGAAGATTTATTTTATTTTATTTTATTTATTTATTTAACTTATATTTATTTATTTATTTATTTAATTTATATGCCGCCCACACTACCCAAAGGTCTCTGGGCGGCTTACAGCATTTAAAATACAATAAAGTTATGTAGCAATTAAAATAAAATTAAAATATATATAAAATTGCCATCGGACCCACAGCTAATATTATTTCAGTTAAAAGCCTTCTGGAACAGGAAGGTTTTGACCTGGCGCCGAAATGTCATCAGTGTCGGCGCCAGACGAATCTCAGTCGGGAGGGCATTCCATAGTCTGGGGGCAGCTGCCGAAAAGGACCTTTGTCTACAAGCCGTCCCTCTTACCTCCTTGAGGGACGGCTCTTTCAAAAGGGCCCCCTGGCTAGATCTTAACTGCCGGGTAGGCTCATATGGAAGGAGGCGGTCCTTCAGGTATCCAGGGGCCAAGCCGTTTAGGGCTTTATATGTCAAAACAAGCACTTTGAATTGGGCCCGGGCAGCAACTGGTAGCCAATGTAACTTATACAGAATTGGCTTGATATGTTCCCTGGCGGCCACACCACTCACCAGCCGCGCCGCTCGATTCTGGACCAGCTGCAGTCGCCAGACCGTCTTCAAAGGCAGCCCCACGTAAAGCGCATTGCAGTAATCTATACGGGATGTTACCAGTGCATGTGTAACTGTCATGAGACTCCGCTCGTCCAGGTAGGGCCGTAGCTGGTATAGTTTCCGCAGCTGGAGGAAGGCGCCCCTGGCCACCGAGTCCACCTGGGCTTCCAGTGTTAGACTGGGGTCCAGGAGCACCCCCAAGCTGCGGACCCTGTCCCTTAGGGGGAGTGTAACCCCATTCAGGGCAGGGAGATGGCCCTCCAGCCTGTCTGGCGAAGCACCCACTAACAGCACTTCCGTCTTGTCTGGATTGAGTTTCAATTTATTGACCCTCATCCAGTCCATTATCAGGTCCAGACACGAGTTCAGCACAGAAACCGCCTCACCTGGATTGGTGGAAAACGAGAGGTAGAGCTGAGTGTCGTCAGCATATTGCTGACTCCTCAGCCCAAACCTCCTGATGACCTCTCCCAGCGGTTTCATGTAGATGTTAAACAGCATGGGGGACAGTATCGAGCCCTGAGGAACCCCATGACATGAATGCCATGGGGCAGAGCAACTGTCCCCCAGCACCACCCTCTGGACACGGTCAGCCAGGAAGGAGCGGAACCACTGTAAAACAGTGCCCCCAACTCCCAACCCAGCCAGCCTATCCAGAAGGACACCATGGTCGATGGTGTCGAAAGCCGCTGAGAGGTCCAGGAGTATCAACAGGGTCACACTCCCCCTGTCTCTCTCCCGGCAAAGGTCATCATACAGGGCGACCAAGGCAGTCTCTGTACCAAAACCCGGCCTGAAACCCGATTGAAATGGATCTAGAAAATCAGTTTCATCCAGCAGCGCCTGGAGTTGCCCAGCCACAACCCGCTCCAACACTTTGCCCAAATAAGGGAGGTTCGCTACTGGTCGGTAGTTACCTGAAGGTCTCTGGGCAGCTTACAGCATTTAAAATACAATAAAAAGGCAAAATAAAAGGGCAAAATAATTAAAATGCAATTAAAATATATATTCTAAAAATTGCCATCAGACCCACAGCTGATATTATTTCAGTTAAAAGCCTTCTGGAACAGGAAGGTTTTGACCTGGCACCGAAATGTCATCAGCGTCGGTACCAGACGAATCTCAGTTGAGAGGGCATTCCATAGTCTGGGGGCAGCTGCCGAAAAGGCCCTTTCTGTACAAGCCCTCCCTCTTATCTCCTTAAGGGATGGCTCTTTCAAAATATAAGCTTGTTAATGGACTTATCTGGCCAGAAACTCTGCTGAAGTTGATTTAACCATTTAACAGCTGCTGTGTTACATCAAGGATGGTATATCTCCCCATGCAAGGCTGGTACTGCTGGGAGACAGTTACTGTGCCTCATAGACTTTGGGATACAGGCTTCCAGAAGATTCTATTATGTCTCCCATGAGTTTTTGGAGCTGGGTGAAATCATCTGGAAATTGGTCCTGGGATGTTGTCAGTATACATATGAGTACCAGCTCTGTCTCTTGTTTTCATTGGCACATTCTAGGAATGCAATGGAAGTCCTGGACCAATGTTTTGAGCCTTTTGGGAGCATAGAAAGCTGAAATGAACTGAACCTTAACCCCCCCCCCCAAAAAAAGACAGAAGTATTCAATATTCTTTGGACAGAGCTGTGTTTACCTAAAGTAACTAGTTTTCAGCTTGAGTTTACTTCTACTTCTGCTGTGGCACTTGGATACACAGCAAAAAGTGGCCAGCTGTGCCTTTTATTAACCCTACTGCAGTAGTTATGTCATTTTCCTGGGCCAGCTAGACCTGGGCTTGGTTATTTATGCTCCAGTTACCTCCTTAGTATCCTTCCTTCCTTCCTATCAGAGCATTTCACAATTTAAAATTATGGACATGAATGAGTTATAGGTGAAGTTCAGTAAGTCCAAAAAAGCTGCTATCAGATTGGGTGCAGCAGCTAAGGCATTATGTCAGCTATAGGACAACTCCACAAGCTATCAGTTTATTCCTAGGGTTAATGTAAGACACTGGCATTAAGTTTAGAATTCTAAAGAGGACAAGAAAATCTTAAGTCTCACAGGACACTGGCTTCTCCCATTTGTTTTGAGGCTTATTGTTATTCCTTCAACAGAACTTCAAGGAATGAGGGAAGGGAAGATGCCTTCAGAGTGGTAGGTACCCAGTTCTGCAATATTCTTCAGAGAGAGAATTAGGATTTCAATGCTTGGCCTTCCTGCCCAAATATTCCTTATGTTGATACATAGTTCCCTGTATACTGCCAAGTCTTGTATACCACTTGCTACCAGATTCAGTAAGGGACAGGATAGGATTCCTGTATTGTTTGCCCATGCATGTAAGAGAGAGGTCTGGCTAGTGACATTTTCCCAATCCCCAGAAAGGAAGAGACTAGTTAAGCCTCTTATAAGAATAACATGAGTTTAGAAATGGGAATAAAAAGAATGACCTTCCAAATGTTATACTGTAGTTGTGAACACTAGAATACGAACTCTAGGCTTGGGAATAAAGTCTGGATCCATTTCCATTGGAATTTGGGTTGCACCATGGGACTGAGATAGTTCTGGTCGCTCTGCTCTAAGGAAGGCTGACCAGTGGAGTGTGACCTTGTTGGTCCTCCTGGATCTCTCAGTGGCCTTTGATCCCGTCAATCATGGCATCCTCCTGGTCAGGCAATCCATCTCAGGAACTGGGGGCTCAGTGCGACTCTGGCTCCAGTCCTGCCTTGATGGCTGTGTCCAAAGGCTTGGGGGTGTCGTTTCAACCTCATGGGTTCTTTGTTATGGAGTCACACAAGGGTCATTTCTCCAATGCTCTTTAACATCTCTATTAGGCTGCTGAGGGAGGTCTGAGGAAGATTTGGAGTTTGATGTCATGTATCTGTCCTTTTCATCATCAGCAGTGCAAGCTTTCCAGACCCTGGGGTGTTGCTTGATCTTGACTATGGACTGAATGAATGCTAACAAGTTGAAGCTGCATTCTGACAAGACAGAGATCATGTTGTAGGCTAGGAGGTATCTTGCCTGTTCTAGATGGAGTTACGTTTCCCCTAGGATCAGGTCTGCAACCTGGGGATGCTTATGGACCTGGCTCTCTCGGTGGAGAAGCCACTTTCTGCCATGGTCAGGTCTGCCTTTCCCCATCTTTGGCAGATGGCTCAGTTGTGGCCCCTCCTGACCACACTGGTCTCTGTGTTGGTCATCTCTAGGATCAATGATTGCAAGGCCTTTCACATGGAGCTGCCTTTGAAGGTGATACAGAAGCTACAGCAGGTGCAAAACATAGTGGCTCAGGGGATTGGTCCTACCTCCCCGATCCTGGTGCACCTGCATGGACCTCCTAATTGCTTCCATGGCAAATTCAAAGTATCAGTAGAAACTTATAAAGCCCTTAATGCTTTGGAAACTTGCTATCTGCCAGAGTGTCTCTCCCTAAGATTGTTTACCTGGGACACCCAGGCTTCACAGTTATGGGTAGTCCCCCCAAGAGAGGCCTGGAAAACTACCACTAAGAACCAGGCCTTTTCAGTGGTGGCCCAACACAATGGAATACATTGCCTGTGGATGTACACCTGGCTCCCTCCCTGCTCTCCATCAGGAAACAAGTGAACTCTGAGCTCTTCAGTGAGGGCTTTAGAAACCATCCCCCATAACATCCTCACTAAGCCATATGATTGTATTTGAATTTTGTTTGCTGTTGCCATTGAGAGGTGTGTGTGTGTGTGTGTGTGTGTGTGTGTGTGCGTGTGTGCGTGTGCGTGTGCGTGTGCGTGTTTAATTTGGATGCTTTGTGTTTGCGAATTGGTATGTGTTTTCATTTGTTGTTAATAACCCAGAATAGTGGCTTGCTATTAGGTGGGTGGGTGAGTGGGAAGGAAGGAGGGAGGGAGGGAGGGATGGACAGTCAGACAGACAGCTAGATAGCTAATTTGGTTGCTGGCCCAAATTGTCATCATGTCCAAATGTATTTTGTTTCTTAAACTCACAAAAAGAAAAGCCGAATTAAAAAGGGTGTTGCAGATTAAGAATATCGCTGCCAAGTAAATACTGCATTGAAACTTGGGGATGATACGAGCAAATGTTGGAAGTAATGATAATGCATACGATTTGCTCTCCACTAAAGGTGATGGCCATCCCATGCAAGAGATACTTCATGTTATCTCTTTTTCTTTTAAAGGAAATGGCTTTTCTTTCTGATGATCACAGTTCTCTTAAACTCTTAATCTAAGAGGTCAGTAAAGATTGTGGCATTGTACCCATTTTTGTAGACTGACGGTGCTTCCCCCACAAGGATCACAATGCATGTTCTGTTCTTTTCTGACAAGTAAGAAATATGTGATAGTTTGGGAGAAGCTCCTGTCCAAGTGAAAACTGTTTTCTCAACTACTGTACGATATCTAAAGATCATAAAAGTTCCTTTATTGGACCAAAAACACTGGCCAGAGTGGTCTGCAAGTGGCAGGCAAACAAAGTAAATATTCTCATCTCTGCTGATGCCTGACCTGATACTGCGTTTTCTACCCTAAGGCCACTTACAAAAACAGAACTTTTTAAAAGTTCATCATGTGCTTGATTGTGAAATTCTACACTGTCAAGAGGTTAGCGGCTGGGCATAGAGGTGGGCTAGTATTCCATTCTCATGAATGAGTGATGGAGTTGGCTCTCATTGGTCTCGCCCAACCTTGCTTCTCTAGCATGAAGTTCAGACTATGGCATGAGCATTTTAAAAGCAAAGAGAAAAGCAAAGTGTGCTGCTGACAGCACTTGAAAAGGTGGAAGGCAGCAGGAAAAGAGGGAGACCCAATACAAATGGACTGACTCGCCAAAGGAAGCCACAGGCTTGAGTTTACATGAGCTGAGCAGGGCAGTTGAGGACAGCACATTTTGGAGGTCACTCATTCATAGGTTGCCACAAGTCAGAAGCCACTTGACAGCACGTAACAACAGCAACATAGTGCTTAAATAACTCCCTGGACAGTTTGCAATGTAATTATGGAGGCTACACATTGCTCCCTCCACTGAATACTCAGTTTACCAGCCTTGGAAGGATGGAAGGCTGAGTCAACCTCAAGCTGGCTACCCGAGCCCATCAGGATCACACTTGCGTTGTGAATAGAGTCTTAACTGCAGTACTGCAATTTAACCACTGTGCCATGAGTCCCCTATTGTTACCACTAATAGTGGTCATGATAGCAATAGTAGCAATAGCATGAAGAGGGTGGGTTAACTCTTTCCTCCCCATCCTGTGATCCTTTTGACAGTCTCTTCCCCTCCACAAAAACAACAATTACTGTATTAGTTCCAGAAAGAAAGTTGTCATTAGTGCCGAAGGATGCTTCCCTCCCTAAGCTAATAGCATCTAGAGTGGATGTTTGGCAGAAAGGGAAGGGTTAGACTCTGCACTTGCACCATAGTCCTGATTGACATCTTCTCCCCACAAAATAAAAATAAAAATGGGCTCATTCAATATATTAATGTGTTTCATGTAACCTCTGCTTTGCCCCTTATATGGACAAGGGATAAGTTTTCAAGCACCAAGAAATGGGAAGCAATTAATTACAGTAACACAGAGTCACCTGTGACCAGTGACATTCTGGTGGATAATGGAGTTCTGCTTCAAAAGTATTTGCTATTTTGGAGTAATGAATAATATATTGTTTTTAAAATAATATATTCTAAAAAAATTTTTAAAGAATTAAAAATACATTTAAAAATTATTTTAAAATGTGTTTATAGGGATTTGTAGATGTTACTCATGGAAAGAGGGGACAGAGGGAAGGGGAGAAACACTGCCCAACAAAGGCAATATTAATTGCACTGGTCAGACTGATAGCATGCCTTTCAGACACTCTGTTCCAACCTGGCTGTTTCCAAAAATGTTGGACTGTAACTCCCACCGTTCTCAGTGAGCAACTGGATTGTGGAATTTGCACACGTCTGTGAAGTGCCAAGTTGGGAAAGGTAATTTAGATTCCAACATGACTACTTCTGAAAGCTTCAATACTACATCACCACCTGATTTGCTCTGTTGGTTCTCTGGTTTCTATCACTAATGCTGATGATTCACAGATGGTAACTTAATATTTCCCTACCCAACATCAATGTAAACAGACTAGATTTTCAAGATCAGTAATATTTAAGAGACATGTGAAGCCTTCCCTAAAACCATTATTTTTTAGACAGGCCGTGACAAAATTAATTGGACAGTTTTTGACCTTGTGGGCTTATTTGATGTCTTTTTAAAGGTGTTTTTAACAGTTCCGACTAATTCTTTTAATATTGTGTATATTCAATTGTTTTTCAGTGTCATCATTAATTGTCATTTTAGTTGGTTTGTTGGAGCTTTTTTTAACCACTTGTGAGCCACCTTGGGTCCCTTAATCAGGAGAAAGGCAGCACAGAAATGCAAATAAACAAACAAACCCATTTCCTATTAATGTTCCAGCCACTGCATGTTCCAACCCTATGTATACAAACTCGTCCATCTTTCTCGTATTTCAGGTGATATCCAAGCAAGGATAACAGCTGGAGCAACACTGGGGAAGAAACTAGATAAGATGTTCAACTTGTATGCAGAGGCAGGTAGCCTGTTTCTCTTCCAACAAGGTGAGGTCATCAGAGATAGGCACCTGGGGAATCAAGCCTGACAACTAAATGTGTGTTTATCTTCCAGTGACCAATCACAAAGCTCAGTGAAAGCCCTTGCAAACAAACATATGTCTTTCAGCGCTTAAGGAAGTAGCGCATTCTAGTTTGACCCTGTGCTGAACTTTAAATGCATGGACTGAACAAAGGATGGAATCCCTTTTAAGGCCGACTTTGTGGTGTTGGCAGCAAAGCGATTATGCCTTCCGGCATGCACACAGTGCTGCCCGCTAGTGTACTTCCATGAGGTTGGAGGATTTTGCCATCCGTGTCCAAAACTGTGAGCAGATTCAACTCTTGGGGACCCATTTAAGATGTTCCTTCAGTGCTACAACCACTCCAGTGTGGTTTCCTGTTTCATGTTGATTCACTGCTTACATAGCAGTATACCAGTGAGATATGCCGAGACTTGAGTTCTCATTAATTAATACCTGGGGATGGTGGCCATCTTTGGAAAGTTCCGTTTACCTTATTTTTGCCTGTTTTGGTTCATTTCTTCTGCCTCACAGAGGCTGACCAGAATGAGTGGTGAATGTCTCTCTCTTCAGAAGAAAAACAGTTCTCAAGGCCATCCCAAAGATATCCCAATCCCATGGGTAGGGTCAGCCTGGAAGACTCCCACTCCTTTGAATGGTGGACTCTGGATGTGAGCCTAGACCCAGCACTGCCCAATGGCACCTATGGCCCAAAGCCCTTCTTATCAACTCACTCCCTGGTGAGATTATACAACCCTAGCTCTTGCTACAATATAAGGCCTTGATAATCTGTAGGATGCACCACTGAGGTGTCCTCTGTGGCTGCTTCCAGATGGAAGATTTGGTGGACTTTGCCACCTTACATGGGGCTGCCATGACTGTCCAGAGACTTCCGCTGTTTCCAGATGAGGCACTGGCAGCCCATCTGTTGGTGGCCCTAGGGCTTGGAAATGTTAGTTTTTTGGACAACAGCTCTCAGGCTTCCCCCCACCCACTTGAGCATGGAAGAGTTGTAATTCAAAAATCAATATTTCCAGGCTCTAAGCAGAAGTTATCTGAAAAGGAATAGATACTCATTGCACTGCCTTCTAATTAACTTCAACACATCATTTAAAACCCTAGTTTTGAGGAATGTCAGATCCTGAAGCTCTGGTCCAAATACTAGAGATCTGAATCAGCCACCTCTCCAGCTGAAAAGATTTCTGCTGACGTTTCCTCCCCTACTTGCAAAACATATCTTCATAGCCATATGGCCTAAGCTATGCTGGCACCCTGTGGTCCAAGCAGTGCAGGAGATTCATCCCGCCGCTACAGATTGGGGCACCTCCTCCTTGGACTACAGGCCATTGCCGGTTAGCAACCTATTTTTAAGTGGGGTGCGGTTGCTGTTTAAAAAAAAACAACCACTGGTTTCCAAGCCTGATGCCCCATTCTGTATTCCTGCAGAGCTGGGTAATAAGAGCCAATATTTTACAACGAATGAAACCTCGTGAGATATTATTTCTAGGGCTCTTTAGTTCCTCATTTGAATTCTCAAGTGAAAGACGCCAGTGCTACAACTCCCTGGTAACTTCCTTATAGGAGGGTTTATTTATAATTATGCACAGCAACAGTTTAGCAGCTTTTAGGGCAGGGCCTGAAATATTTCCTGCCTAAAACAAACAACAGCCTGCCCCAGTTTCAACAGAATTCACAGTTAAAACAATGCACTCTCTGGAGACTAAAAAGCATGTTTTGAGGAGAAATTATCTCAAATGTCATCAAGACCTCAGAAAAAGAGGAAAGTTGATGGACTCTGTAGAGACAGTAAAGCCATGTATTATGCTGTAGTCCTCTCCAACAGCCCATTTTCTCCTTGTACATATGATTTTGGGAGAGGAGATGCTCTACTTCAAAGTTATTTCTATTCCTACCGATGCTCTTACCCTGTGTTTACTCTCAGGGTTAAGACTGCCATGTCTCAGGGTCCCGGTTCAAGTCTCAGGGAACAGTTTTATTTCTCCAGAACTCCAAGAAGGGAAACAAATGTCAGAGCAAGCAATGCTGGAGGACGTTGGCTTTTACGCTTGGGCACCCATGCCCACCCATTGCCAGCTGGCACCAGGGCTCACTGATTCAGGCTGAAAGGGTCTGTGCATGTCCCTTCAACTACCATGACAGATCCCATCTAGCTTTTTGACACACTGGTGTTAGGCTCATTACACCCTTTGGAGTAAAGCAGGGAGTGAAGCACTGGCACCGCAACTCACCAGCCCTCCCGTGGCACAAGCCCTGGTAGTAGCAGCATAGACCTGAAATAAAGGAAACTTCCACAGCTCTCAACCCTTGTCCAACTCAGTATCCTCACATTGGACTTGCCCCTGGTGTCAGATTTGAGCCCAGATATCTCAGAGAACAGGAGGGTGCTGGCTGCAGAATAATTCCTTCAAGCAGGTCTTTTCAGCTGTTTTGGTGTTTATGATTGTGAGTCTTTTACTGGTGTTACTGTTTAATTCACTTTTAGTTACCTCAGTTGCCTTAAGTGTTTTTTTTTAAATATGGAAAAGTGGGTCAAAAGAAATACTAAAAGTAATAACAGAACTTGAGACTTTCTGTATGCTTTAACCATGAGCTACACCAGGCGCTTTACTGCCAGGCTCCTTTCCATAGGTTCAGCCCTAAGGGAAAACTGATTGCTCACTGGTGAGTCATCCACGCAGGCAGTCAAATTCTACATGCAACTGCTGATCTGTGATGTTACTGGGGTTTCGTGGGATTAAAATGAATACAGTTACAGCGTGTGTGTGTATGCATGCGTGCGTGCGCGTGTGGAGAAATAGGTAGCCCAATTTGATGCCTTCCTAGCCAGAAATGTCCTCTGTACTGCAGTGGCTTATTCTCAAGGACGGGTGACTAAGATATTGCAACCACCCTGAAGTTCACAACAGGAAGCTGCTCTGCAAAGTTTCCACCATGGCCTCCTGAGGCCTGTTCTAAACATGTTGTTTGCCCTTCCTAGTTTATACTCTCCGAAGTCTCCACATGGTGACATACACCTCCTTTCCATATGCATGCATTTCCCGGTCTTATTATTTCATGATTGTTTCTTGGGGTAAACATACAGTTTTGAAAACGAATACAACATGTTGTACAAACATGCGATAGTAGGTATGGAAAGGTGATCAAAACTGGGGGAGGAACCCTGAGAAGAAAGGAAGGAAGGAGATGCAGAGGAAGAGGGAGACTGGCTTATTAACAATCAACAATAAAGCTGTCACCTGGCTGAAAAACATGGGCAGAGGCTGGAATTGTTGTTTGGGGAACTCAAACTTCCAGAATCTTAGGACTACAGTTCCTACTCACCTTGGCTGCCTGGGAGATTCTGGGAACTGTAGTCCAGAGAGTAACACGCAAGGAGTTTACCTATTCTTCGAGGTCAGAACAAATGAAGAAACCAACAGCTAATGCTTTTATCTTTGTGTTGTCACCTTAGCACCTTGGACTATGTCAAAGGTAATAAAGTTAATAGCTTGATGTACACAACAAATGCCTAGCCTAGTCTGAGTCTATTGTTTTGGGCAGTGACAGCAGATATGGGGGTGGGGGGAATTGGCACAAGGTTAACACTGTTACAAACGGAGTACATCCCATGCAAACATATTTTTGCATATGAAAAGTAATACCGCATCAGGTGTCCCTCGGGGCCAGCAGAGTCACCTTATGTAGCCTGTGTACCTGCTAAAGCCAGCAGGGGCAAGCCACTGTAAAGCAGATATGTGTTTATGTGTACATGTATATGTACATGTGCACCTTAAGAGGGCCTGTCCGACACCGCATTTGCCCTAAACAGGATTACCACGGCAAAACAAATATTGCTATAGGTAAAAAGGGGTAAATTAACTGGGAAGGAAGGCAGTACAAGACAGTAGAGAAATCAGGATCTGCAGTGGGCTGGGGGGCAAAGGAATAAACAATGGGGGGCAGGCGAGGAGCTGTCCAGCCCTTCCCGTAGCTCTGCATACTCATAGCAGATGCAAGGCAGGGATAAGCCAAAATGATAAACTGCAGAAATAATTGCTAGCTTTTAAGTTCATTTGGGATCCAACCAGATGTTTGGCAAAAACATTCAGGGAGGGCATGATCTGTATGAGGAAAATGGTAAGCAGGAGGGCTTACTCCTTCCTTCAACTCAGCTGGGCCTGTTTTGCTGAAATCCTCACCTCCTCACTTATCCTGGCCATTTTTTTTTTCCTTGTGACATAAGAATCATGTTTAGCTCTCTGGTGAAAGTGGGGAACAGGCAGAGCTTTTCATGCAAGGGAATCAGTGTACTAGGACAGAGGGTTCCAAACTTGGTGCACCCAATGTTCTCAGACTCCAAATCCCATTATCCCTGGCTATGCTACCTGTGGCTTCTGAGAAGTGCAGTGCAAGAACACTTAAGGCCCCATGTTTGTGCCAACAATACGAACGGCTGCTCTCCTTCCCCTATTAGACGATCCTTCTCCTAGCCATCTTGCACCTTTAGGTCCCCTGTCCAGCCCAGCCTTCTCGCCTTAACTTCTCACAACTAATATGGTGGCCTGATACCCAGTGTGGTGTAGTGGATACAGTGATGGATTAGGACTGAGGTGGCCCAGGTTCAAATCCCCAGTCACCCATGGAAGCTCACTGGGGTATTGGAACTGGTAAAACCACTCTTTAAATATCTCATTTACCTTGAAAGTCCTGTTAGGGTCTCTACAAGTCGGTTCTAACTTGATGGCACATAACAACAACAATACGGTGGCCTGGCATTAGCTGGTGGCCCACTTCCTAGGCTGCAGGAGAACACTTCAGTGGCCTCTTGCCCATTGAATGGTGAGGATCACTTAGCCTGTCTCATCTATCTAGAAGGTGAAAATGCCAGTGTGAACAGCAAATAGTCAGGTGACCTTGGCAGACCAATGAGAGCTCCCCCATTCAAACATTCCAGTACCAATACAGGGCCTTACATGGGGCAGCCCCAAAGAGACAGCGTAGTGTAGGGGTGAGGCTGTTGGACAGAGATTTGAGAGAACCAGTTTCCTTCAACCAGCAAATCCCACAGAACCATAACTTTGGGCCAGTCACTGGTCTCAGCATGATGTACCTCACAGGGTTGTCGTGAAGATAAAGGAAGGAGAATGGGAGCTATGTAAGCCACCGAGAGCTCTTGGAAGAAAACATTGGATACACAGTAAATGTAACAAGCAACTACAGTAAACAACAACACAGTCCCTGCACAGTTGTGCTTGGTTATTTTGACACAATGGATTAAAAAGTCCTAAATCAGGATGGGAGAACTTCTGGCCCTCCCAAGGTTTTTTACCTGCAACCACCAGCATACCTTCAGGTATGCCAGGTAGGGTGGGAAGCAACTACCGCTTCACAGCACACAAAAGGCCCAGCTTCTCAGCCCTGTCCTAAACAAGCATGTAAATAACACTTGTAGAAATATTTTTCTTTACTACACTCTGCTCTTTGATAGTTGTCCAGTCCTTGGAAGGTTATCACCTCTGTTGTCTCCTACCTTGCACATTTCAGAAATGTATTTTTGCATTCCCTCACCAGTCAACCTCTACAAGGTCTTGTCAAAAAAAAAAAAAAAGGCACTTTTCCTGTCCAAAGTAAACAGAGTGGGCTGCAACCATGTCTGGCCCACAGGATGAATGTCCCCCTTTGACCCCCTTTGCAGTCTGCCTCCTAAAACGCCTGCCTGCCACAGGATCTAGTGCGCACTTTATGGTACAGTATAGTCTTGTGTCTAGGGTTGCCTACATGCCTGGGCTGGACAGAGCTGGCTAAAAAGGGTCACCAGGAGGTCCTGTATGCCATCGGGTGGGGTCCTCACATTCACATGGCATAACAGACCTCAAGCAACTCTCTTTGTTCTGCTTTTCAAAATTGTAAAGTTATTAAGTAGGTGCATCATGAGTGATCTTCAAGTGTATTAAAGGTCTAGTAGACAGAGAGCCTGCTGCCATCTAATACATATGCCTAACACACAAATGGACTTCTTCCCTTCACCTTAAAGGGACAATGTGGGCAGTTTCTCAACCGGCCCTTTGAGACAAAGGAAAGAAAAGACGGTTTAAAAAAAATTATAACTGATGCAGCACATTTTCAACATTCTAATGGAGGCTATTCCCCCCCCCCCCAATATCTATGACCCTCTACCCTGAAGCACAGGAAGCGTTTAATTTGCTAATATGGTGAAGTGGCCTGCATATTAAGCCACTTCAGAATATCAGGGAATTCAACGATCGATCGATCGATCGATCGATAGATGAGAGAGAGAGAGAGAGAGAGAGAGAGAGAGAGAGAGAGAGAGAGAGAGAGAGAGAGAGAGAGAGATTCATTTCCAATTGTCACATATGCTGGAAACAGGCCAAAACAGAGCAAACAGGTCAGAAGCCCCCGACCGGGGCCAGAAAGGTGTGGGCAGGAAGGCGTCAGGGGCAAGCAGGATAGCTCCTAAAGCCGGAGCGAACCAGCAGGCGCCTTAAAGGGGCCAAATGCAGACGAAATGCCTATGTAGTCAGCCTCACAAGTGGCTGCAATTCCAGAACCATGAAAAAAAAAAAAGAGAGCGGCTTTTTAGGACTCTTAATTCCCACACTCTATTGGGAGATTCTGAGATTCTCGCTGACAGAGGAGTAAATACTGCTCTGAGCAACAAGCACCGGCTGCCGCTGTCTCCGGCTCTCCTCTCCCCCCCCCCCCCCTTCCACAGGAGTAAGTCTGATGACTTACAGAAACTGGGCGGGCAGCGATCACGAGCTGCGGGTTCACGTTTGGGTTAGTTAGAGGCTGCACCACAAACCCCCATCCCGCCGCTGCTGACGGGAGGAAGGGAGAAGGAAGCAGCTTGGCTGGGCGGCGCCTGCCCCCTGCGAGCCGCGGCTGCCGCGGCTAGTTTCGCTTTCCTGCCAAGGGAGCGATGCTGCTCTTCAGGAAATCGAGGATGAATTCCCGGAATTGTCCATAGCGGCCGCGGGTCGGCAGGGGGCGCTAGAGCTGAGCAAACCATGCGTGGCTGAAGTTGCGAGGAGCGGAGGGGATTTCCTGGAAGCGGGCGGGGGGGGGGGGAGATGGGATTCTCCCGTCTGGTGAAAAAATAGGGAGAGGCGAATAGGGGTTTTTTGTTTGTTTATGTTGTCTGTTTTTATGTCGAAGTGAGCAGAGGATTTCCACACACACCCCCATCTTAATTAAACATTAGCAACGATGAAGCCTAAAGGAAGGAAGTGGTAGAGCTCAAGATGTGGACCTGACGGTGTTTGGGACCCACACAGCCTTGGGAGGGCTTCGGTGCACGGGGTGTCATTACTCCTCTAAGTGAGAATTGGGGGTAGTGCAGTGGATATTATAGAGTGACAGACAAGGGCTCAGGAGACCTGGGTTTGAATCTCTGCTCAGCCATGGCAATTTGGGGCCGGGGGGAGGCGGGGGGGGACGGACCTGTGGCAAAGCCCCTCCTTAAATACCTCATTTACTTTGAAGAGCGTATTAGGGTCACCATGACTCAGTTCCGACCGGGCGGCGCATTTGCAGACACAACTGAGAAATACATTAACGAAGCTGCAGTCTAGAAAGGGCCTGTCCGAAAACTGCGGGATGATGTCGAAGCTCCTGAAGCTGAGATAGTGCCCTTTATATAGTGTATATATATAAAGGATCCATGCAGTCATAATTTATCTGTTTGAGAGCTTTTTGTTACCTATGTTTGTGTGTGAGAGAGTTTTCCTTGCCCGGCGTTGTTGAACCAGCCATAAATATTGAGCCTATCTTGTGATTTCCACCTTTGTGTTGTTTACCGTTTCGCCCTGCTGACAAGAAAAGAAATTCGCTCCTTAGGTGCCAATATGTAACAGGTGTCATGGAATCTTAAAAGAATCCTTCCCACTTTATGCAAGCTTGCTGGAGGTGCCCACCGTAATTGATTGTCCATGTTAAATGTTTCATTTTTTTAAAAAAATATATAACTTTAATGATAGTTATTTAGGACTCAAGATGAATGAAAGTGTTATATTCAATTCTGGCTGTTTAATAAGAATAGGAATGGAAAGACGACTGGGGGCGCAATTATACAGCAAAATACACTTGGATCTGCTGTGATCCACAGTTTTCCAAAGCAGGTCCCTGCTAGTTTCCATGGGTGAAATCACTGTAGTTGTCCAGAGGAGAAACAAGTTCCTTCCTCTCTTGGTCTCTAATTCATCTTTCACAATGCTAGTTGGAATTGCTTCCATCTCGTTTTAATTTTTCAGAAGTGGCTTTTAAAGGGAAACCTTTAAAAAAACAGTGTGGGGACAACAGGCACCCATTGAGGTGAACTGAGCCCCCCCCTCCCAGGAGCACCCCTTTGTCAAGCAACCACACAGGACAAAAAAAATGGGGAAATGCTGTGCCAGTCATGAGCAAAATTAAACCATCCTTGCTGGCTGAACTTTTAAAAAGATAATTTCCCATTGGGCTTCTCTGGGCTTAGCTTTGTTTTGTATTGTCACTGGTGTTTAATTCAATTGTGTCTGTGCTAAATCCAATGCAAACTACAGAGTAAGTGTAGGTGCCCTCTTAGTGAGGCAACTCCCACGGAGAGTTTGCATGGCTAAGAGTCTTTATTTCATCTCATGGGAGTTACTGTATAATCAACAACCTGGATGGATTTTTCTCTTCTTATGTAAATATATTTTCAGCTGAATCTATACAGTATCCAGTTTAAAAAAATCTTATAGGCCAGCTTATTCATGTCAAGTAACCTGCAGTGAATTTAGAGGGCCGTACTTCATGGATTGCTGCCTTGTCATGGTGAAGGGGCTTGAGTACCGTAACTCAGAAAAGCTATGGACTATGCCATGCAGGGATGCCCAAGATGGACAGGCCATAGTGGAGAGTTCTGACTAAACACGATCCACCCAGAGCAGGAACTGGCAAGCCACTCTAGTATCTTTACCAAGAAAACTCCATGGACAGAAACAAAAGGCTAAAAGATATGACACTGGAAGATGAGCCCCTCAGGTTGGAAGAGGTCCAACATGCTACTGAGGAAGAGCAGAGGACAAGTACAAGTAGCTCCAGAGCTAATGAAGTGGTTGGGCCAAAGCTGAAAGGACGCTCAGCTGCGGATGTGCCTGGAAGTGAAAGGAAAGTCCAATGCTGCAAAGAAAAATACAGCATAGGAACCTGGAATGTGAGATCTATGAACCTTGGTAAACTGGATGTGGTCAAACAGGAGATGGCAAGAATAAACATTGACATCCTGGGCATCAGTCAGCTAAAATGGACGGGAATTGGTGAATTCAATTCAGACAATTATCATCTACTACTGTGGGCAAGAATCCTGTAGACGAAATGGAGTAGCCCTCATAGTCATGCTCTTCTCATTATAGGGGATTGCAATGCTAAAGTAGGGAGTCAAGAGATAAAAGGAACAACAGGTAAGTTTGGCCTTGGGGGTCAAAACGAAGCAGGGCAAAGGCTAATAGAGTTTTGTCACAAGAACAAGCTGGTCATCACAAAAACTCTTTTCCAACAACACAAGAGACGACTCTACACATGGACATCACCAGATGGGCCACGACTAAACAATAACAACTTCCAAATATGGAGCTGTTGTAGGTGTGAGGAACCAGTGAGTCTAGGCTGTTACTCACCTCCCATCAACAGCCTGGCCAGTGGTCAAGGATGATAAGAATTTTACTCTTAGATATGTACAGGGCGCAGAATCCTCAGCCTTAATGTATACTGTTGAACTCTGTGAAGCTTAGTTTTTAGTAGATAAACTTTAATGTTAGGTAATATTCTTGTCTTGATTAAAAACTGCTTATAATATTTTTAAAAGTTCTGAACGAAGAAGCTTATCTTATTTGTTTTAGACTATGCACACGTATTTCAAAACTGGCATAATCTTAGAAAAGGATTCTATCCTATATGACAGATGTTGTGTGCCATCAATTTGCAACTGAACTACAATGACTCTAATAGGATTTTCAAGGTAAGTGAGATGTATTAGGAGTGGTTTTACCAATTCCACAGCATCCAGGAGTTTCTGTGGCTGAGTAGGGATTCAAACCCTGGCCTCCAGGGTCCTAGTCCATCGTTCTGCCCAATACACCATATTGCACATCTAAATGACAGATGAAGGTAGTGGACAAATGCTTTTTTTAAAAATATGCTAGCCAAAATTGTTATTCATAATTTTACCTAATATTCATGTTTATCTATTTAAAATAATGTGTTTTTAAAAATGGACTCAGTTCATTTCTGGGACCTCTTCTAGCCGATTACATTATTGTTAATCACTTGACTCTTTATCTCATGCTATTTTTATACTGCAATTTTATGTAGAGTTGGGAGAGAATAAAATTCATCCCTTTTTGCATAAATTTCAGGCTTGTCCTACTAAGTGGTTAGTTTCATCCAATTTGCTAAGCATTTTCTTAGGCACCATGTGATGAGGTTTCAGCTAATGGACAGTACTGAGTAATTAATTTATTTTTTATTGTCTATGACACACTCCATGTGAGTAGGTGTGGTTCCTTTTGCACTGTTAAGCGGCTAACATGACTTTAATTAATTATTGATTGACAATGTGAATCTATTAATGGTGTATTATCCAGGGAAAACCATTATGTGTACACATTCTCCTATATCAATACATTGTTAAGGATTGCCAGTCCTTCCTTTTCTACTGTACATGCTTAAAGGGACTTCTGTCCATATTCCAGAGGCTGAACCAGAAACCTGCCATCTTCAAACTTTCTTCTACCCTTCGGTCTCACCTGGTTTATTACAACCCACAGTTCTCCTTAATTGCCACAACCAGGGAAATAAGTACGACCAGGGAACAAGGGCTATTCCCCCAGTTTTAGAGGGAGCCATGCAGCTGCCAGTTGTTGTCCTGTCCTGGTTTGTCTCTTCCAGCAACATATTAGGAGAGAGCCACACAACATGTCCCAAGCTTGCTCATCATCTGCAGAAGCAAAGCTTTGTGCAGTGCTCCCGTTGCCAAGCATCACCCACCCACTTCATATCTGGGGGGTGGGAATCTACTCAGAGGTATGCTTTGCTGAGTTCAGGAACAAATTGGTTGCATAATGATGAGTTACAAAATTGATTTGGGACGCATCGTGTAGCGCTTGCCCTGGTTGCAGAAGTTATTATGTTATGGGTCTGGCTGCAGTGCCCGGCTGCATTTACAGCAGATGCTTTTGCTGTGACTTAGCCCTAGGCATGGATCCAGCAGGGAAAAGCAGCTGGAAGTTCCAGATCAGGACCGGGGAAAACCCAATTGCTTTAAAAGCACCTCCCTTTCCTTTTGTCCTCCTTTGCTGGCATTTTGTTTTCCCAAAGCAAGCCAGCAAATAGCCTATGAGATCACGCTAACAAACACTATTAAAAAAACACCACCCTCAGTTGTTAGAATGAGTTGAGAGGGAACGCCCCCTGGAGGAACTGCAAGGCATTCCACTTTGGCTTCCTGAGAGATCATGCAGGAGCCAGCCAGCCTGTTGCTTTTTATTAGATAGTTCTGCAAACTTAATGGCTTCATTTTGGAAGCATAAAATGATGAGTACACATGGCATCTAATTCCGTGTGGTGTTATTGTTAGAATTCTTACAGAAGGACATAGATAGTGGACCAGGGAAATTCCCACTGGAAGGAAAAAGACCAAATAGGATTGCCTGGGCTCTGATACACCATTTGGGTGCAAAGATCAGGCCAAATGGCACGTAGCGCCTCCTCTACCCAAAGTGATGTGACCTTATTTAGCGTACACTCGCCTGCTTTGAAAGAGCCTGTGTAGACAACTGTATCAGAATGCAGCTCAAGAGAATTGAATTAACGGGGAAGAGAGCTGGTGAAGAAAAAACACAGCTGTGATTCTCCCTGTCAGTGGTGGTAATTCTATTTTTAGTACTGGATTGCCATCTGCTGGTTTCAAGAGGTAGTCAGCATAGATGGTTGTTGTGGGTTTTTCGGGCTCTCTGGCCGTGTTCTGAAGGTTGTTCTTCCTGATGTTTCGCCAGTCTCTGTGGCCGGCATCTTCAGAGGACCGGAGTAGGAACTCTGTCCATGCTCTGTTGCTGTTTGTTGGATAGCTGAGTATTTATAGCTGTGGGAACAGCTTTTTGTCCTTTTCAGTTTGATGCAGTAATCAGCATTCTGTGTTAGGGCAGTGGTTCTCAATTGGTGCGATGTATTTTGCACTATACAGTTAATGTGTTGTTCTTATAATATAGAAAGTACTGCTGGAATGTAAAAGTAGGCAAGGTGGGAGTTAGGATTTTCATAATATGAAATTATAACATTTTAATATTTTGTTTGTTTCGTGGCCATAGCAAGAACATTGACTCTGAATAACAACCACTGCATTTTTACATTTATTATCTCTGAATTTTACAATTACCATAGAAGTAACATTTGTACTGAACATTATTGTTACAGTTTTTAACTATGGATGAAATTATTATTTGTGCTTGTTCCTACCACCTTTCTAATGCATTTCTAATGTCTTTAGCACTTGCTGTAAATTATAAATATAATAACAGAATGCCTGTATGTGGGCCCTGCCAGCCATGGCAGCTTCAGCAGGAGTTCTTTCTTCCATCTCTGATTCCATAAGGACCCAGATGAGATTCCAACAATGGAGTTGATTGAAAGGAGGACAAGGGAAACACATGCAGAACAAGGAGCTTCTTTTGAGATAATTCCCTTCACTTCCCGTAGATCTTTAGAATCTAAGAGTCTTCCTGTCACTGCCACTGTTTCAGACTCCTTTCCCCTCCGTCCTCATCAGGTCAAGTCCTGAGTCTACCCCTTCACCATCCACAACAGGGAGAGTTTATATACCTACACAGAAGACAGCGATAGCCATCCCAGGTCTGACTGGCAGGCCATTGTCCCTTGGTTGGACATAGTGTTTCATAACCCTCATCATACCTTTTAAATCAATACTTTGTTGAAATATGGACCATTGCATGGATTCAAATGGAATTTGAAAAATTGGACTTAGAACAAGTCCGCCTAGAGTGGTCAATACGACCAGATAGGCGGGGTATAAATGGAATAAACAAACAAACAAACAATTCCGGTGCGCTCAGCTAGAACAACTGGAGAAGGAAGCATTGCAGACACTTCTACCATTTCACACAGATAGTAACCTATCTCTGTAAAATGGGATTTTCATCACTTTTGCATATAAAAACAAAAACCAGAAATTGCTTAAATGCAAGTGATGACACACTCTTTCGAAAAAGGAACTGCACTTTCAAAATACAGTGGACCCTTGACTTACAGACGGCTTGACTTACAGACTTTTTGAGTTACAGACTTCTCTGGCCACAAAATTTAGGTTTGACGTGCAGACTGAGATTTGACTTACAGACCAGAAAAAAACCAAAATGGAACAAAAACGGCCTGTTACGGGATTAATCGGTTTTCAATGCACTGTAGGTCAATGGAGACTTGACTTACAGACTTTTTGACTTGTGAACCGCCTTCCAATATGGATTAAGTTCTCAAGTCAAGACCCCACTGTATTATTATGAATAAACAACAAATTAGTTAAAATTTGAGACATTATTTTAATTGTATGTCAATACATATATGTGTATCTGTTTTTCAGTTGTTGTTGTTTAGTCGTTCAGTCGTGTCCGACTCTTCGTGACCCCATGGAACAGAGCACGCCAGGCCCTCCTGTCTTCCACTGCCTCCCGGAGTTGGGTCAAATGCATGTTGGTTGCTTCGATGACACTGTCCAACCATCTCATCCTCTGTCATCCCCTTCTCCTCTTGCCCTCACACTTTCCCAACATCAGGGTCTTTTCCAGGGAGACTTCTCTTCTCATAAGATGGCCAATGTATTGGAGCCTCAGCTTCAGGATCTGTCCTTCCAGTGAGCACTCAGGGTTGATTTCCTTCAGAATTGATAGGTTTGTTCTCCTTGCAGTCCAGGGGACTCTCGAGAGCCTCCTCCAGCACCACAATTCAAAAGCATCAATTCTTCAGCAGTCAGCCTTCTTTATGGTCCAGCTCTCACTTCCATACATCACTACAGGAAAAACCATAGTTTGACTATTCGGACTTTTGTCGGCAAGGTGATGTCTCTGCTTTTTAAGATGCTGTCTAGGTTTGTCATCACTTTCCTCTCAAGAACCAGGAGTATTTTAATTCTGGGGCTGCTGTCACCATCTGCAGTGATCACGGAGCCCAAGAAAGTAAAATCTGTCACTGCCTCCATATCTTCCCCTTCTATTTGCCAGGAGGTAATGAAACCAGTGGCCATGATCTTAGTTTTTTTTGATGTGGCGCTTCAGATGGTTTTTTGCGCTCTCCTCTTTCACCCTCAGGGACGTGGTGGCGCTATGGGCTAAACCGCAGAAGCCTGTGCTGCAGGGTCAGAAGACCAGCAGTCGTAAGATCGAATCCACGCGACGGAGTGAGCTCCCGTTGCTTGTCCCAGCTCCCGCCAACCTAGCGGTTCGAAAGCATGCAAATGCAAGTAGATAACTAGGGACCACTTCGGTGGAAAGGTAACAGCGTTCCGTGTCTAAGTCGCACTGGCCATGTGACCACGGAAGATTGTCTTCGGACAAAACGCTGGCTCTATGGCTTGGAAACGGGGATGAGCACCACCCCCTAGAGTCAAACACGACTGGACAAAAATTGTCAAGGGGAACCTTTACCTTTACCTTTCACCCTCATTAAAAGGTTCTTTAATTCCTCCTCACTTTCTGCCATCAGAGTGGTATCACATGCATATTGGAAGTTGTTGATATTTCTTCCAGCAATCTTAATTCCGGTTTGGGATTCATCCAGTCCAGCCTTTCGCATGATGTATTCTGCATATAAGTTAAATAAGCAGGGGGACAATATACAGCCTTGTTGTACTCTTTTCCCAATTTTGAACCAATCATTTCCATATCCAGTTCTAACTGTTGCTTCCTGTCCCATGTATAGATTTCTCAGGAGATAGATAAGGTGGTCTGGAATGCTAAAGTAGGGAGCCAAGAGATAAAAGAAACAACAGGGAAGTTTGGCCTTGGAGTTCAGAATGAAGCAGGACAAAGGCTAATAGAGTTTTGTCAAGAGCAGGGCCGGACTGGCCATCTGGAAATTCTGGCAAATGCCAGAAGGGCCGATGGTCAGAAGGCCGGTTCCTGCCAGCCATTCCCCCGCCGCCGCCGCCGCCAACTGGCCCCATCCCTCCTCCTCCTCGTCGTCCTCCTTCTCTTCCTTGGCGGGAACAGGACGACTGACTTCACGTGAGCCCCTTCGGAGACATGGGGCAGCGGAGCCCCGGCGGGCTTGCGCCGCCCGCTCTGCTCTGCCCTGGCCGCCCGCCGCCCTCGCTACCGTCAGCAGAGAAGGCGAGCCCCGCGGCGGTGGCAACGGCCACTGCCTCCCCTTCTGCTCCGCTCCTCTCCGCTCTCCTCTCGCTGCCGCAGCTTTACAAAAGCCGGGTGGGCGCCGCCTTGGCTCCCTTTTGCAGCCAATGGAGGGAGGCGGGAAAAAAGCTGCGGCGGTGGCGGCGGCGGGCAGCCGAGCAACCCGCGGCGTCTCCTGGTTCCCCGCACGGCCCTCTTGGCGGAGCCGTGTGGCGCGCGCGGGCGAGCTGCACAGAAGGGGGGGTGGGGGTGGGGGTGGGGAGCTTTGTGTGTGTGTGTGTGTGTGTGTGTGTGTGTGTGTGTGTGTGTGTTTGTGTTTGTGTAGACGCCGACGCCTCGCTTTCAACCTGCCGCCCCTGTTCACCTTGGAGGTGCGGGGCTTGCTGAGGGGTGGCGGGAGAATAGCGGCGCGCAGACCGCCTGAAATGAGGAATACTGTATCGGCTATGAAGGAGCGACCTCGAAAATGCCCCGCCTTCAGCTGCCCTGCTGAGCTCTTGTAAACTTAAGCCTGTCGGGAGTCAGTCCATTTCATATTTGCTTTAACTCTTTTCTTGCTGCCTTCCGCCTTTCCCAGGACGATTGTCTTTTCCACAGAATCCCACCTTCTCATGATGTGCCTAAAGTAGGACAGTCTCCGTTTTCTTCTTTTTTGCCTCCAGAGATAGATCAAGCTTGATTTGATCTAGGACCCACGGGGTATCTGCAAAGATTTCCTCCAGGAGCACATTTATGACAGAGCAGTGATTGGCATGACCTCCCTTCCCCTCATAAGGTTTTGAGAGGAGCATCTTGGTCCACAGGCTATGCCTGGTTACTCAGAAGTAAGCTCTATTTTGGTTGTTTTTTTTTTTTCAGGCTGTTTGGCTGTGTTCTGGAGGTTTTTCTTCCTAACGTTTCACCAGACTCTGTGGCCGGCATCCTCAGAGGACAGAAGTGGCTGTCTGTGACTCCTGTCCTCTGAAGATGCTGGCCACAGAGGCTGGCAAAACATTAGGAAGAAAAACCTCCAGAACATGGACAAGCAACCCTGAAAAACCCACAGCAACCATTGGATCCTGGCCATGAAAGCCTTCGAGAATGCAAGCTGTATTTTGTTCACTTGGGCATTTTTCCTTCAGTATCACTAAAACTGCAGGCCAGAGTATAATACAAAAAGTACAGTATACATATGTGTGATCTATTCATAGAATATTGTCTCTGGACTGGGCACTTTTTTTTTTTTTTTTGGCTTGCTGGTCAGATGAGATTTTGAGCTCTCCAGAACTCTTCATCACACAAAGATGGTATAAAATTTAGTTAAGGCAAATACAGTATCTTAAAAATTGGGCCAGAGTTGATGCCCACAGCCCATGAAACCAGACTGCCAGGAAAGCAAAACAGTTTTAGATTCCACATGGGTGAGTGAGAAAGGTACCAATTTGCAGGCTCTCCACTGTCTGCACATATTTCACAAACACTCTGTTGGCTCAGGTTTGATCCCCCCCTCTCCCTTAATCAGGTATGCTTAAGAGTATAATGTAAAGTAATCAACATTATTCTGAAAGGTTTCTTGTCTGTTCTGACATGTCTCATCACAGAAGCTTGGGCAGAGGGGAAGGAATCCAGTTGTTAAGACAGAGAAAAAAATATGGTCAACCTTGGTGTTCTGTCAGTAGGATGAGGCGGCTTTAGATACAGCCATCATAGATTCCAGGATTGATCTGACATTAAAAATCAGGATCAATGGCTGATCTCAGGGTCAGCCCAAGACATTTGATGTCTGAGGCAGAGCAGCTAATTGGCAACCCCACTTCCACTCAGGTCCAAGTAAATTAGAACCCAAAGCCGGCCGAGTTATTTGGATATGGAGTAGCTATCTTTCCAAGGCACCCCAGATCTGTTCCTTCCTCCTGTTTTGTGAGATACAGTACTTGCTGAAAATGGGTTGCGTTTCAAAGTCCTGCTTCTTCCCAAAAGTCACAGGTGGGCCGCAATGTGAGCATGAGGGACAGACACATCATGCCAGTCTGGGATGAGGAGTTTCTGCCCTACCTCCAGTTCAGACCACGAGCAGCCACTCCCAAAGGTACAGCTAGGAAGGTATCTTCACACATATCCGGGATAGACTGGAATGGCAATGGAGGTCTGAACCTCTCTCCTCTCAGGCATTCTTCATTCTTCTTCTTAACATGTCTTGCAAGCCCAAGGTAACACATCTTTTATTATCATGAAGCAAGCCCCACAGAATAAAAATTCATTTCCGAACATAGAAAAGTCAGGGTATCTACTTAGTTCTTAAGTCAGATATAGAGAAAACAATAACCACTGGACCGTCTAGCATTGATTGTCTATACCAGAAGTCAGCAACCTTAATGTCTCTCCAGTTGCTTTGGATGATAACTCCCACAATCCCTCATCATTGGTCATGCTGGCTGAGGCCTTTGTAATATGACTTCCAAAATATCTGGAGGGCCAATGATGCTCCACCACCACCCCGCCACCCCCAGTCTACATTGCCTTTAGGATTACAGATCAGAAAGTTTCCCAGACCGGGAAGCTTTGAACCTGGGACCAGCACGTATGCTGCTACTAAGCTCTAGCCTGTCTTAATTTATGTTCTCCCATCCTATGTAGCCATGTGCAATGTGCATACTTGGTGTGTGTGGTTACTCCATCAGCACATATCCAGACCATTCACTTAGTTGCATCCCTGGACAAACAACAGAGAGCCAAAAATTTGTGGAAATCACTACAGTATTCTACAATAGGATTATGGCTCAAATATATGCTATTTTTCCTAAATAACTCAATGTGGCATAGAAACATTATTACACTGATAATGCAAGCTGAAAAAAGCACCACACAATAAGGTAAAGGTTACCCTTGACAATTTGTCCAGTCGTGTCTGACTCTAGGGCGCGGTGCTCATCCCCGTCTCCAAACCATAGAACCAGTGTTTGTCTGTAGACAGTTTCCATAGTCACGTGGCCAGCGTGACTAGACACAGAAAGCCGTTACCTTCCCACTGTGGTGGTACCTATTTATCTACTTGTATTTACATGCTTTCGAACTGCTAGGTTGGCAGGAGCTGGGGCAAGTGATGGGAGCTCACTCCATCACGTGGATTCGATCTTACGACTGCTGGTCTTCTGACTTTGCAGCACAGAGGCTTCTGCAGTTTAACCCGCAGTGCCACCATGTCCCTACTACACAATAAAGCTACCAACAAATACCATTCACAGCTAAGCTCCACTTTCAGTAGCTTGATCCATGCCAGGGTTAAGCAAAGGATGAGGCTCAAGAGACAAATTCAAGATACCACAAACTTCACACACAACAGAAAAACAGCTACCCTTTCTAGTTAGGAAATAGGGAAGAAGCATATCTATTCTGTATGGATGTCAATCAGTTATAGGTCAAGACATGCTAAAATGTCTAAACAGGAACTGGAGCATCACTGAAAACATTTTGATTTTAAGCTTCAGGTTGCTGGAAACAAGGCTGTCCTTATCAGCGTGCAAGGGATGACTCCTTGCATGGTTGCTTTAAATGTGTGTTGGAATATAAGAGCATGATAGTGGTTGAAGACAATGAAATCAGAAATCAAGGGTGATTAGCTTATCTTAAACAAAGGCATTTTAATATATGCTTGGCAGTTATAAATAAAGCAATCTGAAGCCCCCCTTCCTCAAAGCCCCCTATTACTGCATTTCAAGACAGGGAAACATTTACTAGTTGAATTTCTTCCTGTCATGTAGTTATTAAGAGCAAAAAAGCTTTTTTTAAACACCTTGTGTTACAAATAGAGTATGACATAAATACAAAAGACTGATAATATTTTTGTTCCAGTACTGATTCCAACATAAAATGAAAGCTGGCCTTTTCTGTAATACTAGATTGGGAAAATTCTCAGCACAAAATATATTTTTTAAAAATTATATATATATTTTCCTCTCTGATCTTTCTCTAAAAATTGGATGTTGCATTTCTCAAAGGTCTTCACATCATGTTACCAGACAGTCAAGCCTTATTGAAAGTCATACATTAGGTTCTCTACCCCACTTTAAAGCACCAGTGGAGGGAGTCTGTGAGCTTTTTGTCATGCTCTGGAGGTCTGTGCCTCTGTTGACCTTGAAATGCTGCTTCTTTTGCAAGACTGGGGTAGTGAAAGTGCTGCAGGTCTTCAGATTAAAGAGTCACAAGAAATGGCAGGTTTACAACAAGTCTCACAGACCCATGCAAGACTTTGGAAAAATAGAAACATCTAAAAAATTTAGTTGTGGTTATTACTTTGTTTGAGGGACGTGGTGGCGCTGTGGGCTAAACTGCAGAAGCCTGTGCTGCAGGGTCAGAAAACCAGCAGTCATAAGATTGAATCCATGCGACAGTGTGAGTGCCCGTCGCTTGCCCCAGTTCCTGCCAACATAGCAGTTTGAAAGCATGTATAAATGCAAGTAGATCAATAGGGACCACCTCAGTGGGAAGGTAACAGCGTTCCGTGTCTAAGTTGCACTGGCCATGTGACCACGGAAGAATGTCTTTGCACAAACGCTGGCTCTAATTACACTTTTTGTTAAACGTGATGATTTTATAGGTTTAGATTTCCTGATGCTCCTTGTTATTTATACAACCAGGGCAATGATTGGGATAGGGAGAACTCGTAAGCATGTACCGATACCACTATACCAGCAACGCCCTTTCAGCGCGCCACAATATCGTGAATGGAGCCCACAACAGGTGGGCCTGTGTCCCCACAGCCGGTGGGCCTGTGTGCTCTAAATGCCAGGGCCGATTTTTGGTCCCAGTCCGGCCCTGGTCAAGAGAATAAGCTGGTCATCACAAACACTCTTTTCCAACAACACAAGAGGCGACTCTATACATGGAAATCACCAGATGGGCAATATCGAAATCAGATTGATTATATTCTCTGCAGCCAAAGATGGAGAAGCTCTATACAGTCAGCAAAAACAAGACCTGGAGCTGACTGCGGTTCTGATCATCAGCTTCTCATAGCAAAATTCAAGCTTAGACTGAAGAGAGTAGGAAAAACCACTGGGCCACTCAGGTATAATCTAAACCAAATCCCTTATGAATACACAGTGGAAGTAAAGAACAGATTTAAGGAACTAGATTTGGTGGACAGAGTGCCTGAAGAACTTTGGATAGAGGCTCGTAACATTGTCCAGGAGGCAGCAACGAAAACCATCCCAAAGAAAAGGAAATGCAAGAAAGCAAAGTGGCTGTCCAACGAGGCCTTAGAAATAGCAGAGAGGAGAAGGGAAGCAAAATGCAAGGGAGATAGGGAAAGCTACAGAAAATTGAATGCAGACTTCCAAAGAATAGCAAGGAGAGACAAGAGGGCCTTCTTAAATGAACAATGCAAAGAAATAGAGGAAGATAACAGAAAAGGAAAGACCAGAGATCTGTTCAGGAAAATTGGACATATTAGAGGAACATTTTGCGCAAAGATGAACATGATAAAAGACAAAAATGGGAGGGACCTAACAGAAGCAGAAGACGTCAAGAAGAGGTGGCAAGAATACACAGAGGAATTATATCGGAAAGATTTGGATATCCCGGACAACGCAGACAATGTAGTTGCTGACCTTGAGCCAGACATCCTGGAGAGCGAAGTCAAGTGGGCCTTAGAAAGCCTGGCTAACAACAAGGCCAGTGGAGGTGATGGCATTCCAGTTGAACTATTTAAAATCTTGAAAGATGATGCTGTTAAGGTGCTACATTCAATATGCCAGCAAGTTTGGAAAACTCAACAGTGGCCAGAGGATTGGAAAAGATCAGTCTACATCCCAATCCCAAAGAAAGGCAGTGCCAAAGAATGCTCCAACTACCGTACAATTGCACTCATTTCACACGCTAGCAAGGTTATGCTCAAAATCCTGCAAGGTAGGCTTTAGCAGTATGTGGACCGAGAACTCCCAGAAGTACAAGCTGGATTCCAAAGAGGCAGAGGAACTCGAGACCAAATTGCTAACTTGCGCTGGATTATGGAGAAAGCCAGAGAGTTCCAGAAAAATATCTACTTCTGCTTCATTGACTATGCGAAAGCCTTTGACTGTGTGGACCACAACAAACTATGGCAAGTTCTTAAAGAAATGGGAGTGCCTGACCACTTGATCTGTCTCCTGAGAAACCTATATGCGGGACAGGAAGCAACAGTTAGAACTGGTCATGGAACAACTGAGTGGTTCAAAATTGGGAAAGGAGTACGGCAAGGCTGTATATTGTCCCCCAGCTTATTTAACTTATATGCAGAATACATCATGCGGAAGGCTGGACTGGAAGAAACCCAAGCCGGAATTAAGATTGCCGGAAGAAATATCAACAACCTCCGATATGCAGATGATACCACTCTGATGGCAGAAAGTGAGGAGGAATTAAAGAATGAGAGTGTAATGAGAGTGAAAGAGGAGAGTGCAAAAAACGGTCTGAAACTCAACATCAAAAAAACTAAGATCATGGCCACTGGTCCCATCACCTCCTGGGAAATAGAAGAGGAAGATATGGAGGCAGTGTCAAATTTTATCTTCCTGGGCTCCATGATCACTGCAGATGGAGACAGCAGCCCTGAAATTAAAAGACGCCTTCTTCTTGGGAGGAAAGCGATGACAAATCTTGACAGCATCTTGAAAAGCAGAGACATCACCTTGCCAACAAAAGTCCGAATAGTCAAAGCTATGGTTTTTCCTGTCGTGATGTATGGAAGTGAGAGCTGGACCATAAAGAAAGCTGACCGCCGAAGAATTGATGCCTTTGAATTGTGGTGCTGGAGGAGGCTCTTGAGAATCCCCTGGACTGCAAGGAGAACAAACCTATCAGTTCTAAAGGAAATCAACCCTGAGTGCTCACTGGAAGGACAGATCCTGAAGCTGAGGCTCCAGTACTTTGGCCATCTCATGAGAAGAAAAGAGTCCTTGGAAAAAACCTTGATGTTAGGAAGGTGTGATGGCAAGAGGAGAAGGGGACGACCGAGGATGAGATGGCTGGACAGTGTCTGCGAAGCAACCAACATGAACCTGACACAACTCCGGGAGGCAGTAGAAGACAGGAGGGCCTGGCGTGCTCTGGTCCATGGGGTCACGAAGAGTCGGACACGACTAAACGACTAAACACACACACAGATAAGGTGGTCAGGCACTCCATTTCTTTAAGAACTTGCCATAGTTTCTTGTGGTCAACACAGTCAAAGGCTTTTGCGTAGTCAATGAATCAGAAGTAGATGTTTTTCTGGAACTCTCTGGCTTTCTCCATAATCCAGCGCATGTTGGCAATGATCTCTAGTTCCTCTGCCCCTTCGAAATCCAGCTTGTACTTCTGGGAGTTCTCAGAAAAATCCTACCTTGGAGGATTTTAAGCATAACCTTGCTAGCGTGTGAAATGAGTGCAATTGTAGGGTAGTTGGAGCATTTTTCTGGCGCTGCCGTTCTTTGGGATTGGGATTTAGACTGATCTTTTCCAATCCTCTGGCCATTGCTGAGTTTTCCAAACTTGCTGGCACATTGATTATAGCACCTTAACAGTGTCATCTTTTAAGATTTTAAATAGTTCAACTGGAATGCCATCACTGTTTACCTCCCACTCTCGTAATACTCTTTTGAAAAGGGATATTTTAATGCATCATGTATATTTTAATGTGCATTTTGAAAGTATATTTTATTTTAATATGAGTGGCATTGTAGTACATATAGCTCTCCCCTGTCTCATTCTGCCATAAGTAGGCTGAGGCCTGGAATCTCATTAGCTGAATCGTGGCATTTGTCTATTAACACCAAGCTTCCGGTCCATTGGTGCTGCTTCAACCTATCTGTAAGGCCAATAGGTCAGAAGATAACAACATTTTCAGAAGGCATTTGGTGCAGTTCCTCTCCAAAGGCTACTGAGAAAACTCCACAGTTAGGGAATAAGAGGGCAGGTCCTCTTATGGATTGAGAATTGGCTGAGAACCAGGAAACAGAGAGTAGGTGTCAATGGACAATTTTCACAATGGAGAGTAGTGAAAAGCGGTACTTTTCAACCTGTTCATGAATGACCTAGAGACAGGGATAAGCAGTGAGGTGGCCAAGTTTGCAGATGACGTGAAACTTTTCCAGGTGGTGAAGACCAGAAGAAATTGTGAAGATCTCTCCAAACTGGGAGAATGGATGGCAAAACGGCAAATGCCTTTCAATATACATAAATGTAAAGCTGTTAGAGATCATCTTGTGTTCTGACCACTTATCTTCAGTGAGTTAAATTAAGTACAGAGTCAAAAACATGTAGTTAACTTTTGATAACTTTAGAAAAGGTTTATTAACTACAGACTTTAGTATTTTAGTAGCAAAGGTCAAAATATAGCATTTGAGTGGGAAAAAAAAAGAAGACATTTGTCTTACATATTCCAGGTAAGTTTCTTTAGCTTTAGAGAATGTTTCTAAACTGGGTAAACCACCCCTAAAGCTGGATGGCATGGATGGAAGTGTGGATGGAGAAAGAGTAATCAGATAGCGTGTGCTCAGGCAATCTCCATCTTGGAAAAGGCCCTTCTTCAAGGAAGAAGCCACACAAGAGAGAAGAGGGGCAGGGAGTGATCAATGCACAACGGTGCCCCAATAACAGGGTAGATAGAACTGAATGACTGGCAGAATCATCCACTGCATACTGGGACACAATTGATCTGCATACGCCAACAAAAGTAATGCACGGTAAAGGTAAAGGTTCCCCTTGACAATTTTTGTCCAGTCGTGTTCGACTCTAGGGGGTGGTGCTCATCCCCATTTCCAAGCCATAGAGCCAGCGTTTTGTCCGAAGACAATCTTCCGTGGTCACATGGCCAGTGCGGCTTAGACACGGAAAGCTGTTACCTTCCCACCGAGGTGGTCCCTATTTATCTACTCGCATTTGCATGCTTTTGAACCGCTAGGTTGGCGGGAGCTGGGACAAGCGACGGGAGCTCACTCCATCGCGTGGATTCGATCTTACGACTGCTTGGCCTTCTGACCCTGCAGCACAGGCTTCTGGGGTTTAGCCCACAGCGCCACCATGTCCCTGATGCACACTGGGGCTAAAAATCAAAATGTTAGTTATCAGCTAATAGGTTCTGAGCTGTCCGTGACAGATCAGGAAAGAGATCTTGGTGTGCTGGTGGACAGCTTGATGAATGTGCGGCAGTTGTTGTTGTTTAGTCGTGTCCGACTCTTCGTGACCCCATGGACCAGAGCACGCCAGGCCATCCAGTCTTCTACTGCGTCCCGGAGTGGCTTCGATGACACTGTCCAATCATCTCATCCTCTGTCGTCCCCAGGTGATGGCAGTGAAGAAGGGCAATTCCATGTGAGATATTGTTAAAAATGGGATTGAAAATAAAACAGCCAACATTATAATGCCAGTGCCCAAAACGATGATAAGGCCATACCTGGAGTATTGCGTACAGTTCTGGTCGCTGCACCTAAAAAAAAACAACAAAAAACAAAAAAACAAAAAAAACCCCAAAAAAACCCAAAAACAAAAAAAAAAAAGGAATTGTGGAGCTGGAAAAGGAGCAGAAGAGAGCAACTAAAATGATGACTGGGCTGGGGCACCTCCCTTATGAGGAAAGGCTACAGCGTTTGGGGCTCTTTAGTCTAGAGAAAAGGCGCCTGAGGGGGGACATGATTGAGACATATAAAATTATGCAGGGGATGCATTAAGTGGAGAGAGGGAAGCTCTTTTCCCTCTCACACAATACCAGAACCAGGGGACATCCACTCAAATTGAGTGTTGGGAGAGTGAGGACAAAAGAAAACATTGCTTTACCCAGTGTGTTATCTGTCTGTGGAATTCCCTGCCATGAGATGTGGCGGTGGCATCTGGCCTAGATACCTTTAAGATTAGACAGATTCCTGGAGGAAAAGTCCATTGCAGGTTGTAAACCATGATGGGAATGTATAATCTCCAGGCTTCAAAGGAAGGTACCTCAAAATGCCAGATGCAGGGGAGGGGGATCAGGAGACAGGTATCTTGTTGACTCATGTGCTCCCAGAGGCATCTGGTGGGGCCCCTGTGAGATACAGGGAGCTGGACTAGATGGGCCCCTTGGCCTGATCCAGCAGGCCTCTGCTTATGTTCCTAAAAGTGAATAGTGAACTTTTAACTCAATGTAAATGTGTGTAGAATTTTCCTAGAGGTGCAGATAACTAGAAAGGGGGAAAAAAGTCTATAGTAGGTCATTCCCCCCACCTCCACAAGCAAACACACTCCTGACTATCACAGGAATCTACTGGAAATGTCATTACAAGATCAACAAAAATCTTCAGAGCTGTTACTCATCTGCTACTGAATGTTATTAATAACGAATAAATTCTTGTGCTGGAGTAGCATGGGGGAAAAGGAGATACTTATCTCTCCTTTTTGAAAACGAGCTAGATGTACAAAAGCTGAAATTGCTACTATGTTAGATGCACATCTTGGGTAACCACTCTGAAGCAAAATATAGATTGTCTTATAGATAAGCAAACCAAAATACTTCCCCCCCCCAATTAGATTGCTGTACTGTATTTGCTCTATTTAAGCAAACCTCTAATTTTGTTTCTTCTAAAAATTATTATTTGTGTAAGAATATATCAAATGTTTCATACTCTGTGGCTTGTACTGTACAGTGATGCCTCGCTTGACGATGATAATCCGTTCCAGCAAAATCGCTGTAGAACGAAATCATCATCAAGCGAAAGTTAAAAAAAAAAACCATTGAAATGCATTGAAAACCGGTTCAATGCGTTCCAATGGGCAAAATACCTCAGCGTCCAGCAAAGATCCTCCATAGGGCGGCCATTTTCCGGTACCGGTAAAGTGAAAAAGCCTTCCTAAACACAGCGGGGAGCCATTTTGAAACAGCGGGTGGCCATTTTGAAATCCGATGATCAGCTGTTTTGATCATTGTAAAGCGAACAATCGGTTCCCGAAGCAGGGAACCAATCATTGTCAAGCAATTTTTCCTATTAAAACATCATTTGCGATCACTATAGTGATGGCAAAATACTCATTGTTAAGCTTTATGCCAATAAAGTTGATGATGATGATGATACTCATTGTTAAGCGATTTCCTTGTCTAATGAGGTAATCGTCATGTGGGGCACCACTGTATATGATAAACGTGGCTTTTTTATTGCTCAAAAATAATCTAGCTTGAAAAACTGAGTCATCAAACTCCGTATTCTAATTAAATAAGAACATTCTACAATACTGTATTTCTTAAACATCAGTAGTAATCGTCTGAAGTCAAATTCAAGAGGAAGTAGAGATTCCAAAGGATGACCAAAAAGAGCCAAATCCAGTACTCCTATTGCATTGTTCATTGACATAAGACCTTTTTTGTAACTTCATAGATTTGATGGTTGTTGTGGTTTTTTCGGGCTCTTTGGCCATGTTCTGAAGAGCCCGAAAAACCCACAACAACCATTAGATCGTGGCCATGAAAACCTTCGCGAATTCATAGATTTGTTTTAAACAGACAGTTAAATCCAATCTAAAACTACCAGACTGGGACATTTCCACTAGTGGCAGCTGTGTTGGTTTGATTACTCTTGCCCAGACAATTTTACAAGGATTTTGACCAGAAGGTTGCACAACCACTTGCCCACATAGTGGATGCAACTGAATGTGTAACCTCAGTGCACAACAAATCTTGCACAATTTTGATGACATCACTGGACATAGGATAGAGACAGACATTTCTGTAAGAAATGTTGGATTCTCCATTAACAAATTAATATCTATTAGCACACACAGCCCATTGGCGTATGCCTTCAATTTAGTATCCGCTCTAACATTAGGTGCTACCTCAGGAAGCAGATGCTGAGGCACAGAAAGCAGAAGTGAACTGCTAGAGGGCAAGACTCTGTATGTCTACACTGTAACCTCTAATTGGGGTCTTTGACTTCTGATGCACTCAATGACGGTATTTGACCAACACAGTCGACACATAGTTGTTGTGGGTTTTTTCGGGCTCTTTAGCCGTGTTCTGAAGGTTGCTCTTCCTAACGTTTCGCCAGTCTCTGTGGCCATGGACATCTTCAGAGGACAGCACTCTTCTTTTTCTTATCTCTGTGCCTATCGTAGCTGTGTCTGTGTCTGTGTGTGAGATCGTGACGTCATGACGCCGACGCGCCGCCGTCCTTAAGGTGGGCTTTTCGCTGGTGGCGGGAAAAGTTCCTGGAGTGCCGTGGCCTGGGCGGGGAGTTCCGAGGAGGCGCAGCCCTCTCCGGGTAGGGATTGCCGCCCTTGGAAAGGCGGCGGCGGGGGGGGGGGAGGAAGAGGTTAATTCTCGCTCTCCTCAGCCACCCCTCCAGTGGCGAGAATTCGAACCCACCACCACCACCGCGTCAGCAGCGCCTCTTTCTCCTCTGCTGCCCGTCACTTCTGCTCCTCTCCCCCAGCAAAGCCCCAGGTCATTCTCACTGGACCCCAAGCTTTTGACACCCACTTTGCTGCCCTTCTCTTCCCCCCCTCCCCAAAACCACCACCACGCTTTCGGGGCTGCTTTCCTGGGGCAGAAAGGAAGGGAGAGCGGGGAGCCCTTCCGCGCACCCCGCCGAAGTGCCGGCCCCGGAAGGCGTGCAAGGCAGCCCGGCCTCCGCCCGGTCCCCGGAGGGTGGGTGGCTAGGCGGAGCTGCGGTCGCTGACTTCCGTGGTGGTGGCGGCGCGGAGGAGGCCTTATCCATTGAGGTAGGAAATCCGGAGGCGACCTGCTTGCTGGTACTGTACAGTAAATGAGCCTTGGCTCTGCCGGGTTGGGTTTGAAAGAGCAGCCATCCCTGCCTGGGACCCCGCTTCCCCAGATGGAGCAGAAGAGGAAAAGGAGAGCTTGTGTGCTGCTGCACTCGCATAATAATTTTTCGTAGCTGCCGTGATGGCTGGTGGAACTTGGGACCGAAACAGCCAGCCTCCTTCTTGTTTTGTCGGTTTCGTTGGAGGTCACTTTCACTTGCCATAGGAGAGTGTGGCCCTGACTCCCAGTGGGCAGAGCAGTCTCTGGAGCCAAGCCTCTAACGGCAAAACAGAAATCCAATTCTGCATTGCACGGGAAAAAAAAAACATGATCAACAAAAGTAACGCCTGAACCGTATCTCGAAGGGTACCTTAATTTATTCTTTATATATCTTTGGTAGTTGTTGACTGCATTCAGGGAGTAGTTGTCCAAAAAAACAAAATCTTCACATCTCAGTAAAAGATCCATGAAATCAAGAACAGATCATCATGATTTCATATGATTTTTACATGGGATCCTTGCCAGATCACCATCAAATCATAGACCCTATTTATGTCCACACACAGCAATCGCTCAAGACAGGTTTCAAAACTAGAAGACATCTCGATGTTTCCTGTTCGATTGTATATCATGCACAGATGATTTCTGAGTTTTAGTCTGTGAGGCCAGATGGAGCATATGATTGTAGAGACTGGTTTGGGGAGTATCCTACTTATAAATCTTGTGGATCCATACGTCAGAGCCATTTTTTGCACCACTCTAGAGCTATGCACCAAAGGACCTCTCATTTCCTGCTTTTAGTCTGTGGGCATTGATGGCCTCTAGGACTGGAGAGTGGTTTGTAAAAATCAGGTGGATCTGTGAGGGTCTGTGCTCTGGTGGTTTTACATCACTTCAAAGCTATGTACTGACATACCTATGAATTTTGTGGTATAATCTGTTGGCATCTGTGGGATCTGTAATTGCAGAGTGGCTTGGGGATTGACACTGACAATTTTTGTCCAGTCGTGTTCAACTCTAGGAGGTGGTGCTCATCCCCGTTTCCAAGCCATAGAGCCAGCGTTTGTCCGAAGACAATCTTCCGTGGTCACATGGCCAGTGCAACTTAGACACGGAATGCTGTTACCTTCCCACCTAAGTGGTCCCTATTTATCTACTTGGATTTGCATGCTTTCGAACCGCTAGGTTGGCGGGAGCTGGGACAAGCGACGGGAGCGCACTCCGTTGCGTGGATTCGATCTTACGACTGCTTGGTCTTCTGACCCTGCATCACAGGCTTCTGCGGTTTAGCCCACAGCGCCACCGCGCTTGGGGATAATCTTCTGTAAATATCAGGTGGATCCATGAGGATCTGTGCTTGGATTAGTGTTTTTGTTCCATTGCAAAGCCATGAAAGCTGAAAGACCCTATTTCTGAGTAGTCATGCAAATAATTGCTGTACTGAACAGGTACCACAATTAGAATATTATTTAATTTCATAGAGGTATATGTTGCAGAGCTTCACTTTTGTGAAAGAATTTGGTCAGCTTGACAAAAATAGATTGAAGTACTGTGAAGATGTAGAATCTATGCTGTAAGGGCACAGTTTCTCCACTCCTCTTAACGGACAAGCCATACTCAGGTTTTTGTTTCAAATCGTCAACTTTTATTTCAGTTCCATCCAACAACATTTATAGAACCAGCTAAAAACATGGTTATATGTTCAGGCCTTCCCTCCTGTCAATACTTAATTTCCTTTCTCTTTCTATCTATTTGCTTTATTATATGTGGTGTTGTTTACTTGTAATAATTTTTATGCTTTATTGTATATTTTTTATGGAAGCCGCTCAGAGTGGTCAATCTGACCAGATGAGCGGGATATAAATCAAATAAACAACAACAACAACAACAACAACAACAACAACAACAACAACAACAACAACAACAACAACAACATGTTAATAGGTATCAACAGTTCCGTTCCCACCTTCTCCAACGCAGAGGGGATGAAGGGCTTCACTGACTGTTTTGCTGGAGTGTCTATTTTCCCCACTTCTTGTATATTAGTCCCAGGTCTTAACGTTTCTCAAGGGTCCCATGACACTGGCAAACACAATAGGGGCAATATTTAATCAGTGCACTACTTTCCCCTCTATTGAAGTCTTCATGGGCAGGGCAGTTCCACACCATCTAGTGAGTCAAGATTCCTGCAGGGGTGAGGATTCTTCTGCTCAGCTCTCTCGCTCCAGGCATAACTTCATTCAGAGATTAGGCTGAATATCAGGGAAAACTTCTTAACTGTTAGAACAGTATGACAGTGGAACCAATTATTTTGGGAGATGGTAAGTGCTCCAATGCTCTAAGCCACTGGTTCTTAACCTTTGGTTACTCAGGAGTTTTGGACTGCAACTCCCAGAAACCTTCACCACCAACTCTACTGGGGTTTCTGGGAGTTGCAGTTCAAAAGCATCTGAGTAATAAAGGTTAAGAACCCCTGCTCTAAGCATTCAAGAGAAAATTGGATAGCCACCCATCAGCTGTGCTTTGATTTGGATCTCTGCCTAGAAGGGGGGGGATGTTGGACTCAATGGCCTTATAGGCCCCTCCCAACTCAGTCATTCTATGATCCTATAAAAAATAGGACTGATCAGCTCTGTTATTTCTCTCCTAATACTATTGTTAACAAATGTGTATGTTTGGAAACACAAAACCAGGTTGAGAAGTGCAAAATTTCTGGTGATAATTACCTGTACCATGTACTCGATGAGACAGAAACAGGGGAGGCTGGGTTATTTTGTTTTTCTACTATACTTATATTTTGCAGGATATTCAGAATACAACCTGGTGCTTGCAAAAAGAGGAATACTCTTCCAAAATGTCTAGGATCGATAAAATGAGTATTCTTGGTGTGAGGAGTTTTGGCGTAGAAGACAAAGACAAGCAAGTCATAGCTTTCTTTAGTCCCTTAACTATCCTGGTTGGGCCAAATGGTGCTGGAAAGACGGTAAGACTCTGGTGGGTTTACTTATGTCTAGATAAGCTGCATTATCTCGCTTTCTGAACTGATGGATACACGATTAATTACAAGTTTCCGTCAGTTTTCAAAATGTGACTGCCCAGTGGGGATGCCATTGTTCAATGGTTTGTGCTTTGGCACAGAGATCAATTTGCCTAAGTCTTAGTGGTGGGTGTGGTCCTTTGTGCAGCCATCCCAAATAAGCTGCTGGACTCTTGTTTTGGATCGGTAGTGTGTATCTATATGCCTGTGAGTTATTTGTCATTGTGCTTACGTGCCATCAGTTGTTTGAAAATATCTTGTTCCAATCTACTTTAATTCACTAACACCAAATATAGCAGTGTTTATACATTTGGTTTCTTATTTTATGGTTTCCAGTTTTTCTTGATTCATGCTTCTCATATTCCATTTGTACGTATTGTGCTGCATCGGACTTTGCTTTCACTTCTACTGTATGTATGTCAGCCGCTACATTTCAGCTTTAACCTAGTTGTCATTAGCAGCAGTGCTATTTCTACTTGTCCTTTGCTCTTCCTGAGTAGCTGATTGAATGATTTCTGACCTGGGAGTCTCATCTTCTAGCATGATCTCTTGTTTAATTTTGTACCGTCTCATCATAGTGGGTTTTTATAGTAAAAAAAGAACAGCAGGGGTTTACCATTGCCAGCTTTGGTGCAGTGCTAACAAAAGATAGCCCTGTGCCTCCTCTGCCAGTGTCATCTTCAGCTGCTGCTGCCCCCATCACTATTGGAACTATCTATTCTCTTCTCCTGATGTGATCGTTACTCCTGAAGAGGGTGGGTGCATCTTAATTTGGGGTTTCAGTTGTGAACATTTTGTCTTTGGGTGACCCTGCTAGGAATCCAGGCTCATAACGGAGTCTAGCCTCCTGACAGCATTGCTCTCGGCTTCACTGACACACTCAAACCCCTCCACCACATTAAGGTGTGCATCCAAGAAGGAGTTATATTTGAAAAATTGTGAGTTGTAGTATACTAAAAATTGGAAAACATGGTTGTAGAAGACATTGAGATGCTTATTCACAATGATGCCTCTGAATGCTTTCAGGAAGCCTAATTCATATATAAATTACATATTACATGACTATTTTGTCTTTCGTGGTTAACGCCTGTCAAGGTTGTGGCTGGGTCAAAGAGGCCCACACTAACCAATCAGCTGCACTAGTGTGGTTAGATTCTATGAGGGTTTAATGTGTGGATGGCTGGAGAAAACCTTCCTGCTCTGTACCCCTTCCCACTACTCCAGGGAGTTACTAACAATTCACAAAGTGTTTACCAGGTAGCAATACCAAAATGCTCTGTATAGGGAATCCAGTATAAGTAATCCAGTAGGTGGTCAAGGTAAGGCCTTTCTTTAGTACCAAATAACCCTATTTTCCCAAAATAACTAAGCTCCTACAAATTTTTAATTTTTTTTTATTTTATTGAAGGTGTTCCAAAAAAGAAGTCAAAAGAATAAAGTTCTAAACATTCCCAAAATGTTCTGACTCCTGTTCTCTAAAGATGCCAGACACAGAGACTGGTGAAACGTTAGGAAGAAAAACATTCAGAACATGGCCAAACAGCCCAAAAAACTTACAACAATCATTTCCAAAATAGTTTCAAAATCCAGAATCAGTCAAAAAGAGGTGTGGAGCAAATAAGCATTCAGAAGATATTGAGGCAACGGCAATTTCAGAACAGAAGAAAAAGCTAACTATCCTATTCTAATACTTATAATCAAGTATAATTTCAGCATGGTTTCAGAGTATGTGTAGAGTACAAATCAGGTAACAAAACAGCAATTGAGCACAGTGCTTTCCTAAGAGAGAATAAGCTAAATTAAGCCAATTCTTGTTCCATTTTTATAGCCACCATTCCACTTTCCAGACCTTTCGAAGGAATTCACCAGTTGGGCCTTGAGTCACCCCAAACTGTCTTCCCTGCCCCCTTTGGCCTGCTTATCCCAGGTACAAGCCCAAATAGACCTGTATTTCAAAAAACAACTGAAACCATCAACCTTTCCCCCCTCCCAATTTTCCAGTCCCTTGACAACAGCTGACATAGAGTCAGTCCATATCAGAAACATAATACTTGTAGAAGAAGACTTGCAAATTGTGCAGACAGAGGTCTGTGCAGGGTCTGTACATCTAGTAAGGGAGGCTAATCTGCAAAGTTCAATGAGGCCACCTCCTCTGTTCCACTTGAGTAGACCACTGGCATGTCCATGTCAAACTGTGGGAGAAAGACTAAATGCAAGTGTGCCACACATTATACTTTTATCTCATCAAATGAAAACAACTGAGTGGTAGCTATTTTTATTTAATTTTTAACACTTATTTCCATTTTCATTAGACAATCATAGAATGCCTCAAGTATATTTGCACTGGAGACTTTCCCCCTGGCACTAAAGGAAACTCATTTGTCCATGACCCAAAAGTAAGTACAGTATTAAGAGAGTTTGGTTGTTTGACAACTAGTAGCAACTACCAGTAGGTAGAAAAGCATCATATAGTTGCTATATTGACAATAATGTAGGTATTAATATGTGAATTAATATTTTCTTAATTGAAGAAGAACGACAAATGGGGTATGTTGTATATGCCTTCATGGTCAGGGAATTTGCCCTTAATATAACAAATTGGAATTTAAGTTGTACAGAAACGGGATGATTGATACATCTGTATATGGAAACAAAAGTGAATTTCTGTTTGACAGCTTATTACCATATCATGCCATGACATCTGGGTGAGTTTTAACCAAATATGGAGAGGGGTGCTCTGATTTTAAAAAGTAGGCTATGTAGCATGCTCAAAAATTATTTTGGGGACCCTTGGCAGCCCTCAGATTAGTTTCCCTTAAATATCTGGATGGATTTTCACTAAACATGGAGGATATTTTTGGCATAGTCTGACTACATGGTGTACAGTAGAACCATTTTGTGGTTCTGGGACACCTACTTGTTTTTTTTTAGTGCCTACAGAGTTATGTGGCACCTCATTTTAAAGATTTTGATGACATGCATTCAAAAATGTGCATGTTTTGAAAACCTGCATGATTTGAATTATGCTGTAATTTTATGGACTAAATGTTCATTACTTGGGAGACATGCTGCCTGGAAGATTCTGGGAGTTGCACACCTTGAATAAGCTGAGTGGCTAATGAGAACAAGAGAGAGGGCAGGCGAAAAAGAGAGAGAGGGAGAGAGAGAGAAAAGAGACAGGACATTGGAGCGAGGGTGGAACTCATGGGATTCTGACCCAGGCAAAATGCACCTGTTGGCTAGTCCAGAATAAGAAAATGATTCATTTGTGACCAGAATTATGAACTCTTATTTTGTAAAATACTATTTGTTCTGCAATTAAAAAATGATTATAACCTGAATGAAGCGCTGTTCCTCTGATTGCGTTTAATGTACTCAATTATACTTCATCCAGTGAAGCTTTCTGGAACTGACGTCAGTACTAGAAGACAAAAAAATCTTTTCATTTTCCCTAGCCTTTTGGATGCTGTTTCATAAGTATCACTGTCATACTTACAACTTGTCTGATGTGATTTTAACAGCTTTTATTATGTTCACTGTTCGATTGTCTCAGTGCTATAGTTGTTTTCATTCTGAGATGCTGTCGAAACTGTCCAATATTGAATGGTGGAAGATAAAAATCTACAATAACATGTGTATGGATTTTTAAATACAGTATTTGTGTGTCATTTTCCCTCCCTATGGAGATCTTGGATTTGAATTGTTCCAGTCTTGCTAGACCAGAGAGACAAAAACTTTTAACTAAAGTGGTATTCTCTGGTCATTGTCAAGGAGAGATCACTGCTGTAATCATCTACATCTATTTCAGATACAGTGGTGCCTCGCACAACGAGTGCCTCACACAACGATGAATTCACACAACGATGCCTTTTTCTGTCAAATTTGCTGCCTCACACAGCGATGTTTCCTATGGGGGATTTTCACACAACGATCTCCCTTTTCGCTCCTGTAAAAGTGTCTTACAATGTTTGGAAGCTGTTTTAAATGGTTGCAATGGTTAGTCCACCTCCTGAAACCTATGCAAACTGATTTTGGTGTTGTTCTGACACTTCGTTAATTTATGATGATTTTTTGTTTTTTCCATTGGAAACCATTGGATGGTCTCCCTAATGGTTTCCAATGGAAAAAACAAAAAATCATCATAAATTAACGAAGTGTCAGAACAACACCAAAATCAGTTTGCATAGGTTTCAGGAGGTGGACTAACCATTGCAATCATTTAAAACAGCTTCCAAACATTGTAAGACACTTTTACAGGAGCGAAAAAGGACTTCGCAAAGCCTTTGGAATGTATTGAGTCGGCTTCAATACATTTCAAATAAGGAAACATTGTTTCACACAACGATGTTTCCTATGGGGATTTTCACTCAGCGATGGCAATCCGTTCCAATTGGAACGGATTAACCAGTTTTCAATGCATTCCTATGAGAAATGGTGTTTCACAGAACTATGTTTCACACAACTTTGATTTTTTTGGAACCAATTAATATCGTTGTGTGAGGCACCACTGTATTTAGTTTAAGCAAAACAGTGATAAAGGTGCATCACTGTGTGTCAGTTCTTGTCCAGCACAGGGACTGCCCTCATTGATACAAAAATGGAAGCAGACTGACATACTTAGCCTGAAATCATATGTGTTCTCTCCGTTGAAATTACATGGGTGCACTATGGAAGAAGTGATGGTAGTGATTATATCAGGATTACCGTAACTGATTTTATTTTACTGTGTTTATTTTTTTTCTTGTCAAAGGTTGCCAATGAAACAGATGTCAGAGCTCAAATTCGACTTCAGTTTTGTGATGTCAATGGAGAACTCGTAGCTGTCCAACGATCCATGGTATGCACTCAGAAGGGAAAGAAGACAGAATTTAAAACTCTTGAAGGAGTCATTACCAGAACAAAGTGAGTGTGCTAACAGACAGGAACATTGTCGCACATGTTGCTATGTATATACCTTCTCAGGCTTTTCTGATAACTTCCTGCTTATGATCAGATGATATTAAAACAAAATTTTGAGCACTCAAATTATTTCTCAATTATAGTGGCTGCACCATGTTATGTATAGGGTTGCATGCAATCACAAATGATGTTGTGCAGTGTATTTCAGTTTGCCTTAGTCTTTCAGGGCTAAATTCAAGAAGGAAGATGGTACCAATAGGTTCCAGTTTCCTGTCATTGTGGAACATCATCCAACATGAACAAGCCTTAACACTGGTCTTGAACTACCTTTTTCTTTCATCATGGAATTTTCTTGCTTTTTGAAAAGGAAATGTTTTCTGTCAATGTTGACAATCTTTTCATGTCCCCAAGCTATTTGAACCTGTTTTCTTGCAAATGAATCTGTATAAGAAATGGAAATATATATATTTCCTGATGGTAATAATGATTTCATTTTACAGTGTGCACAATGATTGTATTTTATGTTTATTCCTCATTATAAACCTATTCATCTGAAACTAGGCTTGACAATCTTAGAACAAGTAATTATTTTTGAAAACTTTGCCTGTTTCTGCCAAGAAATGAGCTTTTAAAAAGCATTGAATGTAAAGGTCTGTAGCATAAAAACCCTGCTTCTATTTGTCTGCAGTTTGGGGGATCATAATAGGCTGCTGTGGACTCAAAAACTGTTACACCTGCTGAGACCATAAAGTTTTAATGCACAGAAAAACATTACAGTATAGTCATTTGTTGATTTTCAGATATTGGCATTGGGAAGCACACATCCCCCTTAGAATATATGAATACCTGCAGCACTCTTGTTTCAGAATGCAGCTGAGCAGCTGAGACTTTAATGCTAGAGTTGGTGCTAACAACAACTCTTGGCCCACTTGTCTAGGCCGTTTTGGCATTGGAAAGATGAATGAAAACGGCCAACGCTTGCTGGAGTTTTGCTGCTATTATGGTCTCTGCGTCACCAACACGTTCTTCAGTACAAAGCTTCAACACAGAGTTTCTTGGAGACATCCAAGATCCAAGCATTGGCATCAGCTTGATTTGATCCTCACTAGACGTTCAAGCCTTCCTAGCACTACGATCACAGAGTGCTAACTGTGATACTGATCACTCCCTGGTGTGTAGTAGAGTAAAATTGCGAACAAAGAGACTGTACCACACAAAAAAGTAAGGAAGACCACGTATTGACATCAGCAAGACTCGCGATCAAAGAAAAGTGGAGAAATTTGCCCAAGCGCTTGAGGAAACCCTTCCAGGCCCAGCTGAGGCAAATGCACCTGAATGTTGGGAACATTTCAAGAATGCTGTTTATAACACTGCCTTGTCCACATTTGGCATGAAGACCAAAATGACGGCCGACTGGTTTGAAGCTCACTCGGAGGAGTTGATTCCAGCCATCAAGGATAAGAGGAGAGCTCTAGCAGCATACAAAGCCTGCCCTAGTGAGTACAACTTGCAAGCTCTTCGAGCTGCTCGTAGCCAAGTCCAACAGACTGCCAGGAGATTTTCCAGTGATTATTGGCTTCAGCTCTGCTCTCAGATACAGTTAGCAGCAGACACAGGTAACACCAAGGGAATGTATGATGGGATCAAGCAGGCTTTAGGTCCAGTACAGAAGAAAACTGCTCCCCTGAAGTCTGCTACAGGCATGTTCATCCAGGACCAAGCAAAGCAGATGGACCGCTGGGTGCAACACTACTCTGAGCTCTATTCCAGAGAGAATGCAGTAACTGAAGAAGCATTGAATAACATTGAGTGTCTCCCTGTCCTGGAAGAGTTGGACAGTGAACCAACCTTAGCAGAAATAAAAGAGGCCTTGAATTCCCTTGCCTCTGGCAAGGCACCTGGAAAGGATAACATCCCTGCTGAAGTGCTGCAAAGAGACCATCACCACCGAACTGTATGAAATCTTTCATCTTTGCTGGAGCGAAGGTAGAGTACCACAAGACATGAAGGATGCAAACATCGTCACATTGTATAAGAACAAAGGAGACAGGGGCGACTGCAATAACTATCGTGGCATCTCTCTTCTTAGCGTTGTACGAAAGCTGCTTGCCCGCGTTGTGCTGAAGAGGCTCCAGGTGCTTGCAGACAGAGTCTATCCAGAATCACAGTGTGGATTCCGAGCAAATAGATCCACCACTGACATGGTATTCTCCCTCAGACAGCTGCAGGAGAAATGCAGGAAACAACAACAGCCACTCTTAGTGGCCTTCATAGACCTTACAAAAGCATTTGACTTGGTTAACAGGGATGGCCTTTTTAAAATACTTCCTAAGATTGGATGTCCTCCTCGACTCCTTAGCATCATCAGGTCCTTTCATGAGGGAATGAAGGGCACTGTAGTTTTGGATGGCTCAACATCAGATCCCTTTGACATCTGAAGTGGAGTGAAACAGGGCTGTGTCCTCGCGCCAACCCTGTTTGGGATCTTCTTTGCTATCATGCTGAAGCATGCTTTTGGAACTGCAACAGAAGGTGTCTATCTCCGGACTAGATCAGATGGAAAGCTCTTTAATCTCTCTAGACTGAGAGCAAAGACCAGTTCAGCTGAAATGCATGTGGAACTTCCTCTTCGCCGATGATGCAGCCATTGTTGCCCACTCTGCCGAAGACCTCCAACAACTCATGAATTGTTTTAGCAAGGCCTGCCAAGACTTTGAACTAACTATCAGCCTGAAGAAAACACAAGTCATGGGCCAGGGCGTGGACTCACCTCCCTCTATTACCATCTCCATGCAAGAATTGGAGGTTGTCCATGAATTTGTGTACCTTGGCTCAACCATCTCTGACACTCTTTCCCTAGACATCGAGCTGGATAGACACATTGGCAAAGCAGCTACCATGTTCTCAAGACTCACAAAAAGAGTATGGCTCAATAAGAAGCTGGCAGCATACACCAAGATCCAGGTCTATAGAGCCTGTGTCCTGAGCACACTCCTGTACTGCAGTGAATCCTGGACCCTTCATGCACGGCAGGAGAGAAGGCTGAACACGTTCCATATGCGCTGCCTCCGACGTATTTTTGGTATCACCTGGCAGGACAAAGTTCCAAATAGAGTAGTCCTAGATCGAGCTGGAATTTCTAGCATGTATACACTACTGAAACAGCGACGTCTACGCTGGCTCGGGCATGTTGTGAGAATGGCTGATGGTCGGATTCCAAAGGATCTCCTGTGTGGAGAACTACTGCAGGGAAATCGCCCCAGAGGGAGACCACAGCTGCGATACAAGGATATCTGCAAGCGGGATTTGAAGGCCTTGGAAATGGATCTCAACAGATGGGAAGCCCTGACATCTGAGCGTTCAGCCTGGAGGCATGCGGTGCATCATGGCCTCTCCCAATTTGAAGAGACCCTCGCCCAGCAGGTTGAGGCAAAGAGGAAGTCACGAAAGCAGCAAAATCAGAGAGCTAGACAGGGTACAGATTGTACTTGTCCTAAGTGTGGAAGGGATTGTCACTCTCGAATTGGCCTTCTCAGCCACACTAGACACTGTTCCAAGTCCTCCATGCAGAGCATGATACCATAGTCTCTCGAGACTGAAGGATGCCTATGATGATGAGACAGTTACTAAGGGAAAGACTGGTGAAGAGACAAGTCTTGGCTTGCAGATGAACAGCAAAAATTGGCCCTGCCTGGCCTCCCATGGGAGCAGCAACAGAGAAGATCCTCTCCCATGTCCCCACTAAATGCACCTATGAAGGTGGTGGGATCAAGAGGAAGGCCTCTCCTGATAATTTTAACACCTAGGCAGGTTCATAAATGGAGACACAGTTTTTGAGATAGTGTGTACCCAAGACATTATCACCAACAGGGGGAGGTTTTTGATAGTGAAAGATTCCCCCTTCTGTCCTGCTTTTCTAACTTGCAAATAATTCCTTTCATTGCATGGAAAAGGAGGCACAGGGTGACATAAGACTTCTTTAGTTACAGATAATCTCCACTTGATGTCATCATTGTTCTGCAGATGTAGCTACACTAAAAGGATTTCAGTGTGTTAAAATAGCGATTTGGTTGCTGGATTATTTGCATGCTTTACGAATGAAACCTCCACTGTCTTCTCACTTCTCCCTCATGTCTCTTCTCTCTTGGTTACTTGATGGAGGTTTTCCTCTGACCACTGTTGCCTTCTCACTTTTCTTTCACACTTTCTCTTGCTAGGTTACATGTTGGGGATTCAACCTCAAACCTTGCTTCCTACTTTCCTTTCTCTTCCACTTTCATGCTCTGGTGCTTGATGATGTAAAGGCATCAATTTACTGTGCTGATCACGGATGTCATAAAAGTGAGCTTTGGACACAAGAAGGGGGAGTGTTATGTACTACAGGAATTGCTGGTGTTGGTTGCATTCTTGGGCACATACCGGATTGCAAATCAAGAGCACATCTAGGAACACAACCACTTTCTCATTAATGAGCAGCAATTTGCTGTTGAGACAAAAATTCCCTTATGCAGTTGTAAATTGCCAGTACGATCCTGACCAAAGTGCTCTTCAGTATAGAAAACAAATAGGTGAGCCTGTGATTTGACCTTGTGTAGTACTTTCTATTATCATCCTGGAATTTTATTACGTTGTCAAATGCAGTGCTGCAGTCAAGCTTCTGCGCCCAACCTGAGATTGATCCTCATGGGTTCAGGTAGCTGGTTCAAGGTTGATTCAGCCTTCCATCCTTCTGAGTTCGATAAAATGAGTACCCAGCTCACTTGGGAGCACATTGTTTGCATATTTAAGTTGTAAACTGCCCAGAGAGTGCTCTAGCATTATGGGGTTGTATGTAAGTCGAAACAATAACAACATACAGATCTCCTTGTTCCCTACAGGCATGGGGAGAAGGTCAGTCTGAGCTCCAAGTGTGCAGAAATTGATCGAGAGATGATTAGTGCCCTTGGTGTTTCCAAATCCGTGATTAACAATGTCATTTTTTGCCATCAAGAAGAATCCAACTGGCCCTTAAGTGAAGGGAAAGCTCTGAAGCAAAAGTTTGATGAGATATTTTCAGCAACGAGGTTAACTTTTATTCATAGTTTCTTTAGTAGAATTAAAGCATTTGATTCTCTTTAAATCCTAATTTAAAAACAACAACTTGTTTAACAAATTTTATGTGGTGATAGTATTAGTGCTACTGTTATTGAAATGCACACTTGCTTTTTCCACAAAGGTACATTAAGGCTTTGGAAACCCTTCGTCAGGTGCGTCTGAAGCAGAGCCAGCGGGTCAAAGAGTGTCAAGTGGAACTGAAGTATCTGAAACAAAATAAAGAAAAGGCCCATGAGATTAAAACTCAGCTTACTAACAAGGAAGCTCAGTTGGCTGCCTCCAAGGAGAATGTCAGATCTATTGAGAATCAGCTTGAACCTCTAAAGGTAATTCATCTTCACTGGTTGCCTAGATTTTGCCATAGGGTTGGATGTTCCTGTGAGGAGTTAATTGTTACAAGTGAAATCTCCTGGCCTGGGGTGATGAAAATCTTCATCTATCTTTTGTTCGTACAAGTATTTATGAAGCTAGTATGATAGAGACAAATTCTCCCTTTGCTGATCCTTTCTGTTTATAAAAAGCACGGTATGACCTTGAATAATATCAATCTTCTTTATCGCTAATAAATAATAATTGTGTGCAATCAAGTCAATTGTGACTTATGGCAACCCTTTTCAGGATTTTCAAGGTAGAAAGTACTCAGAAGCAGTTTACCATTCCCTTCTTCTGGGGGCATCTTGGGACTGTGCAGCTTGCCCAAGGCCAGGCAGGCTTGTTCTTCTCCCAGGAAGCACAGCATTCTCAACCTCTGGCTCTGCAGCCAGATAGTTAATTCGCTGAGCTATCCAGCCAGCTTTCTTTATAACTGGGATCTCTGACTATACTAATTTTTTTTGCCCAAGATGAGAACAGCAGATTCAAGAAGGATGGGAATCTTGGTAATTGCTACAGGTTATTGTGAGGGACATCTGTAGTATATACCCTCACACTGACTTTTTGACCCAACTGGTTATGATTCTTGGAAGGTAGGGATTGTGAGTTTGGATATTAGACTGTTTTGAATGAAGTCATGAAAGAGATTGAATGTGACTGGAGTGAGAGAGATGTATATGACTAAATATAGGTGTGGTTGATGAGAAAGTGTATGCACTTTCCCTTAGTTACAATAACTAGTGTTATTGTACCTAAAATTGTGTCAGATTTAGGGATTATGCAGGACCAGATAAGATTGTGACAACTGTTGAAGTTTATACAGAGAGTTGAACTCCTTATCGTTCATAAGATTGTTATCAGCTTGGTGAATAAAAATGTATGTTCCTGTTAACCCTCACATCAGTATAATTGAATGAGGGATATGCAGAATAAGCTGTCAGAGAGACACAACTTATACTGCTGTGGAATTCCCTATTTCCCATTTAAATGCCCTGTGGTGTATTAGAGGCAGGTAAGTGATCTGGAATACAGAAGCCTAACAAATATAAGAAGCTGGCCACCAGACAGCAATCTGAGCTTAGCTACATTTGCTACAAATACAGTGGTGCCTCGCAAGACAAATGCCTCACGGGATGAAAAACCCGCAAGAAGAATGGTTTTTGCGATCGCTGTGGTGCCTCACAAGATGGCTTCTTCTTTGGCTGTGCTTCGCAAGACGATTTTCCCCCCAAGACCAATGCCTCGCAAGACAAAAATAAATCATTCGTCTTGCGAGGTTCCCATAGGAATCCTCACCGATTCAATAGGTTATTCTGAGTATATTGGTGTGGATGCATTTAATGGTTGTGGTCTGTTTTACTTTACCCCACAATGGACCTCTAGAAGAGTGACCCAGATCTCCATCCCTTCTCTCTCAGCCCTAGTCAGCAAGTACTGAAGGCTAGAACAATAATCTTATTTATAGAGTTGTTTATAGCCCAGATACCTCATATTTCTGGCATTTTTTCCTTCTCAGAATCGTCTTTCAGAAATAGAGCAAAATCTTGTACAGGTCATGAGACTTGACAATGAAATTAAAGCCCTGGAAAGTCGGAAAAAACAGATGGAAAAGGATAATCAAGATTTGCAGCAAAAGATGGAGAAGGTTTGCTTGTTAACATATTGTAGCTTATCTCATTTTTTTTTTTGAAACAGACTATGCATTGTACAGTAAAATCATCATTATCATCTTAGAACTGCAGAGCTGGAAGAGACCCTATGGATTATTGAGTCCAGCCCCTGTTAAGGAGGCTCAGTGGGGAATCAAACTCCCAACCTCTGGCTCTGCAGCCGGGTGCTTAAGCCACTGAACTATCCAACAGTTCTTTGTTTGTCCACATTAAAACAACAGTGTTTCCCCCCAAGCAGCTTCTAGGTTTATTAATCTCAGAGCCACATTTGGAAAAGCTAATGGCCAGAATCCTGTTTATTGTGGTGGAGTGTCTCTCCACCATTCTCAAGCAGTCTCCCAACCTGCAGTTACACAATCTGGGGGTCATCCTGTTGGAGATAATGGCTGAAATCCTGTTGCACTGCTAAAGTGCAAAAAAAAAAAGTTTTTGGAGGCAAATTGCCTCAAGTTATGAAATCTCTAGACATTATCTGTTGCACACTGACTCATGTGACTTTAACATGTGACAGATTATGTCTACAGAGTGGTTGCTTTTTAATGAAAATCTCTGAACTTGGAGGATGATTCTAGCTAATTGGAGTGGAGAAAGGGGGATTAGAATCTTTGTTGTATTCACCTCGAAGGTTCCAAAAGAAAGAGGTCCTTTTTGATGGTGCTGAAAATGCTGCCAGAATGGTAGTTTACATTAATCCTATTGATATTTTCATTTTTCATGTGGGGAAAATGGAGGTTTGTGTGTAAGTGGTGTTTCAGCAAGTTGGAATTTTCCCCTCAGTTCATTTGATTTGAAAGTCCTTACAGCCCAAATGATACATAGGGGCTGGATTGGGATCTCGAGAGAGAGAGAGAGAGAGAGAGAGAGAGAGAGAGAGAGAGAGTGTTTGGGGGTGTTAACTCTAAACTACTTTGAAGATTAGGAAGTGCTCTGGAAGAGGACAGAGGACATTTAGGAGAACTGCTATTTCTACGTTGGACCTAAGGTGCTGCTAATTCCTGAGCTGTTGAGGAGATGAGTTATTGTTGGGTTTATTTTTTTCTTAGTGAGCTAATAATATTTTCCCCTAGTGAGAGGGTGTTTAGGAAAAGATTAAAACTTTTTCCAAGCGCATTACTTCCCAGTCATTAAACCAGCCATGTGAGACTGCTGACTAGGGTGCGTTTTTCCCCCCTTTTCTCTTTCTTGTTTTTGGTAAAGATTCTAATCACAGATTTCCTGTATCATGTCTGTTAGCCCCTTAGAAGGCCCCACACTGTAACATGATAAAAAACATTTTTAACTGTATACTGTATTTTCATACCACAATGTTAGGTTTTTCAAGGAACTGATGAGCAGCTTAAAGAAATGTATCAAAACCATCAGAAAACGGTGAAAGAAAAGGAGAGGAGTTTGACAGACCGTCAGAGAGAGATGGAGAGAGCAAGCAAAGAATGCCAAAGATACAACAGAGAAAAATCAGAACTGTTGATCGAGCAAGGTATTGTGGACTTGTTGGTAAACATCTAACACACATTTGGAGCAAATGTATGTGACTTATCGTTCTGTACCTAGATTGCTTATTAAAATCTGTTCCCACACTATATGAATGTGGATGATTATTTCGATCCCTCATCATAATAGTACACAGCTGAGTGAAGAAGGTTATTGATTTACCTGATTATGTAATAGAGCAAGGATTCTCAACTAGCAGTGTGCTAACTAAATCTGGCCCAGAATCCCATTTTTATCTGACTTCACAATTTTATGTGGCTTCATTTTTACTCAGAAATAGGTTTTTCCACTGATAAGATGTTTTCCATTTTAAGAGAAAGCATTCACACTTAGCAACATTCAGTATGTATTTCAGTTTCGTTTCTCAGGATAACTACTGAGAATTTTTGAAGGAAAATTGTCATTACGCTTAATGACCACATTTTTCAAATGTTTAATTCTAAGCAAGAAACAGTACAGTGGTGCCCCGCATAGCGACGTTAATCCGTTCGCTAAACGGAACTAAAACCCCCATAGGAACGCATTAAACTTTGTTTAATGCGTTCCTATGGAGCGAAAACTCACAGTTCAGCGAAGATCCTCCATAGCGCCGCCATTTTCGCCGCCTCGGTAAGCGAGGAAACTGCCCAAAAATGCTTGCGGCGGCCATTTTGGGCACCTGGCAGCCATTTCGGAACCGCCAATCAGCTGTTCTAAAAACATCGCAATGCGAAAATCGGTAAGCGAAACGCTTACCGATCATCGCAATGCGATGTTTTCCCATTTAAAACATCGCAATGCAATCGCATTAGCGATCACAAAAAATAGATCGCTATGCGGATTTGTCGTTAAACGGTGCGCTCGTTATGCGAGGCACCACTGTATATGCCTTAAGACTTATGAATGGTGTCTAGCTAACCAAATATTTTTAATTAATTAAAGGAAAACAATAAGATCAATACTAACATAAAGTGTGTATACATACCGTGCACTAATTCAAAAAATTTCCCCCTGTGCCACCATCACCCTCAGGACCAGATTAAAAAAATATTTCCTTTTAATCTCTTTTCACCCATTCCACTCCAAAAATACATTGATTCTTCTGCTGGCAATTGACCTTTCTCTTTTACAAGAACATAATTCAAACATGGATTCCATAACTCTTTAAAATCATTATATTTTGTTATACCCCTTCTTACTTTTATTTCACGTTTGGAGTATATGCAGGGCTAGAAAAATTTCAGAATGTCTCACCAGTTAGTCAGAAATTTCACCAGTCAACATGACCAAACTGTAGCCTTGCAATTTATGTTAGCAAATTTAAACTAGGCTCTCATTCACTTCTATTTCTACATAACAATGCATACAACCCCAAAATAAATTGTATTATGTACACGGTATTCACCTATGTCTTTTTAGTAGAAAATGCGCTGCTGTCAGAGGTGTTGCACTTGTGTCCTTGAACATGCCTGGTAATTTTAGCATTGAAGTACCATTTATTGATGGCTTTAGTAGGGTTAAACTGTGGTAGTGGAGGTCCATTTAGATTCACCATCGTAAGGTCATCTAAGCTTTCAGTCTCTAAACATGATCTGAATTTATTTTTGATCAGATTCATCTGACTGAAACCCCTTTCACAGCTAACTGTAGAAACTGGTAAAACTGAGGCAATTTTAAGGAGCTTCAGAAGAACAGGAAACCTACCCCCCCATGGTGATTCATTGCCTTTCCCAGTAAATCCACTGAAGACAGACCTTTTGCACATATTTTGAGTTCATACCATTCATCCAGGACTTTCTGAATTACGTATTCTTTGCCCTTGTGTTGCAAAACGTCTTTGTAATGAGATACAAGTACGGTTACTTCCTTTTAACCAAAACTTTCCAAGGACGTTTCTGGGAGGGGAGGACTGCAGGATTAGAGAGAGAGAGAGAGAGAGACAGGTGGAGGGGAAGGAGGCAGGCAGCTGTGACTTGTCGAGCAGCATTTTTCACTTGTCACAGATAAGTGGACAACTGTGTTTTTCAAGCCCTGAGTATATTTATCCAAGATATCCCCTCTTCCTCTCCCAAAATTTCCTTTATAGTATTTTTATCTTTCATCTTTTTCATCCAAGCCCTTATTGTATTTAATCCATTCTCTACTAATACTTCTTTAAATTTAGTTTTAAGGATTTTAGGGAAATTCTGAGCCTCCACTACTTGTTTTAATGGTGAGATCAATATACTCAGTATATATTTATATCTATATTGTATTCTCGAAGGTTTTCATGGCTGGGATCTGATGGCTGTCATAGGTTTTTCGGGCTGTTTTGGCCACGTTCTGGAGGTTTTTCTTCCTAACGTTTCGCCAGTCTCTGGCAAAACGACAGGAGTTTTCTGAAGATGCTGGCCACGCAAACTTGCAAAACATTAGGAGGAAAAAGCTCCAGAACATGGCCAAACATCCCGAAAATCTACAACCATTTATCTATATTTATTTCCAGCATTCTAACATATTCTTCAAAAAAAGGATTAGTTTTTCTCTTTATTTCTTCTGCTCTTTTTTATTCAAAGAGGATATTCTCCAATCTATTAAAATGTTCTGACATTTCCAGTTCCCTCCAAATTAAGTTTCTATTATATACAATAATATCCAAAATACGTCTAGGCTGGTTTGCAATGTAATATGTTTTAACATTTGGTAATCCAAGCCCTCCTTCTTTTTGTGGAATATACCATAGTTTCTTATTAATTCCATTTCTTTTATCTCCATTACAATAACTATTTATCAGGTTCTACCAATCTTTCAAATATATTTCTCCAATCTTTATTGGGAGCATCCAAAATATAAAATTAAGTTTAGGGATGATCTTCATTTTAGTTTCAAAACTCTCAACTCTTCCCTTAAACTCTTTTTTCATTTCTTTCTCATTTATAGTACTTCTGAATGATTTAATAAAATATATTCCGATTTTTCCCAATTTATTTTCAAACCTACAGTGGTGCCTCACTTTATGATTGCCCCGTTTAACGACGAAACCGCATTACGATGAACTTTTTGCGATCGCAAAACAATGTTTCCTGTGGGGGAATTTCGCTTTGCGATGATTGGTTCCCTGCTTCGGGAACCGATTCTTCGCAAAACGGCAGTTTTCCAACAGCTGATCGTTGGTTTCAAAATGGCCGCCATATAAACAAAATGGCCCCCCGCTGTTTTCTGGGACGGATTCCTCGCTGCACTGGCAGCGAAAATGGCCACCCTATGGAGGATCTTCGCTGGACGGCGAGTTTACAGCCCTTTGGAACGCATTTAAACGGGTTTTAATGCGTTTCGATGGGTTTTTTTCTTTCCGCATTATGACGTTTTCATTCTACAGCGATTTCGCTGGAACGAATTAACATCATAATGTGAGGCACCACTGTATTATATCTTAAACATGATTCAAATGTGTTCTAATAATATGCATTGTTTCTTTTGGGTTTTTAATTATTAATAGTGTGTCATCTTCAAAAAGATTTATTTTATTCTCCTCTCTATTGTTTACACCTTTAATTAAACTCATTTCTGATCACTTGTGCCAGCACTTCTATTATCAATATAAAGTTGGAGATAAGGGGCAGCCTTGTCTCGTTTCTTGGCCTAAACATATTGATTCTGTTATACCATCATTTGTTATTATACGAAATATTTTTTCTAAAGCAAAGTATCAAGGTAAAACACACAATAAAGCTGATGTATGCTCTGTTTTGAGCTCTGTCAAAATAAGGTTACAACAAAACCCACCCAGACACAGTAGGTTTTTTTTAAATTTAAAAACAATTGGATGAAATCCTGTTGCCATAAGGTAGACGACACTGAGAGCACTGACCTCTTTGTTCGTTGGATTGGAAATTAAGCATTAAGCACTTCTCTCTCGATGTTCATGAGGCAACAGTGTAATCCCTTTCATTGTCAGGAAAAGAGGAAGTCTTTATCCTGTTTTTCCAAAAATTGCTTCCCCTCTGATATTATTACCTGTTTTGGCAAATTTTGATAATGATACACTTCCTGTCTCAGAGCTTCCATGGGCTCCTGATGATGAATGACATCGCAAAGGAGCCCTGGGAAAGGGAAAGAGAACAAGGTTGTGAGTGTTTAATTTTCAAAAAATCACTGCAGCCAATGACATCATAAGCCGTATGCGATGTAAATTACAGTAAGAGGATTCCAGCCTTTATCTTCTATCTGCAGAACAAGAGTTTTTAAAAGTTGTTTGGAGATTAAGAAGCTTCTCTGTGGCTGTATACTTAATCTCAGTCAGATATATTTCTGAATACTGTATATACATGCAAAATCTGAATGAAAGGAAGGAAGTACCAAAATGGAGAGAGAAATAGTTCAGTGTTTGTTGTTACGTGCCGTCAAGTCAAAACGTCAGAAATGTAGTGTCTGTTTACTTGTGGTAAATTGTTGATTTACTGTTGAGCACTAGGTTGAAGTTAGCGTCTTGCATCTAATAATAGAATTATAAACTTTTTCTCCTTAAAATGATTGTGTTTAAATGTTTCAATCTTATTTATGTATTTGAAAAGGCCGTCTTCAGTTGCAAGCAGACCGTCATCAGCAGCATATTAGAACGAGGGATTCATTAATACAGTCTTTGGCAGCTCAGTTGGAACTGGAGGGATTTGGAAAAGCACCTTTTAATGAGAGGCAAATTAATAGTTTCCACAGGCTTGTGAAAGAAAGACAGGATAAAGACATGGAAGCAGCGAATCAGTTGATGGTAAGAATGTTGTGATATGACTTGGTGAATGCAACAGAAAAAAGGACTACATTCTGGATTTGCAGAGATGCTACACTATAAGCATATGTACCTGCTTCACAAAGTACTGAAGCAGTGAGACTTCCGAGTAAATTCTAGAATCCATTGGTAGTATGGACTCCAAGGCAAGGTATTATTATTATTATTATTATTATTATTATTATTATTATTATTATTATTATTATTATTATTATTATTATTATTATTATTATTATTATTATTATATTTATTTATTTATTTATTTATTTATTTATTTATTTATTTATTTATTTATTTATTTATTTATTTATTTATTTATTTATTTATACCCTGCCTATCTGGACCGATGGATCTGCCTTTGAGTGGACTTCCTGTTTGATAATAAATTGGGAGTGAAGGAGATGAAAGTGATCAGAGAGTTGTACTAAGTAGTGGCTGCCTTGTGTTCGAGAGAGGTAATGATGAGTAGCAACTGCTTTAGTGCTACTGCTGATGTGCATATGGTCAGCATGTTTTACAGAGATGAAAAATCCCTATTTTGACTGAATAATTCTAAAGAATGGAGTTTACTACTTGAAGTTGTAGATGTGTCTTTAACTGCTGGGTCTCCCTTTTTCCTCCTCCTCAGTCTTTTAAACTCCACATCACGATGAGATTCTAACTTATCCCTCTTGCCACTATGTTAGTAGGATGTGTACGTTTGATATGGAGAAAATGCAAAAGTGTGGTCATCTATGGTTGAAATGGTACACTCCATTCTACTACTACACTTACTGCTGTGTGAGGGGGTGCATACCGAAGACTATACCCATCTCTAGATATCTGAGGGACACACTCATTTCCCAACCACCTCAGAAACAATTTGTTGGAAAAAGTTTTTTTCTATTGAAAAATCCCCTCATGCCCCTTAGTTTCCAATTGAAACAAAAATTGTGTGTAGGGGACAGGGTGGGATGATTCCTTAAAACATGGTGGAATTGTCTCCCACACTGCCTAGAGGCTCAGGAGACCTTTTGTAGGCTCCATGATGTTTTACAATGAGGAGGATAGGAGTCTTACAGGACCACTTGCCGCCTACAGGCACACCTCATCTTCTGTTGGTATAATCCAGGCACAAAATATTTAAAGAGAGAAGCCTTACATTTGTGTATGTGTTTTGTCCCATTTTCAGAGTGTAGCAGAGGGAATATTGTACTTGGGATCCTCTGGAGTTTCCGGTCAAGATATGCTTAGAATCCATAGCCTTTGTGTAATTACCTTTCATGTTTTTCAGAGAGAATTTGAGGAGAAAGAAGCAATGAAGCAGAATCAGCTTGATGAAATCAGGGATAGAAAAACTGGACTTGAAAGAACCATCGACCTGAAGTCAGATATTCAACATAAGAAGCAGCTTGAATTAAAGAACCTGAAACATGAGTTACTTCAGCTTGAAGGGTCTTCGGATAGGCTCCTGGAACTTGATCAGGAACTGACCAAAGCAGTAAGATTTAATTTTTATCACATCAGTCTTCCCACTTTTGCATTGAGCAGTCAACAAAAAAAAAATTCCCCCTTCTAAATGTCCTTTCTGTATTATTGGAAATCTTACAGTGATGTTGCCATAGCTGTGCTGTAGGTAACAGTTGTATTGACTTTATTAATGATTTGAGATCCTCAGAGGCAACATGTAACAGGACTCTATCTGTCTGTATGCTAGTTGTGTTTGATGTACTGTACATAGTAGCAGATACAGTTATGGGAAGTCAGACTTTGTTCTTGGCATACAGGCTCTTATTGCCAGGCCAGGAGGTAAAGTAGGACTGAAACACAGGCTAGTATGGTCCCCCTCACTGTGCTTAGTCTCTGCATATTTGGTATGCTGGGTTACTATTAAACAGATTTTATTGGACCAAAATCCCCCTGAAGAAGGCCCTCATGTTCATGGAGGGCTGAATGTGATATATTCATCTGAGATTTATTTTGCCCTTGGTTTTGATGTTTTGGGAATGCTTGCTGGATTCAGTTTATTTCTTCCCACCCCCCATGTTATTTTAATCCATAGTGGGGCAGAATTGGTTGTTAATAAGTTTTATATTACTTCTTAGCTACATCACAGTCTCACCTTCAAGAAGCTACATGCCACCTTGGCAACAAATAAAATAAAAATGTTGAAATTCTCCCTTTCCCTTTTATTACCTCATATTGATATACAGCAGCGGCCGCAGCTTCTGCTAAGGCAGATAAATCTGTATCTGGACTGTATTGCTTCAAATTGCTTGCAGGGATTAACATCACCCCCCCCCCTCGCCCAATACAATATGTTCTCCATGGAAAACAAATCCAGGAGAATGACTGTATCCTTGCTGTCCTCTGAATTCCTGTTTCTCTTTGTGCAAGATACTCTTTTGTAGGGAGGAGTGTGCAACTATGCAAGCCACCACTGCAGTCTGAATAGTATATGTTGGACTTAACTTTTATTTTAACATTGAGAAATAACTAGCAGATGAGAAAGAGCTTCTTCAACACCACAAAGTACGTTTTGCACCCTTGGCTAGTTTTCCCTTCTGAGAACAGCATTCCAGTTTTTACCATCTTCTATACATATTAACGTCCTCCTCACAAATTTTACAAAGTCTGCTTGCCTTTATTTTTCTGTTTAGAAATGTGAACTAGATGAAGCTGAGAGGAACTGCAACACTGAAGCCTTAGAAATGGAAATACAAGAACTTCAGAGAGAGAAGGCAAATCTGGATGGCATTCTTCGGAAACTGGATAAAGAAATGGAACAGTTGAACTTAAATACTGCAATAATCACCCAAATGGACATGCTAAAGAAAGATAAAGTAGTGCATTTTTCCTGATACTGCTGATTGTACTAGAATACATAGAATATATTTGGTACTATGTTAAACTAATACCCACCTAAGACAAAATCCATTCTTTAGCACTGCCTGAATGAGTCATAGTTTTGTCACTTGAAACAAAATGGTGAATTTTGGTTTGTCTTAAGGAAGAAAGTTGTAGTGCACAAAGAATGTACTTACCTAGGATTTGCTCTGATACTAAAATCAGTCTCCTGCTTTCAGAATTACTGAGGTTTTGCATGCTTATTCATGATTTTGAAACTAGTTTTTTAAAATTATTTTTGTCTATCTACATTTAAAGGCTGACAAAGAGGAACAAATCAGAAAAATAAAAGCCAGACACAACGAAGAGTTAATCTCCTTGCTTGGATATTTTCCAAACAAAAAGCAACTTGAAGATTCAATTCACGCTAAAAGTAAAGAAATTAATCAGACAAGAGACAAACTTGCCAAGCTCAAGTAAGTCGTTATTTGGGTGAAATGTGCCTATATATTGATGCACTATTTGGGTGATATAACAATTAAATGACTTTTTCAGTTTTCTGGACACTAAAAAAAATGTAGTCTCTGTCTGCTAAGAAGGAGCCATCCACAAATGGGTTAACTCCTGTTGTAGCCCAAGAAGAGCAGGAGCCAAAGGTCTAAGTTTTTGGCTGTTTATAAGGTGGACCACATGCTCCGCCCCCCAGTTCGAGGAAAGTCCCCGCTCGGCCTTTATTCTTTCACTTTTTCTCCTCTCCCTTAAAGAAGAAGCAAACCAAACCACTGCTATCCTTTGTCCTTCTCTTCCTGCTCGTTCTTCCTCCATGGCTCCTTTCCCACAGCTGCAGGTGGGAAGGCATCGGGGAAGAGAGCTTGAACTTGAACACACCAAAGCTTTGAAGCAGACCCGCATCATGAAGGAGCTCTGCAGTGGCCCAACCGCTCCCTTTGGGTGCTGTCTGGCTGCAGACAGCCAGGCTTCTGCCTCGGTGGGTGCGGCAGAGTCGCTTGCCTGCCTCGGCCTTTCTGCCCTGTGTGTAATGTTTATCGCCGCCTAGAGTGATCTATTAGGCCAGATAGGTGGGGTATAAATCAAATAAATAATAATAATCGCTGCTACGGATTCTCTGCTCACCTCTGGTGCAGTAATCGGCCTTCCCCTCAGAGATGGGATTTTCTGAAAACAGAGAGTCAGTGTCCTGCGCGCTTGTCCTGTCGGGCAGCTCAGGGCAATTGCTTCTGCAGGGCAGATCCAGGCACAGAGAATGAAGATCTTTCTTTGTCAGATATTGTATTGGAAGAAGAAGGTTTGGAAGGAGGAGCTTTCGACTCCTTATTTTTAAAAATTTCCAGCCTTCCCACCATAACACAGTGGTGGCATGGTCCCCTAAATTATGAAAATCCCCTCCATTTCCCTTTCTCTCCTAACATTTCCAGTGATTTTTTTTTTGCCTTCCTTGTTTATTCTCTCATGTCTGCTCCTGATACTCAGTTTCATTTCTTCTGCATATACAGTGGACCCTTGACTTACAGACGGCTTGACTTACAGACTTTTTGAGTTACAGACTTCTCTGGCCGCAAAATTTAGGTTTGACTTGCAGACTGAGAATTGACTTACAGACCAGAAAAAAAACGAAAATGGAACAAAAACGGCCTGTTACGGGATTAATCGGTTTTCAATGCACTGTAGGTCAATGGAGACTTGACTTACAGACTTTTTGACTTGAGAACCGCCTTCCAATACGGATTAAGTTCTCAAGTCAAGACCCCACTGTACTTGCATTGCCTCGGGCTTTTAATGGGTATGAGCTGTGGGGGGAACTTGCCGAGGGAGCATCCCTGAAAAATACTGTTCATTCACAACCGACAGGTGAGCTAGAACCTTGATGGTTCAGACTTCAGGAAAAAGTCTTCTCCTCTTTTACTCAAATCCATTATGTCGGTACCTCCTCCTTGGAATGAGGGGGATTCGTTACTCAGTGAGCGTTCCCCCTGCTGTACCTAAACCTCTCCTTCCCTCAGCCATCTGAGGGTCCTAATGCTTCCTCTCTGATTCCCAAAGTGTTAGGGAAGTTTGCTTTACTAATGTCGCTGAATCTTGATATGAAGTGGATGGTAAGCAATGAAAGTTCAGCCCAAACAAACCTTCCAAAGAAAGGCTGTTTAATTTAGAGGGCTTTATTTGACTTTTAAACAAAGTTGTTGCCGTTTTGGTCTCCCAAGTCTGCTTTTTTTTGTCTCCAACTTCAAAGCAAGAAGACTCAAACACTTCAGCTTCTTCTTTATAAGTGGAAGACCCCAGTGTGGCAGCTCAGCCCTCTGATGCTGGGGATGCCATATTTCCAGAATCCAAGGTTTCTTCCAGGAACACATCTGTTTGGTGATGTCATGAGAGCAGAATCTCCTGCAAGACAAAGGGGGAAATATAGCGAAGAAATCATATTCTCCCACATTTAAGGTTATGGAAGATGTTAAAGTTGTCTTGGTGGAATCCCCGTTTCTACTCACCCAAGGAAGGCAAGATAAATTATGCCAGCAAGAAGAGCACCAAGTCAGTCTCACACAAAGCCAGTGAGACCTTTGCCTTAGCTTGTGCCTCTGTGCCTTGGATCAAAGGCTCATTCACTGAACCAGATTTAGGCTCTGAAACATTGCACCATACCCCTGTTAAATGGTACAGAGCTCACCCCTTGGTAGCTATGCAGTGCTAGATTTTCCTTATCTTCACAGCCAGGGCCATTAGTGTTTGCTTTCATAGCTAGATTTGTAAGTTATAGGAAGGAGGCTTGTCTAAAGCAATGAAAAGCTACTGCTCCCTTCAGGGCCAGTTTAATAGGGGTTCCCTTCAAGGGGTTCTGCCTGCACTCAGAGACACCCAGTCACCAGAGTAACCAAGAACACAACACCAAGAACAACAAGAGAAAAAAAGCCCCAAGCTTTGCCTTTTGTTGTTTAGTCATTAAGTCATGTCCAATTCTTCGTGACCCCATGGACCAGAGCACGACAGGCCCTCCTGTCTTCCACGGCCTCCCGGAGTTGGGTCAATTTCATGTTGGTCGCTACGATGACACTGTCCAACCATCTCATCCTCTGTCGTCCCCTTCTCCTCTTGCCTTCACATTTTCCCAACATCAGGATCTTTTCCAGGGAGTCTTCTCATGAGATGGCCAAAGTATTGGAGCCTCAGTTTTAGGATCTGTCCTTCCAATGAGCACTCAGGCTTGATTTCCTTCAGAATGGATAGTTTTGTTCTCCTTGCAGTCCAGGGGACTCTCTTTGCCCTACCAACCACAACAACCACCCATACAACCCAGTGGCATACAGTCACATCACAAAGTCTACCCCCTGGCTTACACACCCAAACAAAGGAGTCCCCCTCCCCCGAATTCACCAAAATAAACTCTTTCAATATGGGTGGCTTTTTTGCTTCAGACAGAATGGAATATTTTGAAGACTTAATATGAAAGGCCATCCTTTTCTGCAAAAAAGGACATGTCCAAACCCTTCCAGTTAATGATGCATTTACTATCCCATAATATTATTCACCAATTCGCTCTTTTATACTGTAGTCAAAGAGTGGTCATATAGACCAGATGGGCGGGGTATAAATCAAATCAAATCAATCAATCTCGTTTTTGGTTCACTGTTCTCTTTGTTTGGCCAAGTCAGAACTGGGGACAGAGCATGTGGTCTGTCCTACAAACAGTCAAAAATTTAAACGCAGCCTTTCTTCTCCTGGGTGGCAGTCATTGTTGTCGTTTAGTCGTGTCCGACTCTTCGTGACCCCATGGACCAGAGCACGCCAGGCCCTCCTGTCTTCCACTGCTTCCCGTAGTTGTGTCAATTTCATGTTGGTTGCTTCGCAGACACTGTCCAGCCATCTCATCCTCTGTCGTCCCCTTCTCCTCTTTCCGTCACACTGGGCAGCAGTAGGAGTTAACAATTCATGTATAGCTCCATCTCTGTGGAAAAAGAATGCACTTTGATGCTAAGAGTCTGCTAGTTACCCAGTACAAAAGAATTGCTGCTCATTGTGGTGAATCTCACCATTTAAATAGTTATTACATAGTGGGCTGTATGTGCTTCACTATTAAGTTAGCAAAAAGTATCCCTCTAAGAAGAATCATGAAAACCAAATCAGTGTTTGTACCAAAACCAACAGCATTGCAAAATCTGTTCAGAGCTACAACTAGCAATGTGTGCTGGAAACAGTACGTCTTAGCCACAGCTTTGACTGCCTTCATGCCACCATGTAAAGCATGTGGCACTAATCTCACCTTGATATGAGTCAGACATAAATAACTTCAGGCAGGTCTGACCGAAAATCTGTAGTATGTCCTACTTCTTTACTGTATCCTACTTTGGCTCACAGGAATTGGGAATAATTGGCTATGCTTGTGCCAGTGGAGACTGGCCATCATTTGTGCTTCTGACTGTACTGGTGGAGTTGGACCTTGGCAGATGATAAGAGTCAGGTGGGGGATAGGTTCTTAGGTAACTCTTGAGTCTGCTTGAGCTTCGACAGTCAAAGCAGGACTGTAAGAAAGGAAGTAGAGGAGGCAGAAATGCCCAAGAGATTAGGAAGTAGAGGAAGGAAGAAAATAGACAGACATGGGGCAGTGGTATGACCAAGATGGGAAATTTTCCTGTGGTTTGTTGTTTGAGTAGCTGAATGGAGAGGAGGGGGAGGAATGACTGTGCCTTAGAATTTACCAACCAAAGTGTTACCGCAGACCTTTTGTTAGAAAGCCTTGCATCTTGCCCATTCTCTTGTAAAAGTGTTAATTCTTGGAATTGTGTCTTAATTCATGTAGAATCTGATGCATTACTTGCCATTCCTTTGCTCTTTTCAGATTATGAACACACACACACACACTTTAAATGCCTATCTAGTTTCATCCTTGTTAAAAAAAATTATAGGTTCTCAGAATGAGAGTTGAACTTTCATAGAGAAACACAGAAACTGCCAGAGGAAACAATATATGCAGTAAAAAAATTTTTTTGCTTATTACTCTAAATTAAGCTGGGATTCAGGTTACACTTGCTGTAGTTGATATGCATTTTTGTATCCACATACCAGAAAGTATGCTCAATGGAATTTAGTGGGCCCTGCATCCAAGTAGACACGTAGACTTGCCCTGTCAATTTTCATTGGAATTGATACAGAATCATGACTAATTTATCCCATTGATTGAAATAGATCTAGCCTACTTTAGGTATACTTCTTACAGGGAAATATAATTTCTGTGCCAATTATGGTAAGGATTTTATCCTTTGTGAATGTGTCTAGAAAACTATTCAAGTAGCCAGCAAATTATAATAATAATGTGTTACTGAAAATGGTTCTTCATGGCCTCTGTGAATCACACGGTGGATGATCCGCGCGTGTGCGGAGCCTCGTCGGAATATTCTAGAGCTTCTGCGATGGCAAAAAGATACATTAGTGCAGACCCTTCTCCCCGGTATATGTACCTTGGTGTCAAGGCTCTTCCTTCAGTTTCTTTTCAACCGCCGCATTAAGAGCCTCAATCGATAGCTTCTGTGAGGTTTTTTTTTCTAAAAATGAAAGTTACTTACCCTTTATTATCTAAAATTTTCTTTCTTTAACCCTATTATTATTTTCCACAAGTATGCTCCGACCTTAGGTCCGAAGCCCTCCCCCTTTTCTTCTCAGTTCTTAGTTCATGGCCTCTTCAGGCCTGTTCAAATGTTGCATGGTCTGCGACAACAAAATCCCACTTTCTGACGGCCACGCTAAATGCCTTTTTTGCCGTGGTGAGGCTCATCAAACTTCCTCGTGCCCTCACTGTAAAAACTGTAAGTACAGAGGTTTCTGCAGTTGCCTTTGTAGGCTCAAACTTCGGCTTTGGGAGCAATCTCCAACCTGCTAAGCCCATGGCCCAATCTTCCTGTAAATCCATATCCCACGTGAATGCCATGGATAAAGCTGTTTCTGAGTTGGCAAAACAATGTCCCTCGGCTACTCCATCTTGTTCTGAGCATCAAGAACCTGTTGTGCCCCCGACATTGACCGCCACACGAGTGCACAAAGCCAAACAGTCAATGTTGAAACCCTCGACATAGAAAACAACCACCAAACAAAAACCGTCCACCGACGTTTCCTTGGCACCTGAACCTTTGCCACCGAAGAAGGCTAAGTCTTTGAAATTGAAGCCTTCCAAAACTGTTTTCCCAACTCCACAACCACTGGAGTCCAGCACTTCTACCTCACCAGCCTTCATCATCACAGTTTTCCGAATGGGAACAGCATGTTGACCAGCTCATGGCTTCTACCAGCTCTCAACAATTTTCGGGCTCTCCTGGTGAGTCTTCACCAGTTGCTTCACCTGACATCGACGGCACCGAAATGCAACCAGAAACTGTGCCTTACTCTGCCCCTGTAGGCCTATCACCTTGGCATCTGGCACATCAACAAAGGCACCAATCCTACGAGAGCGTCTGCTTGCCTTCTCGCGCAGACATGAATTACGCTCAGCACCATCGGGATGCCTTTTGCCCCAATCGGTGCCCAACATTGGCATTTCTTTGAGGGATCCCCCTCGCTTACCTCTGCCACGTGGTCACAGCTGTCCACATTTATCAATCCCTATCGATTGGATGTTTGGCAGAAACTTGATGCTGTTTTTTGGGCATGCTCCATTATCATCTAACTTGGCGTAACACCTTCCTCTGGGTACGGTAGCTTGTTAGTCACCCACAGTGTGATTCATAGAAGCCACGAAGAAGAACGACAGGTTACCCACCTGTAATTGTAGTTCTTCAAGTGGATCTCTGTGATTCACACATCCCGACCCCACCTCCCCACTGTCATGCCCTTCTTTTTATGCGGCGGTTGACCTAACTGAAGGGAGAGCCTTGGCACCATGATACATATGTGACGGGAAGGGGGTCTGCACTAATGTATCTTTCTGCTACCGCTGGAGCACTAGAATATTCCGACGAGGCTCCGGGTGCATGCGCGGATCACCTACAGTGTGAATCACAGAGGTCCTTTTGAAGAACTACAATTACGGGTAGGTAACCTGTCGTTCTCTCCCCTTCCACCAACCCTGAAGTCTGTTCTTTGGTCTGAAGGACTAAGGAAGTGCTTTTTTTCTGAGTCGGCATAATCTATAGAGTGGTAGGTGTGTGCTGTAGTCATTCCCTTGGGATCATACTTCATCTTTTTGCATTATTTTCTGTCTTTTTTTTTCTTGATCATTTATGATCATTCAACCTCATTTACTCTGAGGTTTGTGGTGATGGAGTTCAGACTGGGTAAGCAAGGGTTAATGGTAATCTCCAAAGCACAATATGAAATGAACTTGTAAATCATAGTTTGGAAACTAACACTGGTCATAGTTGCCTGAAATAGAAGACTGTCATTTTTATTAAGTTACTGTTTAATAAAATACTATTATTTGAAAGGAGGGAGGCAAATATATTATTTTGATTCATTATGTTTGGGCTTGCTTCTGCAGATGAAAGTGAACAATGTGATTCTGCTAATAATCAGCACTTGAAGGGAGAAGTAGTTAGGGTAGAGCCTGAAGGGGAAAGGAAGTAAAAAAAATGCCTATCCTAGCTTGAGTATTGATGTGGCTGTTAAACCTTGCTACGTACATAATGATTTTAAGCTACATATCTGTTGGAGCTTAGAATCAGTTCCCAGAAGATTAGACCTGACACAGACAGCTTTCACAATGTCAGCAACATGGTATTTACAGAAAAAAATTCCTCTTGATAGCGTTGGGTTGGTAAAACCCCTAGTGAAGCCTCTGACATAGACAAATGTCATATGGCCAGCATGGAAAAATCATAGTAAGAGGAACTTGGAAATCAAGGAAAACATCAGATTACCAAAGTAAAAGAGTAAATAAATGTCCTTGTAAGTTACTGCCTTTTTTGTCTGGAGAAATGGACTTGTCCACAAAAGCTCACATTAAAATATAGTAATAAGGTGCCACAAAATGTTCTCTTCTTTATTTTTAAAATTTTTTGTTTATTCTTGCCTGACATGCTAGCACAGACTAACACAGCTGCATCTTCTAAAACTACAGCCTGTTTTTGATGTTGTTGTTAAACCCTTGCACCCAGAGTACAGTGGTGCCCCGCATAGCGAGGTTAATCTGTTCCGGATTAACCTTCGCTATGCGGAATCGTCGCTAAACGGGTAGGGAAAATGTATTGAAACGCATTAAACTTAGTTTAATGCGTTCCAATACCTTTCTTACTTACCCGTTCAGCGAGGATTCCAATTGCCGGCAGCCATTTTCGCGTCCTCGCTAAGCGAGGGCACGGTGTGAAAACGGCTGCCGGCAGCCATTTCCGGGCTTCCAGCGGCCATTTTGGAGCCGCCAAACAGCTGTTCGGCGGCTCCAAAATGGCCGCCGCAATACCCGATCTTCGCAATGCGGGTTTTCCCCATTGCGAAGATCGGGTATGTTTCCGTATAGCGATCCCGAAAAAGGGATCGCTATACGGAAACATCGCTATACGGTGCACTCGTTAAGCGAGGCACCACTGTATTCTTAAGTGACAAAACAAAATACAAGACTCTTCTTCACTCACGTCTGACACCTGTCAAGACATGGCCAACAGTGTTGGGAGGATTATTGTTAAATATTTTTGTTATATATTTAAGGGCAGCACTTTAACAGAATAGAAACATCCAGTTTTAAAACTTGTAAAAGTTTTGTTTAAAATCTGAATATACTTGAATGGTTTCATCTCTTTTTTTATTATAACAATATTTCCATTTCAGCAAAGAACTTGTTTCAGCAGAGCAAAACAAAAATCATGTTAGTGCTGAATTAAGGAAAAAAGAAGAGCAGTTGTCCAGTTATGAAGAAAAGCTTTTTGATGTTTGTGGAAGCCAAGATTTTGAAAGTGACCTCTGCAAACTTCAAGATGACATTGAAAAAACTTCCAAGCAGCGAGGCAAGTTCATAAACTTCCTCTCCTGACAGTTTTATAGTATTATCCAAATACCAGATATTCATGATGAATGTAATGTCCTGTTTTTACTTCTAGCATTTAAGTCCCTTGTTCTATAATTAAAAAGTAACTGTTTCTAATGAGAAAATGATTAGAATAAATTTGAAAGTATACCTCAAGTCTTCCCTGTACACGATAAAGACTTCTTTAAGTCTTCATTGTACAAATCTAAAACATTCGAGAATTATGTTTATTGAACAAAGAAGGACCACAGCTCTTCTTACTTGAGCACAAGCTAGAACTGAAAAAACTTGAACTTGTTCATAGTAGTGTAGGTCATGTGATGAAGATTTCTACACTTAATGACTGTAAGTATATAGCAAAATTAGAGACGGTTTTTCTAGATAACATAGTCAAATCCTTTGTGAAGTGGCAAGATGTAATGTTAGAGAAACTTACAAGCTGCATGGTTATGACTAGTATATGTTTAAACAGAAGCCAAGTATGTGGCATCCTGATATTGGAGATAAATACATTAACCAAAATCCACTAGCATAGGCCTATTGAATCAATGGGGATGTGATGAGTCAACTCCTCCATAAATTCAATTGATCCAAATGGGCTTACACTACTTGTGACTTGCTTAACCACAAATTACTACACTAAACCTTGCTTATTATCTTTTTTTAAAAAAATGAATTTATATTCTGCACCATCTTGGCAACCAGGCCACTATGGGCAGCTAACAACAGTATTGGGAACAATATTAAAACACGATAAAAATAAATTAATACATAACAAATAGGGAAATTAAAACAGATGGCAATAACGGTGGTAAAAAGGGTGATGGAGAGGATGGCAAAAAAGATGGTAAAAAGGGAGGGAGAGATCTTAGTGCTCCGGGAAAGCCTGGTAGAAAAGCCAGGTCTTCAATGTTCTTTTAAACCCATCTAGCGAGGGTGTCAGATGGATCTCAATAGGCAAATTGTTCCATAGACCGGGGGGGGTGTCCGCCAAGAAGGCCCAGTTTCTTGTTCTTTCTTCCAGGCCTCCTTTGGGGTCAAGGCCCTCAACTGCCCTGCCTGTGAAGAATGGGTATTACGGACAGATCTGGCTGGGGGTACAAAGGTTCTAAACCATTTAGGGCTTTGAATGTTATCATCATAACCTTGAAGTTGATGCGGAAACAAACCGGTAGCCAATGAAGGGCAGCCAGAATGGGGGAGATGTGCTGGAATTTCTTCAACCCAGTTATTAATCTGGTTGCCGAATTCTGGACCGGTTGAAGTCTCTGCATCAGCCTCAAGAGTAGCCCCACGTAGAGAGCACTGCAGTAGTCTATTCTTGAGATTACGAGGGCATGAATCAGCGTTGTCAGTGCCCCCATGTCTAGATAGGGATGCAGCTGGAAATGGAAGATGGAGGTCCACCAGGTCCACCACCCCCTCCATCCAAAGATGGAAATGGGCTGCCCGGACCACAGATGCCACCTGGGTTTCCATGGTGAGATCCAGGTTCAGGAAGATGTCCAAGCTGCGATCCTTACTCTGTACTTCTGTTTTAATTGGATGGAAGTTGAATGAGCAAAGTGGTCAAAACAACAACAAAAGTACTTACTATGCTAAACAGCAGAATTTTGGCCTGTAGAAAAATTGAATGTGCTCACACTAAATATTACGAAATTTAAATGTGCCTTACAGTTCTGAACATAGAACAACCATGTTATGGTTCTTTGTGGTCTCTGTAAATGCACACAATTGGGTATTACTGCACCTGTGCAGGACCTCTCGGATGTTTCTAGAGCTTAAAAACATGTGATTAGTGGAACGTTCCCCCGTGAAGCTCATGCTCCGCCCACCAGAGACCTCAGTTCCTTTTAGCTGCCACTCAGGTCAGTCCTTTTGACAAGCTAGAGCCACCACTTTCACTTTTGAAAGCCTTATTCCTTTGTCCCTCACGGCCATTTTTACTTTATTTGGCGTTCCTTTGTGAGATCTTCCTCTTTATCTTACTTCCCCCGTTTTCTCCTTTCCTTCTCGATCTATTCCTCTCCCATTTCCTCCGCTTCTTTTATGCCCGCCCCCGGGCCTTTCAAGCATTGTGTGCTCTGCACTAACAAAATCCCATTCTCCTACGGGCATGATCATTGCCTTCTCTGCCTAGGAGAACAACATCAAACCCATAACTGTGCAGAGTGCAAAAAACTAAACCGGCACTCAAGTTAAGATTACAGCATCTCAGATCTCACCTTTGGGAGACATCTCTTCATCTGCCCGCTCCACAGATGGAATCAGGCTTCGAGATCGAAGCTGACGTCGACACTGAAGCATCCAAAATCGAAGGACCCATCTAAATCGAAAAGAGAGAAGACTAAGATTTTAAAAAACCAAGAAAATCTTCACAACCTACTCACCCAGATCCACCTCAGACGGTCATACCATCACCAGTCTTAGAAGAATCCTTATGAGAAGCTCCTGAGACTGTCTCGGATCTAGGCGATGTCTCATCTCCGCCACTAGGCTAGCCCATTGCTTCGGCTGATAGCCTCTCTCCAAGTGTTGGCCCCTGAATGGTGGATGTCCCATCCAGCCTGGCCTCGGCCCATTCCAGCGCTGCACTATTAGGGCGAGCAGTATCTCCACCAATCTCTTAGCTTGACTATCCACCAAGATTGCCCCCTCGTAAATGTCGAGCAAAAAACAGACACCTCTCTCCTGTGGAATATGAACCACCATGGGGAGAATATGTATATTATAGAGAACCCTCCTGATACCATCAGAGAGATGACTACCTTGACCCATGCCACGTATGCTATGAGACATATTCCCATGGAGATGAGATTGAGGAGCCCCTTTATTATAATGAGACTAAACGTGTAAGATACGCCATTGCATATCCACCCAAACACTCTCCATCACCCTCCCCGTCTCCACCTCGATATCGACATCATGACTGACCTTCCAGAAGCACAGTTTATCGATAAATACCTCAACCTGCCAAACCAGCCTTGAGATATCATCCCGAACATGTTGATCACCTGCCGGTTAAACAGTCTAAACCTTCCCCGACACTGGGACGCTCGATACTGACTACATCTCAACCTCAGAGTCAACATTGCCCCTCATCCATCCAAGCCACTATTACTTACCCAGGTCCACCACCCCCTCCATCTGAGTCTGATCCACTTTCCACTCAACAGCCCTCGACCTCAAAATGATTACCACAAAAACCACAGTACCGTTCCCCTTCACCAATTTCTTCTACCTCCGATCATGCTCCTTCGATCACTTCCCAAGAATAACCCTCTAATCTTCCCACTCTGAACTTTGATGTGGCAGAAAATCACCCACTGTCCCCTTCAGAGTACTTTACTTCATATAGCCAAATGGTTCTAAGAATGGCTAAATCTTTAGAGCTTGTGGTAGAAGAACCTCCACCACAAAAACAAGACTTAGTCTTTGATGCTATAAATCAAGATAAAGTGCCTCCATTAAGTCTTGCCTTTATTCCAGCAATGCCTGATCTCATAAAAGAATCATGGGACAAGCCCCATCTTCTCTCCAGATTTCTCGGAGAGTAGAAAATCATTACAAAACTCACAGCACGGACACCTCATTTCTCTCAAAACATCCCATCCCGAACTGTATTATAGTCGTATCTAACCAGTCTCGAGCCTGGAACAAGTCCTCTGTGGCCCCTTGATATCTTAGGGAGACATCTCTATTCGCTCACATCCTTCATTATGAGGGTTGCGAACTATCAAGCTGCCATAGGAGCCTACCATACTCCAGACAGCCCCTGATGATACCAAGTCAGAAGCCTTAAACATACATCTTGAAACTTCAAACCTAGCTAAACAACAGCACATAACTCCCAGACACACAGCAGTGTGTCATGCTGCCATGCGTGGCTCAGATCTGCTGTAGTCTATGATGACACAAAAACCCGTATCGAAGACCTTTCCTTCGACGGAACTGGACTATTTAATGACAAGACTGATGAAGTTATGGACAATTTACATAAGATTTGCAAAATAGCGAGGTCTTACTCAACTCAGAAGACTTTCAGATATCAGCGCCCTCAATGGAGGAAGCAGCCCTTTGTATACCAGCCATTCCAGCCACAATACAAACCTTACAGATCATAATCCTCTGACTGTCCATTTCCCATGCCATCAACCTCATCCAGTCCTAACTTTCGATCTGAAACACAGCAACAACAAATATGACAACCATTTCGCCGTCAGCAGAAAAAGACCAAAGTGTATCCCTGACTCCTCCGAGCCCGAGAGCTACACTTTCCATACCCATCTCTCACCGTTTCTCAGTTCATGGTCTCAAATCACCAATGATCACTGGATCCTTTCTATCATCACTCATGGTTACCTTATCAAATTCGACCATCCCCCCACCTTTCACTCGCATAAAAACCACCCCCTTCTCTACAGCCCTACAAGACAAAGTACTTCTTCTTCTCCAGAAACATGATATCCTCCCAGTTCCACAGTCCGATATCCACAACAGTTTCTATTCCCATTACTTCACGGTACCAAAGAAAGACTCAACCTCAGAAAACTCAACAACTGCATTCAACCCAAACGTTTCAGAATTACTACCCTCAACATTGTAATCCCTCTCCTTTCTCTCGGAGACTGGTTCGTAGTCATCGACTTACAAGATGCTTATTTCCATATCTCCATCCACCCTTGACATCAAAAATTTCTATGTTTCCATTTCAATGATACTGCCTATCAGTTCTGATCTGTTAACGAATTTTTCTGAGTAGCTACCTTTCAACATGGCGTTGACATTTCTCACATCTGCCATGCTGCCACTTGGTTTACCCCGTCGACCTTTGTCTTGCGTTACCGGCTAGATGTTCGAGCAAAGAGTGATGCAGCCTTCTGCCGAGCTGCCCAACCTCCTTACTTCAGTGATGTCCCACCAACCGGTAAGTGAGCTTGCTAGTCACCCAATTGTGTGCATTCACAGAGACCATGAAGAAGAAAAAGAGGTTACCTACCTGTAACCATAGTTCTTCGAGTGGTCCTCTGTGAATCCACACATCCCGCCCATCCTCCCCTCTGTCTGTCACTTGTCATCTACACTTATCTCTGACAGCAGCGGACTTTTGGGAACTGAGGAGGTCTCTGGCGGACAGAGCACGCTCTCCACGGGGGAACATCCCACTAATCACATGTTCTTAAGCTCTAGAAACCTCCGAGAGGTCCTGCGCAGGCACAGTAATACCCAATTGTGTGCATTCACAGAGGACCACTCGAAGAACTATGGTTACAGGTAGGTAACCTCTTTTTATGTGTGTTGCGCAGCTTTGGACTTGACTTTCTTCTCTGTGCACATCATTTGGATACTTTCAGATTTGTTTCTTCATTAGTGATAGTGCTGCTCATAGTTATCCTTTGCTTTTCCCCATCAGCTGAGCAAGTGCTTCCTGATCAGACAGTCTCACCTTCTGACACTTCCTCTTACTTCATTCTGGATTTTCTCCCTTCCACCTTCCTTATGGGACAGTTTCCCTCTATATGTTCCTCTATTTAATAATTGAACACATCCTGGTTTCCTTCTTGTGTATATTCGTGCCTTTCATCTTTAACACTGACTCCTTAGCCTTGTTATAGTTCTTCATTGGTTGTCCTATGCCTAAGTGGGGATGTTCTCTATATGTCATATGCCAGCAGCAAGATAGCATTGTGGGATCACCTGGCTCCAAAAGGATTGTGAGGCATCTACACTAGAGGCTTTTAGGCAGAAGCTAAGACACTTAATCTTTTAATTGAGGACTTTTCCCCTTCTCTTTTGAGGGAGCTGTTAGATTTATTCACTGCTGCTGTCTGAGCTGTTTGGTGTGTGTTGTGTCTGGTTAAATTGGCTTTATGTTTTTACTGTTTTAGCTGTGATGTTACAGTTTTTGCAGAATAGATTGTAAGGTTCTTTGGAAACTTTATTGGGAAAATAACATAAAAGTACCTGAGGTGACATATAAAGACAAGTTTCTCCCCTTCCTTATGGCCTTGACGTATGAATTTCACAACATTCTGCCTCCCTCTGTCTTTTTAATACCACTTTGACATCCATGTATTCTTCAAAACAGCCATGCTTGCTGGGGCCACAGCTGTTTATTCGCAGTTCATCACACAACTAACCGATGAAAACCAGTCATGTTGTCCAGTTTGTCAGAGGGTTTTCCAAACAGAGTTAGAACTTCAGGAAGTGATAGATGATCTTCAGAAGAAGCTGCGCCTTGCTCCAGATAAATTGAAAACAACAGAGGCTGAACTTAAGAGGAGAGAGAAGAAGCGTGATGAAATGATGGCACTTAAACCTGTCAGGTGAGGCAGAAAGAGTAGCATGGTTTGATAGGTAAAAGATGAACATGCTTCTCAAAGTTTACAGCCATTTTCAAACCTTGTAGATATGGTTGTTGTAGTTTTTTCAGGCTCTTTGGCTGTGTTCTGGACTGAAACACGGCCAAACGGCCCAAAAGGCCTACAACAGCCATTGGATCCCAGCTGTGAAAGCTTTCAAGAATACACTTGTGGATATGCTTTTCTGTCTTTTTGGACGAAATTGTTTATGTTGTCTGTTTATAAGAACATTTAGAGATTGCTTTTCAGCTAGAAGTATGGTTTCTGAAATGGCTATGAATATAAATAAAGAAGTGACTTGAATCCCGAGTTGTCCTTTCATGAACAGAAGAAACTCCAGTCAAACAATGTGCCTGTTGATAAAATGGGGAGAGAAGAGGGCTCCACTTATTTCTCTTTCTCCCTGCAAACTTTCCTCCAGCTATCTGAAACAGATTTTTAAAGTCTGTGGTTGGGGAAAATCACAGCTCCCCCACGTTTTCAGATGGGATTATTTTCTAATCAGAGTTCAACTCATATTAAACTAGGATCCAAGTCAATAGAAACTGAATTGCAGTAGCCAAATGTAAAACAAAGTTAGATTTTTAAAAATTAGTAATAAGCTGGGAGAGGGGTTCATTTCATTATGATAACAGGAATATTTTTAGTTCTTGTGCCAGCATTGAATAGTGAAATTCTGTCATACACAGGTTTTTAAACAATCTGATGAAGTTAATGAGCTAAATCAAAGATTATCTTGTGTGCTAGGCTTTTTATAGAAGTGTTCTGCCCACTTGTAAATCCAAGTATAGCTAATCTTTATACTGAGTTGGTTTTGCTGCTGTTACTGGAGGAGAATGCTATTGTGATTTTTTTTAACTAAAAGAAAATATTATAATGATGGGGGTTTTTTGTCTCTTGGTAAGGCAAACATTATCTGAACTTCAAGAAAAGGACATACCTGACTTAAGGAACAAGCTGCAGATTCTCAACAGAGAGATTCAACGCCTTAAAAATGATATAGAAGAACAAGAGACTGTCTTGGCTGTTATTATGCCTGAGGAAGAAAGTGCCAAAGCATGTCTGCAAGATATTACCCTTATGGAAAGGTACCAGGTACTGTATAGGAACTAAAGCTGCATACTACTTGCATGAAGGAGTGAAGTTTGTTGAAAGAGTCTATATGTCCATCCACCTTTTCATCCTCTGCTTAGTCAAGTGGCATGAAGGAGTTCTGAATTAAGGCTATATGATGCATACAGTACATAGTTTTCACAAACCTCCGTAATACCTATACTAATTTCAGTAGGTTGTTATGGGAAGGAAGGGGCTCTGTTGTACACTATGGGAATAGTTTTGAACACTTGCAGTAGACTTCAGTGAGTCCAAAATGCCATTTCCAGTGGGATAAGAATATTGGTGTTTTACTTTTACTTTTCAGACTGATCTAAGGGATGTTGAGCGAAAAATTGCTCAGCACGCTACTAAGCTACAAGGTGTGGATTTGGGTCGGACTCTTTTGCAAGTGAGCCAGGAAAAGCAAGAGAGAAAGCATCAGTGGGATACAGGTAACCCTCTATGAAAACCACCAGATTTTTTTATATCCAAGCCACTTGTCTGTGTCTTTCTCTCCTTCTCAAGTACCCTGTTTCCCCAAAAATAAGACCTAACTGGAAAATAAGCCCTAGTATGATTTTTCAGGATGCTCGTAATATAAGCCCTACCCCCAAAATAAGCCCTATATCCCTGCCTGCCACACCGCTATAACTGATATCTACAAGCCCAGCAAGCTTGGTGATCTGCTGGAAGTTCTGCTTTCATGCCTGCCTTCAAGGCCACTGGAGGAGGAACTATGATGGCGGTCCCTAGCCTACGCAGCCTCATAGGCTTCTTCCCCTTGGATACCCCATGATGGAGACTGCCTGTCCTTTTCACTTGCCCTATATCCCTGCCTGCCAAACCACTAAACCAATAAATGGGAGGGGAAGGAAAAGGAAAAACTAAGAGGGATAATAGAAAGGGTCAGAGGGTGTAATAGATTTTGTTTGTTTGTTTGTTTTTTAATGATGATGGGGAGGAATGGAACAGATTTATTAATTTTTAAAAAGAGTAATGGGGGAAGTAATTGTACCCTAAATAACTAAAAAAAAAAAAAAACCCACACTATCCACACACAGACACAGAGCACTCCCCCAAAGATCACCCACCCTGCCTGAACGTAACCCCCCCCCCCAAAAAAAAGAACTAAGTGTTTTGTGACCTGCCTAAACAAAGCCCTCCCTGGTCTCCTACTAAATTTGCTGAATGAAATAAGAATAAATATATTCTAAACTGAATGTGCTTTCTCAGCACATTGGCTGGAGAAGCAGACACGCCCACATGCACAGATACACTCAGAAGAACCAGAGAATCAAGCACTCAGGAAATAAGTTTTGGGGAAAGGGATTCCACAGTCGCACACAAAATCCCCCCCTCCCCCGAGATCACCCACCCTGCCTGAACACAAGCCTCCAAAAAGAAGTAGCCTAACTGAAATACCCACACAGCTAAAGATCTCCCTCCCCAAATTCCCAGTTCAAATAATATTAATAAGTGAATCAAATAAGGAAGAGAACTGTGCTTGCTTTGCTGCCACAGAAGTGAAAGAACTGCAGTAGCACAACCATAACCACCAGCAAGTGCTCTGTCTCAGCTAAAGACTTGAGCAGAAGTGGGAAATGGCTGCAGGGAAAAGGCTTATAAAGCCTCTGAAAAAGGACACCCCCACAGCTCTTTCAGCAGCGCTATTGGTTGCCTGGCATGCCAATTCAGGATTTCCTGATCGGCCAGCACTTCTGATTGGCACCAGCAGGCTGCAGAGATGGCACAGAGAAGCCCAAAAGGGATGAGAAATTGACAAATATTGACAAATTGACAAATAATACTGGGTAAATATTTGTCACTTCATATTTGTTGGGTTTCCAGAATTGACAAATACGAATAAACGAATATAGGACAAATTGGCAATGTTAGGCGAAAATCGCAATTTGTTTTTACAGTGGTGCTTCGCATTATGACATTAATTCGTTCCAGCGAAATTGCTGTAAAACGAAAACATAATGCGATTTTTAAAAGCCCATAGAAACGCATTAAAACCCGATTAATGTGTTCCTAGGGGCTTGAAACTCACCGTCCAGCGAAGATCCTCCATAGCGCGGCCATTTTCGCTGCCTGTGCAGCGAGGAATCTGTCCCAGAAAACAGCAGGTGGCCATTTTGTTTACCCAGCGGCCATTTTGAAACCGCTGATCAGCTGGGCGAAAATCATCACTTTGCGGTGATTGGTTCCCGAAGCAGGGAACCGATCATCGCAAAGCAAAATTCCCCCATAGGGAACATCGTTTTGCGATCGCTTTTGCGATCACAAAAACATCGACGTCTAGCAATTTTTTAAAAAACTCTATTGAAACTTATTTTCATTGACTATTTTCCCCAGATCCAAAGGAAAAAGGGTAGGCTGTGTAAAAGAGGAGAAAGAAATTATGGAGTGAAATAGCATGAAAAGGGCAGACAAATAAATAGAGCTAAGATTAATTAGGTTTGCATACAGGTTGAGAAGTCAAAATTAGAGTCATTTTCCTCAGTTCCAACATTAATGGTTTTGCCTTACCCTTAGCTAGTACTCACTAGTTATTTAACACATTTATCTAATCAAGGAAACTGGCAATTTATTTGCACACATATAACCCAACAAGCAGTATACAGGTGGGGACCGAAATCATCACACAGCACTGCACTTTCTAGGAGAGGGACCAGTTGAAATTTGAAAGATGTTCAGGTTATATAAAATGTCTTGTGTTTGTGCTATGGTTTTTTTTCCTGCTTCTCAATTTGAGTAACATAGAGCTTTACTCTGCTGATTTATGCCAGATTCCATTCAGTTAAAATGTTAATCGCATTTTAATTCCCTAGTTTACTGCAATCTGTTTCCCCTCAATTGTGCTTACAGTCACCGGAAAAATTGAATTAAAGCAGACACTTAAACAAGACCAACAAAATCAGGTCCAGTGTTTAAAGAGTACGGTGAATGAGCTTAAAGCGGAGAAACTTCAAATTTCCAGTCGTATGCAACGTCGACAGCAGTTAGAAGAGCAGACTGTGGAGCTGACCACTGAGGTGCAGTCCTTGAACAGAGAAGTTAAGGCAAGTGCTATAAATGCTACTGTCAGTTCTTCTTCCCCTATCCTGCCCTGTTCTTGATGAGCTTTTCAGAATTCTTCCAAGTCACTAAAAAGGCAGTTGTCTCCATGCATTAAAAAAAAATACAATCGCAATTTCTAAAGCAAAGTAATCACAGTGGTGATTTCTGTTTCTTTTTCAGGAAGCAAAGGAGCAGATCTTTCCTTTAGAAACAACTTTGGGGAAACTGCAGCAAGAAAGAGAAGAGTTGATGCAGAAAAAGAACAAAAGTTACAGAGCGACACAAGAGGAGGTTAGATAACTTGTAGTTAGGATGGTTTTATCAACTCTGAAAGTGCAGTTCAGTGTAACAGAAAGTGATGTGCATTGGAGCAAAAGTCCTTATTTCACATGCAAACTGATGGTAACTGAATTTTTGATGGATAACCATCCACCCCATCACCGTTCCTGGCATGTTTGCCACTGGGCCAGAATTGTTAAGATCGTCAGGAGCCATCTGTGTCTTCTTTAATAGTGGCCAAGCGACCACCCCTTTTACCAGGTTGGTAGCTAGCCATTCCTTCGAGTAGTGTTGACTGTTTCTTGGTTTCAAGCTAGTTCTTCTGGCTGTAGACTTCCAAAATTGGAGACAGATGAGGATTGAGAACAGACAACTTGACAGATCAAACCAGGCACTCTCTCCGACATCATCAGACATCTGCACATCTGATGAAACTAGATGAGATGATGAACTGAACATCACTGTCATGCTTTTCACCACCTATGACGGGGAAGGGAAATGTTAGTGTTAGCTGAGAGCCCAGTTTTCACTCCTGAACCCCACCTGGGGGCTTCACGAAGATTAGAAATGATAAATGAATAAATCAGTAAATCGACTAAATGAACCAGGAAATATATCAAATATTCAAACATCCAGTTTTGATTATTTTTAAAAAATTTGGGTAGAGGGGTTATTCAGCATTGCAAAAACCATTGATTCTGTTCCCAAAGCAGCAACAGAGGATTTATGAGAGGAAGAGGAAAGAAAAACTGACAGAAAGAGAGAATAAGCTTCCCAGGTGGGGCTTTGTAAAAAAATTTGAGAGGCTCTAAAATAGAGCCAGGAGGGACACACTGCCTACTTGTGGCAGACAAGAGTGACGTTATTGTCAAAATACATCAAAAGCAACCACAACTTGTGGCTGAAGTTTGAAAAGGGAGACATTTTATTTTCCTGAATCAGGGGCTATTTATGAGATAGCTCATTTTGCTCCCCTCTTCAAAAGATGTGTTCTAATTTGGCTCAGATACACTAAAATGTGTAACATTCGAAGTTTAATTTAGTTAAACAGTGTGTTGGCTGTTTTGAATTAAATATGCATACTACTTTTAAGCTAAAATATTGTATATTTTCTTACAGATAAACAACATCAAAGAAAAAGTTAAAAACATCCAGCAGTATGTAAAAGAGATTGAGAATTATGTTAAAGAAGGGAAAGAAGAGTACAAACAGGTAATGGCAAAATTAGCAAGTGCCTTCCAAAATGATGTTATTTTTAAAACATTTAAATCACTTCTTTATGATCCACTAAGTTTCACATGGGGGGATGGGGAAGCAGGCCGTTCTTATAACAAGTGGCCACCATGACTAGTTTAAATGAATAAATGTGTTTTTCCTGGGATAGCAAAAGGAAATTGAACTTGATGAAGTCAACATTCAGCTAACAGAATGTGAAAAGAGGAAGGAGAAGATAAACAAAGAAATTGGAACCATTAGGCAAGATATTGATACTCAGAAGGTAGGTCGTTGTCCCCCCCCCCCCCATTTAACCTTTATCGCTATATTTTAGGCTGATGCCAACAGATTATATCATTTGTATGATTATAGATTAATGGCAGCAGTATTAAGGGCTTGAAGTGTGAGCACTTTTAATACAGTAATACCTGCATGTGGTTTTGAAATGAGAATAAACTCCTATTGAATTCGTGTCTACCCTATTGCTTTAGACAATAGTTACATGTTACATGCTTTAGCCTTAGTGACATGTTTATTGCCTTGCCATCTTCTTTATCTCCTTAATGTATCTTATCCTTTAGGGCAATGTTTCCCAAAGTGGGTGCTGTAGCACCCATCGCCCCTCACAGGGCTCTGCAGCTGTCCGGTGCGCCAGCAAACCAGCCAGGAGCAACGTGGAAGCTTTCTTTGTTTTTTTCCCCCCGCTGTGCTGCTGCTGCTCTTCCGGCTGGCTCCGGCTCCTTCCTCCTTCTTTGTTTCCTGCTCCACACCGCACTCCTCACTGCTTTTCCTGCTCCGCCGCCGTCACTGCTTGGGGGAGCTGCAAGTGGAGAAAGTTTGGGAACTATTCCTTTAGGGCCTTGCTTCTTAAAAGCTTGTTCTGCCATTACTCGGTCAGAACTTGATGCTCTATAGAAAACTTCTATTTTGAAATTTTACAGGGTAGAATATCCCTGCATAGAATACTGCTCTATAATGTTTTAAAGACTTTTTTAAATAAAGTCTTTACAGAGCTCAACCTGTGGTAATATGGAATGTTAATTGTTTGTATAATCTGGTTTTTATACTTACTGCCTGCCAGCTGTAGGGCTATTTCAGATGCAAGAGTAAATCAAAATTCTTCAGAACTGGGCCTTCTCAGGAAGAAATAAACATATTGGTGCTCTCCACTTAATTGCTTCCTTTTTCTGGCCAGCAGGAGTAGTTAAATGAAGCAGGAAACATCCTGTGTTTTATTCAGCATTATATTCAAACTGGGAATCAGTGCTGGAATCCTGTTTCTTAGCATCGTTAAGTCACACTAGAATAGGGCCATTCGAATCAATGGAATTTATGGAGGAGTTGGTTCACAAAATCAGCACTGATTGAATAGGCCTACTCTAGTGACTTACTACACTAAGCAACAGGCTTACAGCCACTGAGGTGTGTTACATACAGCACTGATGTTACCTGTCTGTCATGGGTTTGGAGGGAAAGTTCCAGCCTATGGGGAGTGGAAGGCGGGACATCAGGAGGAGGGGCTGTACTGTATATATATGTGATGCGTGTGTGGAGAAGTTTAGACGCTGGGATGTGAAGAAGCAGCAGCTGGGAAGAAGAAGCTGGTGTGGGAGTCTGTGTGTCAGACAGGGTACTACTGTGTGTCAGAGTACCAACCTGATAGGTTCAGGTGTCTGTTGGTTAGCCAGAACTGATAGGTTCAGGGTCTGTGCTTCAAGTTAAGTGTTCTGTGTGAACCAAACTGTGTGTATGTATGAGTGAAACTAAGCCACGTTACTATATCTTATTCACCTGATCATTTTATTTTCCCTGTGTGTTGTTTTAAATAAACCTTATTCTTTTATTGGTTAAAAATCCATCCCTGGTCTGTGTGACTTCTTACAGGGAATGGTTGGTGGCAGCTTAGTTAACTGTGGCAGATCCCAGTAGGTCTGGGTTTGTCACATTGATTGGTGTCCAGCGTGTGGGATACGACTGGTCCAGTTGTCCAGTGGTCCAGCAAAGCCTTGGCAAGTGTGCCCAGAGCAAGGGGGGTCTAGTCAGGGACAATCTGAGAGCGCGTAGGTAATCTTCTAGGTGTGCCTCACGGGGGGGTGCACTAGTAGAAGAACGTGTAACCTCAGATTGGGGGCTAGATTAGGGAGCTCTGAGGCAGCCTGTTTTTGGCGGGAAAAAAGCTGAGGCAAAACTGTGAAATAGCAGTGAGCTAGCTTGTCTGCTGAGAGGCCCAGCAGAGGGGGGTAGACTCTAGCTCGCAACTGTTGCAAGTAGTGCTGAAGGACAGCAGCAATCTATAGAGAAAGCTGGTTCTGAGGCAAAAGAAAAAAAAAGTGGTCGTTTTATTTTGGGGCTTGACTTTTGAAAGCAGCCTGTTCTGAGGGGGGATTATGCCCTTGACTCGAAGCCAGATGGCAGAAATGGGTGAAGTGAAAGACCCCCAGGTAGACCAAGGTTCTGAGGATGAATTTGGCTCAGTGCAAGGTGACAGCACGGGAGAACAGAACCCAGAGCTCAGAAAAATACTCCTAGCCCAACAGCATGAACTGAGGGTGAGGGAAATGGAGGAAAGGGAAAGAGAGAAACAGAGACATTTCGAACTAGAGAGAGAGAGAATGGAAAAGGAGGAAAGGTTAGAGAGAGAGAGAATTGCTCTGGAAAAAGAAAGGATGGCGTTTGAATTAAGAAAATTGGAAATGATGAACCAGAACAATAATAACAATAGGGATTCTGAGGGAGGCCAATTGTCTAAAGCTGACCTGAAGAAATTCCCTGTGTACCACAAGGGAGATTGTCCTGAGGTGTTCTTTTCCTTAGTGGAAAGAGCGTTTGTGGACTTCTCAGTGAGGGAAACTGAGAAGATGACCATCATGCGATCTTTAATCAGTGGTAGCCTGGCTGAGGTTTATTCAGAGATGCCACAGGAACTGATGAGAGATTTTGCAGAGTTTAAAAAACTGGTGTTTGCAAGACATGGGATAAATGCGGAACAGCTGAGGCAAAGATTCAGGTCCCTCACAAAGAAACCAGAGCAGACTTTTACCCAAGTGGGGGCTCAATTGGTGAGGCTGCTAGAGAAATGGCTATCTCAGGAGGGGACAGAGACCTTTCAGCAGCTTAAAGATTTGATAGCGCTGGAACAGTTCTATTCAGTCCTGCATGGGGAACTGAAATTCCAGGTGAGGGAAAGGAAACCAAAATCTGTGGCAGAAGCAGCCGAGATCGCAGATTTTATTTCCCAAATAAGAAAGCCCTTGGGTGAGGGGAAAGCGATGGGAAAACCCAAAGAAACCTACAGCAAGTACTCTCAGGGACCAGGGAAAAGCCAGCAAGGGGGAGGGGCCCATGGTGAAGGGAAGCCCTCAGACATGAAACCAAGACCTCAGATTTTGGAGGGAAAACCAAAACAAGATGAGAAAGACTCCAAATACAGCAGAAAATGTTATTTCTGTCAGGGAAAGGGCCATCTAATCTCAGAGTGTGAGAAATTAAAGCAGCTAAAAGGAATTGTGCCTCAGGATTCGAGTGGGACCAAGCCAAAAGCTGTGTTCTGTGTCCAGAAAGAGCAAGGCTCATTGTCACTGAGGGAGCCTGTTGCCATGGCTACTCAATCTGGAACAGCTACATCTGCTGATCAGGCTGAGGAAAATGGTCCTCTTGTAGAGGTCAGGCGCTGCCTACTGGTGAGAACAGATTCTCAGTTGTTTGAGACAGCAGGGGTGGACGTAGGAATACTTGGCCATCAGTATCGGGGGCTGCGGGACACTTGTTCCCAGGTGACCCTGTGCCATCCAGATATTATTCCTAGGGAATATATAATCCCAAATGAGAGCATGAAGGTGGCAGGGATTGAGGGGCAGGTGATCTCACTGCCAGTCGCGGAGGTGTGTGTGTGTTTAGTCGTTTAGTCGTGTCCGACTCTTCGTGACCCCATGGACCAGAGCACGCCAGGCCCTCCTGTCTTCTACTGCCTCCCGGAGTTGTGTCAGGTTCATGTTGGTTGCTTCGCAGACACTGTCCAGCCATCTCATCCTCGGTCGTCCCCTTCTCCTCTTGCCATCACACCTTCCTAACATCAAGGTTTTTTCCAAGGACTCTTTTCTTCTCATGAGATGGCCAAAGTACTGGAGCCTCAGCTTCAGGATCTGTCCTTCCAGTGAGCACTCAGGGTTGACCTCCTTTAGAATTGATAGGTTTGTTCTCTTTGCAGTCCAGGGGATTCTCAAGAGCCTCCTCCAGCACCACAATTCAAAGGCATCAATTCTTCGGCGGTCTGCTTTCTTTATGGTCCAGCTCTCACTTCCATACATCACGACAGGGAAAACCATAGCTTTGACTATTCGGACTTTTGTTGGCAAGGTGATGTCTCTGCTTTTCAAGATGCTGTCAAGATTTGTCATCGCTTTCCTCCCAAGAAGAAGGCGTCTTTTAATTTCAGGGCTGCTGTCTCCATCTGCAGTGATCATGGAGCCCAGGAAGATAAAATTTGACACTGCCTCCATATCTTCCCCTTCTATTTCCCAGGAGGTGATGGGACCAGTGGCCATGATCTTAGTTTTTTTGATGTTGAGTTTCAGACCATGTTTTGCACTCTCCTCTTTCACTCTCATTACAAGGTTCTTTAATTCCTCCTCACTTTCTGCCATCAGAGTGGTATCATCTGCATATCGGAGGTTGTTGATATTTCTTCCGGCAATCTTAATTCCGGCTTGGGTTTCTTCCAGTCCAGCCTTCCGCATGATGTATTCTGCATATAAGTTAAATAAGCTGGGGGACAATATACAGCCTTGCCGTACTCCTTTCCCAATTTTGAACCACTCAGTTGTTCCATGACCAGTTCTAACTGTTGCTTCCTGTCCCACATATAGGTTTCTCAGGAGACAGATCAAGTGGTCAGGCACTCCCATTTCTTTAAGAACTTGCCATAGTTTGTTGTGGTCCACACAGTCAAAGGCTTTCGCATAGTCAATGAAGCAGAAGTAGATATTTTTCTGGAACTCTCTGGCTTTCTCCATAATCCAGCGCAAGTTAGCAATTTGGTCTCGAGTTCCTCTGCCTCTTCGGAATCCAGCTTGTACTTCTGGGAGTTCTCGGTCCACATACTGCTGAAGCCTACCTTGGAGGATTTTGAGCATAACCTTGCTAGCGTGCGAAATGAGTGCAATTGTTCGGTAGTTGGAACATTCTTTGGCACTGCCTTTCTTTGGGATTGGGATGTAGACTGATCTTTTCCAATCCTCTGGCCACTGTTGGGTTTTCCAAACTTGCTGGCATATTGAATGTAGCACCTTAACAGCATCATCTTTCAAGATTTTAAATAGTTCAACTGGGATGCCATCACCTCCACTGGCCTTGTTGTTAGCCAGGCTTTCTAAGGCCCACTTGACTTCACTCTCCAGGATGTCTGGCTCAAGGTCAGCAACTACATTGTCTGGGTTGTCCGGGATATCCAAATCTTTCTGATATAATTCCTCTGTGTATTCTTGCCACCTCTTCTTGACGTCTTCTGCTTCTGTTAGGTCCCTCCCATTTTTGTCTTTTATCATGTTCATCTTTGCGCAAAATGTTCCTCTAATATCTCCAATTTTCCTGAACAGCTCTCTGGTCTTTCCTTTTCTGTTATCTTCCTCTATTTCTTTGCATTGTTCATTTAAGAAGGCCCTCTTGTCTCTCCTTGCTATTCTTTGGAAGTCTGCATTCAATTTTCTGTAACTTTCCCTATCTCCCTTGCATTTTGTTTCCCTTCTCCTCTCTGCTATTTCTAAGGCCTCGTTGGACAGCCACTTTGCTTTCTTGCATTTCCTTTTCTTTGGGAGGGTTTTCGTTGCTGCCTCCTGGACAATGTTACGAGCCTCTATCCAAAGTTCTTCAGGCACTCTGTCCACCAAATCTAGTTCCTTAACTCTGTTCTTTACTTCCACTGTGTATTCATAAGGGATTTGGTTTAGATTATACCTGAGTGGCCCAGTGGTTTTTCCTACTCTCTTCAGTCTAAGCTTGAATTTTGCTATGAGAAGCTGATGATCAGAACCGCAGTCAGCTCCAGGTCTTGTTTTTGCTGACTGTATAGAGCTTCTCCATCTTTGGCTGCAGAGAATATAATCAATCTGATTTCGATATTGCCCATCTGGTGATTTCCATGTATAGAGTCGCCTCTTGTGTTGTTGGAAAAGAGTGTTTGTGATGACCAGCTTATTCTCTTGACAAAACTCTATTAGCCTTTGTCCTGCTTCGTTCTGAACTCCAAGGCCAAACTTCCCTGTTGTTCCTTTTATCTCTTGACTCCCTACCTTAGCATTCCAGTCCCCCAGAATGAGAAGAACATCTTTCTTTGGTGTCAGTTCTAGAAGGTGTTGTAAATCTTCATAGAATTGTTCAATTTCAGTCTCCTCAGCAATGCTGGTTGGTGCATAAACTTGGATTATTGTGATGTTGAATGGTCTGCCTTGGATTCGTATTGACATCATTCTATCATTTTTGAGATTGTATCCCATTACAGCTTTTCCCACTCTTTTGTTGACTATGAGGGCTACTCCATTCCTTCTACAGGATTCTTGCCCACAGTAGTAGATATGATAATCATCTGAGCTGAATTCGCCCATTCCTGTCCATTTTAGTTCGCTGATGCCCAGGATGTCGATGTTTATTCTTGCCATCTCCTGTTTGACCACCTCCAGCTTCCCAACGTTCATAGATCTTACATTCCAGGTTCCTATGCAGTATTTTTCTTTACAGCATTGGACTTTCCTTTCACTTCCAGGCACGTCCACAGCTGAGCGTCCTTTCGGCTTTGGCCCAACCACTTCATTAGCTCTGGAGCTACTTGTACTTGTCCTCCACTCTTCCTCAGTAGCATGTTGGACGCCTTCCGACCTGAGGGGCCCATCTTCCAGCGTCATATCTTTTAGCCTTTTGTTTCTGATCATGGGGTGTTCTTGGCAAAGATACTGGAGTGGCTTGCCATTTCCTACTCCAGGTGGATTGCGTTTAGTCGGAACTCTCCACTATGTCCTGTCCGTCTTGGGTGTCCCTGCACGGCATAGCCCATAGCTTCTCTGAGTTACTCAAGCCCCTTCGCCACGACAAGGCAGCAATCCATGAAGGGAGTCGCGGAGGTACCTGTCAACTTTCAAGGCTGGAGGGGAGTTTGGCGGCTAGCGATTTCATCGACTCTGCCAGCAGCCGTGCTCGTGGGAAATGACCTGGCTGAACATGTGAAACGGGTGCTAGTGATTACACGTTCACAAGCCACCACGGGGACAGTTCAGGGGGGTAATGATGAGCCCGAGACGGAAGCAGAGGGGAGTTCAGAAGCTGTGGTGGAAACCTTAACCACAGACAGCAGATTTGGACAAGAGCAAAAGGCAGACGCCACTCTCCAAAAGTGTTTTGAACAGGTGACTGACGCCCAGCTAACACCTGAAACCCCAGTGAGATTTCTGGAGAAAAAGGGGATTTTATATAGAGAGACCCTGAGGAATATCTCAAAAGGGGGAGATGGGATCAGAAGTCAGCTGGTGGTACCTGAAAAGTATCGCCCCATGATCTTACAAAGGGGGCACTCTGACATGTTTGCTGCACACTTAGGGGTGAACAAAACACAGCAGAGAATCACACAGAATTTTTACTGGCCTGACATAGGGAAGCAGATCAGGGAGTTCTGTAAACAATGTGATGTGTGTCAAAGGCAGGGGAATAGCCGCGACAGGACCAAAGCAAAGTTGTGCCCTTTGCCTGTGATTGACACTCCGTTCAAATGCATAGGGGTGGATATTGTGGGACCTTTGCCCAAGGCCACAAAGAGGGGGAACAGGTTCATTCTCACCATTGTGGACCATGCCACGAGGTACCCTGAAGCCATACCCTTGACTAACATTGAAACTAACACAGTGGCAGATGCCTTGGTGGGGTATATGTCCAGGATGGGATTTGCCTCAGAAATAATCACAGATTTGGGAGCATCATTTACATCGAAGCTCATGAAGCGCTTATGGCAAATCTGTGGAATTAAGCACAAGGAAACCACTGCCTATCAACCTGAAAGTAATGGGTTAACGGAGAAGTTCAATGGGACTCTAATGCGCATGATTAGGGCTTACTTGGCAGAGAATCCAAACAATTGGGACCAGAAGCTGCAATCCCTTTTGTTTGCTTATCGATCAGTGCCACAAGCCAGTACCGGGTTCAGTCCATTTGAACTTTTATTTGGGAGAAGGGTGAAAGGGCCCCGTGATTTGATCAAGCAGGATTGGGAGCAGATCACCCAGGATGACCCACAAGACGTTGTGACATATATAGACTCTTTGAGGAAGGACCTAAAGAGAAACCTAGAGCTAGCAGCAGAGACCCTGCAAGCTCAAAAGGTCAGAAAGAAAGCTTGGGATGACCAGGAAGGCAGGGAGAGGCACTTTAACCCAGGGGAGGGAGTGCTTTGGCCTAGGTCCTGTAAAGAGAGCAAGTGTCAGCTGGGTAGCCCAGAAATAAAATACTTGGGTCACATGGTAGGGGGAGAAGTGATAAAACCCCTAGAGGCCAAAATAGAAGCAGTTCGTGATTGGCCCAGACCCAACACCAAGAAAAAAGTCAAATCATTTCTTGGGTTGGTGGGCTACTACAGAAAGTTCATCCCGAGGTTTAGCGAGATTGCGGCTCCGCTGACCGATCTGACGAGGAAGAAGACTGATGACTGCATCCCGTGGACCAGCGACTGTGAGGAGGCGTTCCAGAGGTTGAAGCAGGCGCTCATCAACTATCCAGTGCTGCGTGCTCCAGACTTCGACCGGGAGTTCATCGTCTACACCGATGCGTCTAACAGCGGGGTAGGAGCAGTTCTGTGCCAGGAGGATGAGAATGGTGACCAGCATCCAGTGTCCTACCTGAGTAGGAAACTTCAAAAAGGTGAGAGACATTTGGCAACCGTGGAGAAGGAGTGTTTGGCCATAGTCTACGCGATCCAGAAGGCCAAGCCTTACATCTGGGGAAGACATTTTGTTCTGTGCACTGACCATTCACCACTGCAATGGTTAAAGACAATGAAAACCCACAATAGCAAACTTATGAGGTGGGCTTTAAACCTACAGGACTATGACTTTGAAGTGAAGGTGGTCAGAGGGTCAGTGAACTGTGTTGCTGACGCCTTGTCAAGAAGACCTGAAGAATGAAGACGGCGAAAGAAACATGGACTATGTATATATATTGATGACAAAAAGTTAAATGTACCTGTTTTTTGAACTTGGTTTGTATGAATAAAGGTAAATTGATGTAATGTATATGGTAAATGTTTAAATGCCTAATTGCTATGGTTAACTTAGAATGTAAGTATAAGTAAGTATGATATGGTATGTATAACTGTTGTTGTGTGTTTTATCCAGGTTGTTTTTTTGGGAAAAAGCACCTTAGCTTTCCCCCTACAAAACAACTTATAAAGAGGGGAGGTGTTACATACAGCACTGATGTTACCTGTCTGTCATGGGTTTGGAGGGAAAGTTCCAGCCTATGGGGAGTGGAAGGCGGGACATCAGGAGGAGGGGCTGTACTGTATATATATGTGATGCGTGTGTGGAGAAGTTTAGACGCTGGGATGTGAAGAAGCAGCAGCTGGGAAGAAGAAGCTGGTGTGGGAGTCTGTGTGTCAGACAGGGTACTACTGTGTGTCAGTCAGTACCAACCTGATAGGTTCAGGTGTCTGTTGGTTAGCCAGAACTGATAGGTTCAGGGTCTGTGCTTCAAGTTAAGTGTTCTGTGTGAACCAAACTGTGTGTATGTATGAGTGAAACTAAGCCACGTTACTATATCTTATTCACCTGATCATTTTATTTTCCCTGTGTGTTGTTTTAAATAAACCTTATTCTTTTATTGGTTAAAAATCCATCCCTGGTCTGTGTGACTTCTTACAGGGAATGGTTGGTGGCAGCTTAGTTAACTGTGGCAGATCCCAGTAGGTCTGGGTTTGTCACAAGGTGTTCCCCTTTGCTTGTCAGAATAATAAGCCAGGATTATTTTCTTTTCTTATATCCTAATTCTGGCTTGGTAGGAGAACAAGTCATGGATGCCAGTTTGGGTTTAAAATGGAACAACCCATGACTTCCTGGTTTATTAAACTCTTTCTGCTGGCAGAATGAGGAAAGTAGGATTCATTAAGCTGGGTACACTAAAGCTCGTCAACTGGGTCATTAGCTGATGACATGATTTCTATCAGATTCCAATTTAAATTATCTACAGTGCAATCCTGTACATATCTATTCTATTTAATTCAGTAGAGCTTATTTCCAGGTAAGTGGTATAGAACTGCTGGCTAAGCCAGTGGTTCTTATCCTTGGGTAATCCAGGTATTCTTGGACTGCAATTCCCAGAAGCCTTCACCACCAGCTGTGCTGGTTGGGGCTTCTGGGAGTTGCAGTCCAAGAACACCTGGGTTACCCAAGGTTAAGAACCACTGGGCTAAGCTACTTAAAAATACAAATAATGTAGTGACTGAAGAGAAATGTTGGCTAGGTTTTGTATATTAAATATGTAGCCCATTGTTATGTACATTAAAATGGTAGTGGTACAAAATAATGTAGAATAACTCAGCAATGTATTTTATTTGAATTTAGATTCAGGAGCGATGGTTAGAAGATAATCTTACTTTAAGAAAAAGAAATGAAGATCTAAAAGAAGTGGAAGATAGCATAAACCGATACTTGAAGGAGATGGGAGAAATGAAGGTCCCACAACTGAAAAAGTACTAAGTGATTTCTGTTTTAAAAGAATTTCCTAAATGCAAAGCATCAAGTCTCCCTTATTTACATACTGACTTACTCAGCATCAGCTAGTGGTCCACAGATATTTGCATATTTATCACATCTTGATAGAGGAATCGCTTGTGGGCCAAGCTATTTTTATTCTTCCTTCATTACATGAACTCTTATTCTACTTCTGTACATGTAACAGCCATCCTCATGGCTACGTTATCAGCACTTTCAGCTCTTGTCAGAGAGATGCATCTGGGTAGCCCAAAATAGGATATGAAAGCATTTGTCTTTTGCACAGAAGATCCGGTATTCAAATGTCTGCTACCTCTGCTGCTGAAATGTATATTTATTATGGCTAGTAGCCACTGGTGGATAAGGACCCTGCTAATCCCTTTTAATACTCTTCCAAAACACTTGCCAGTCACCTTCTCACCTTGCTTGCCATTGGGTGGGACAGGATATCAAGCTGCATGACCACTGTAAAAGAAGTCATTTGTTGTCTGCTTTAGAACTGACTTTCCTGAGCATTAAAGAGCCGCTGGGCTGCAACGTTAACCATTACAGTCTTACAGTACCACTGTGTATGTTGCACATGAAACATTTTTCCTCATATATTGCAGGGACTTGTGAACTAAGTTATTTCGCAGAGACTTGGTTCAAAACATATTTGCTGAAACACAAATGCCATCAAGTTCAGTAGGCTTCATAATTATGCTTAGAAAGGAATGCCGGCTAGATATTGTATAAGATATTAAGTCCTTTAATAAGACTATTGAAATACAACAAATCTCTGAGCAATTGTGGTATCTGAGCTGTGTTTACAAAGAGCCAGTATGTTTTCTCATGGACGTTCTAAAGTGCTGCACTAGACTCAGCAGTACTAAACTGGGAATAATGAAATTAGCAGCTTTGAACCATAAATAGACTGATTAGACTTTTTAGCAATTGTTTGGGTTGCAAAAGGCTGAATTGAGCGTATGGTGTGGTCCATCTTGTTCCTTCTGCCATGCATTGTTTTTCTCATTTTAAATAAATTGTGGTAGCATAATTGTTGCATGACTCAGCTGTGCTTCTGTTGCCTTAGAGACCTTGGTTTTCATAAGCTTAGTTAAGATATCATAGAAACAATTGGTTTATTATGATGAGGTGTTTGGAAGCATTACATCAATATGTTTGAATAAAGAGACTGCTGGAGAGGCTTCCAGCTGTCACTCACACTTCTGGTGTCTGGGCTAGTGACTAGCCTTGTACAAGCCATATTTACTGTAGTTTTTCCTATAAAGTATTTGTCTCTCCCCAAACACTTCATTTCAGAGGTGAGAATAATTTCTGAAACTGCAGATAACACATCTGTACAGGTGTTTGTGCACACACCGGTACATATATTCACACATGCAGATATATAATTTTTTTAATGCCTTGTTTGTGTATAAAACAATACAGTTTCTTATTTTCCCTTTATTTTTCCTTTTTTTTCTGTCATGATTGCACATTTGATATTTGACTAGGGACTCATTTCCTTTCCTCCTTATTGAGGGTTGGAAAGATACTGTTTATTTTAAAAAAATTTATTTAAAATATGTTTACCCAGCCTTTCTCCTATCATCTTCATTGATAATTTACTTAAATGGAAATAATAGTGCTGTAACTGTTTTTGTTTATACTACCAAATTATTTATTTCATATGTCTTTTGATCATAATTGTCTGCACCTTATCAGGTATAATAAAGGTGTTCATTAACGTCTATTTGACAGAGACCGAGAGCATTTAGAGGGAAAAATAGAAGAGCTGAAAAGAAACCACAGCTTAGCACTTGGACGACAGCGTGGGTTTGAAGAAGAGATCCTTAGATTTAAGAGAGAGTTGAGAGATTCGCAGTTTAAAGATGCAGAAGAGAAATACAGAGAAATGATGATAATAATGAGAACAACAGAACTGGCAAACAAAGATCTTGATATTTACTATAAAGCATTGGATCAGTGAGTATATGTATTAACATTTTATCCAGTGAAGAATTTTGTAGAAGTTCAAATTTGAAGGGATTTTGGAGAATGCAATAAAATGAAGAATGTGGGATAAAAATAACTTTCCATGTCCCGTTGGTAACTGAAATAGTACACCTTGGGTTAGGTTATTGAAACCTACTCCCATTTTTCCCAGGTAAATCCAGTGAACTAATAGAAGAGAAAATATGTCTTCCAGGTGTCATAATCGGGGGTGGAAGTAGAATCCAGTGACAAAATCACTTTGCCCTAAATCCAATAGCTAGTCCCAATTAGAGGTGACCCATTGAATTGGTTGCTGAGTCATAAAACAACACATGTGATAGATTCAATGGATCTTCTTATTTGGGATTAGCAGTTGGATTTAGTCCCCCATGTCCAGTTGTATTTAGCTCAATTTTGGGTCAGTTGGCACATATGAACAATTGGGTTTCAGGTATTTGGATCTTAAACATCATCTGTACTGTTCCATCTCATAGGCGGTTCATGATCAAAGTGGCATTCATCTCCCCCTTCCTAAACTTTAGGGGTGAGTCCCTGTCCCCCCCCCCCCAGTTTCCCAGGGTCTACCTTCCCTATCATTAAATAAGGAAAACCTTGAAATGCTGCTTGGTTCTCATTAATAAAAGGCAGGTTCTTCTAGTGTCTACAGTATTTTGTATGTGCAACTTTGGTATTCTGCCTCTGAACCCCTGTAAATTTCACCTTTGAAGAAAGCAAACCCGTCTAGATTTGTACCTCCTTATCCCCTATAATCATATATCTTCAACCCTGCCTATTATCTGACTTACACAGTTTAAGGCTATGCCCACCCAGGGCAATATGGCAAACAGGTGTTGGTGGCAATAATTCTAACCGAGCAAAATGTGGATATTATCATTTAAAAGTAGAGAACTTCCTAGATCAGGGGTCCTCAACCCCCGGTCTGTGGCCCTGTGCTAGTGTGTGGGCTTCCCAGGACTGGGCCGCAGAGACAGATCCAAGGTTTTCTAGGTATACTCAGAAGTAGCTTACCATTCTAGGATACTCTGTGACTGCAGTTAGTCCAAAGCTACCCAGGTCCCAGGAGACATAAATTCCTGATCCTCTCGCTCTGCAGCCAGGTATCCAACACACTGAGCTATTCAGCCAGCTGGAGAAAATATGTTACACGTGGAGTTTCATTCCCTCATTATGACCAGGAATGGGAAAGTTGAGGCATTCTGCATGCAGAGCCAGTGTAGGAAAGCTGTAGGAAAGCAGGATTACCTTCCCGTCCAGGCCTAGTATATGATCCTATAAAACATTGTCAGTGAGTACCAGTTGATAATGTCCACTTAGATCTGCTGCCATTTGGGACTACTTTGCTCTTGTACTATCATTTCATGACTAGTGGGCCTCAGCCATTTTCATACATCTCAAGCAGGCCAGGCAGGTAGAAAGTTTAATAACCTCTTTAAAATCAAGGTCAAAGATTGATCCCCATAACTTCTTCAAACAGTAAGTCATCTCATTGTTAATTGAAATGCATATGGATAGAAAACCATTGAAACGGAAAGAGATAGTGTTGTGAAGGGCTATGTGTGGAAATAATTTTATCTTCACCTTTCTTTTTAAAGAACACATTTTTATTACTATGATAAAAGGCAAATTTGGTTTGCTTTTTTGCATTCTTATCTGATGCACCCAAATATGCATCTCTTCACCCGCAAAAATAACCATGACTCAACACTTTAAATATGTTTGATGTTATCAGATGGAGAGCTGCTATGAGAGCCTTCACTATGAGGAAAGTTATGACTAAATGCAACTATGAAAGCAGCATTTCTTGGTATAGTGGAGAAGACGTTCCATACAAAATCATCATTTTCCATTTTATCTCTGCCCCTTTGCCCCTGTAGTGTCAGTGTTTGTATATATATTTATTTGTTTAGTATCATTTGTAGGCTGCCTTTCTCCTCATGAGGGGACTGTTGCAAAAGAGAATGTGAGTAGATGAATTCCAAGGCTTGCTGTTTCCTGAAATGTTCAAAGTGTTCTAATGCAAAGGCCTTATAATTTGTGTCTTCTAGTGTCTTAACTTTTGACGCTTCCTAAACATACCTGTTCAAACATACCTTAAAGATCTTGTCCAATTCAGTATGAGTAGTACTTGTATCCAGTAAAACTGGTAACCCTTCATCATACCAAGCCCTGTTTGATCGTGGTCTTAACTACTGGCAAATGTTCCAGATTTGTTGTCCATGATGGCTAAAGGCAGTTTACAAAATAATAAGATTCTGTGAATAAAAAAGTCTAATCTGTGGAGTAGAAGCACAGGTTATGTTAACATGTTTTAAAGATGGTGCTTATGAGTAGCCCTGTGAATCCTCTCCTTATTGGAAATTGGTTTCTTAAATATGAGAGGATATTGTTGCAAATTTAGAGTACAGAGAAAGTGAACCCAGACTGAAAGAGTTTAATTTGCTGGTCAGCACTCATGTCCCTGGTTTTCTCTTTCGTCTTCCTTAGAGCAATCATGACATTTCATAGCATGAAAATGGAAGAAATCAACAAAATAATTCGTGACCTTTGGCGGAGCACCTATAGAGGACAAGGTACCCATTCTCCATGTGTTTATGTGAATGCATAAATAAAGCTCCCAATTTGAAGAGACCCTTGTCCAGCAGGCCAAGGCGAAGAGGCAGTCCCAAAAGCAGCAAAATCAGGGAGGTGGACAGGGGACAGATTGGATTTGTCTTCATTGTGGAAGGGACTGTCACTCTCGAATTGGCCTTTTCAGCCACACGAGACATTGTTCCAAGTCCTCCATACAGAGCATGTTACCATAGTCTCTCAAGACTGAAGGATGCCTCCACACAAATAAAGCTATCAGTTCACCATGTTTTTTGTGGAATTTCCAAACAGTCCTGTTCGAAGAACTGGAATTCTAAGAAAGGCTTCTTCAGTTAGGATCTCCTACCTGTAGTAAGCAGGATGGCTTTATCTGCTTTCACCACCTTGCTTATGCTGCCCAGTGTATTCTTCACTATGCATTCACATATTGTGGTGATTTTGGTCATTTATATCATTAGAAGTGGTATGTAGTCAGGGCTCCACATGTACTACAAGTATTCTCGTAGTACTTTCCATAGGGTTCAACATTCTGAAAGTTTCAGTCCAAGCCCTGTGAGATTCATGTATACAGTACATACATACAAAAAAAATTCAAATGGAAGCTTCCTTGTCACAGAACTCCTTCTCTTTTCTTTTTTAGCAGAGCATAATAGCCTTGCATGCATGAAAGCTCACGAACAGCATGAATTTATTACGGGCAAATCTGTTGAGTGTTTAGATATAATGTGTCATACTTTGTCCCGATAGATGGGCTCCGCATGATACTTAGATCATTAGAAGCCTTGACAGATCTATTGCTTTTCAACTGCATTTTTTTGCCTCCACAGATATTGAATACATAGAAATTCGGTCTGATGCAGATGAGAATGTCTCTGCTTCTGACAAGAGGAGGAATTATAATTACAGAGTAGTAATGATAAAAGGAGACACTGCTCTAGATATGAGGGGCCGATGCAGTGCTGGTCAAAAGGTAGGTAACTACACTTTGCTTTGGTCCCAGTAGCAACCCATGTATGGCCTGTAGCCTCCTAAGACCATTCAGGAACATATTTATTTATTTAAAATATTTTTATCCTACCTTTCTTCTTAAAAAGAACTCAAGGCAACTTAGATTCCTAAGACCATTTTTGAAGTTGTGACGAGGTTCGTCTTTGGCCGGGGGGGGTTGGGTAGTAAAGGCGGGAAACAAGCGTGGAGGCGAGTTCGAGTCTTGAGAAATAACAACTTTATTAGCATGAACACTTAATTCCACGGGATCGAACGGATCCTTCAAAACGTCATCGGTTAACAGGGCATACTTCTTCGGTCTAACCACTGGCTGGCACATCTCTTCATCTACCAAGGGGCCGGGCCAAACCGCTCGCGATCCGTCAGGGGTCTTAAAGGTGCACTCCTGACGGCGCAGATGGTCCCACAGCAGGGGTGGCGGGCCCAATCCCCCTCCGGGGGTTTCTGCTGGAACTCTGGGCCCGGGCGGATAACCCTCCGTCCCCCACCATGGTAGCCCACCGGGAAGACCGAAACCCTCCATTCCAGGGGTTCGTAAGTCCTACCGCGACCGCTAGTTATAGGAGGCTCAGGCAGCAGACCTCCTCCTCCCGGTAAGCTTTGGGCACCTGGGGTCCCGTCCGCTAAGCTCTTGGCATCCTTTAACCAATCTGTCTGCACTCCTCTCGTGGTGCATCTGCCCAGCTCTCCTTCTCCCAGCCAACTAAACTCCCGCGCAAAATCTCCTTCCCCTTTCACCTCCTCCCACATGATCAAGTCCATCTCGGCTCCGCCCTCATCCACCAAGCACACTTCGGTAGGCCTTCTCTGTAGTTCTTCCTCACTCTCTATTTCTACCAGTATCCCTTCTGTACAGCCACTCGCGTCTTTCGGGCTTTCTTCTTCTGGGGACGGCACACTGGGTCCCACTCCTTCACACGCCCCCCTCTCTGAGTGGGCCGTCCTCCAGGGAAGGTTCTCCTTTTCCCCTTCCTGTCGAGAGAAATAGTCGGCATTAGAGTGTGCCTTCCCCTTCCTATACTGTACCTGAAACGAGAATGGTTGTAAACTAAGATACCATCTGGTTAGGCGGGCGTTGGTATCCTTCATGCGATTAAGCCACTGCAAGGGCGCATGGTCTGTCACTAGTATGAATGGAGCCCCTAACAAATAATACCTTAGGGCGTGTACTGCCCACTTCACCGCCAAGGCTTCTTTCTCGATTGTCGCATACTTTTGTTCCCGATTACTCAACTTCTTACTTAAGTACATTACCGGGTATTCCACCCCATCTCTCCTTTGAGACAACACCGCGCCAATTCCCCTGTCAGAGGCATCTGTTTGTACCCAGAAAGGTAAGTTGAAGTCCGGAGCATACCTAGAAGGTAATGTTGCCAAGATCTCCTTAAGCTGTCTGAATGAGTGCTGTTCTGCTATACCCCATATAATGCCTTTCCCCTTCCGTTTCCGCGTCAAATCCGTGAGAGGAGCTGCCACCTCCGCAAAATTGGGCACAAATTGTCTGTAGTATCCGGCTAGCCCCAAAAATTGTTGGACCTCTTTCTTAGTTTTGGGTACCGTCCACGATACAACTTTGTCTACTTTATCGGACACCGGTTGTATCTTGCCACCTTCCACCTGAAACCCTAAGAATTGTACCCCTCTCCGGGCGATCTTGCACTTATCAGGATTCACTTTCAGCCCTGCCTTCTCAATCTCCCCGAGCACCCTTTTTATGTGTTCCAGATGTTCTTCCCAAGACTTACTATAGATCAAGATATCATCGATGTAGGCCCCCGCGAAATCCCTAACCGGGGCTAAAACTTGATCCATCAGCCTTTGGAACGTTGCGGCGGCGCCATGCAACCCGAATGGCATTTTTTTGAACTGGTACAATCCCTGGGGTGTCACAAAGGATGTTTTCTCCTTGTCTTCCTCTCTTAAAGGTATCTGCCAATAACCTTTAGTAAGGTCAAGCGAGGTCAGATAGACTGACCCGCCCAATTTTTCCAATAGGTCATCCACTCGGGGCATGGGGTAAGCGTCAAATTTGGAAACTTCGTTCAATTGTCTAAAATCTACACATAGACGCATCTTCCCGTCAGCCTTTGGCACCATCACCGGGTAGCTACGCCACGGGCTCCGTGAGGGTTCTATAATGCCCAGCTGCAACATTTCCTCAACCTCCCTACTGATAGCCTCTCTAAGGTGGTACGGCCAGGTTCTGTTCCCTGATCTCGTCACAACCCCTGCTGGAGTGTGTATCTCATGTTGTATCAGCTGAGTTTCACCTGGTACCCCTGAAAACAAATGCTGGAATTCGCTCTCTAGCTGCAATAAGTCTTGTTGTTGTGCCGCAGGTAAGGTCTCATCTATAGGTAACCGGCCCTCTATCCGTCCCCAAGAATCAACTTCTGGCCCAAACTCCTGCTCCTCCACTTCCCCCCACAACGCCTCTCTTTCTTTCCACTCCTTAAGGAGGTTGACGTGGAAGATACCTTTCTTCTTAGTCTTGTCTGGCATATATATTTCATAGTCGACATCTCCTACTTTCTGTACCACCTCATACGGGCCTTGCCAAGTCGCGAACAACTTGGCTTGTTCAGAAGGCATCAACAACAAAACCTTTTGCCCTGGTACGAACTCCCGCACTTTCACTCTTTGATCGTATCTCCTCTTTTGCCCGGCTTGGGCCTGGCCAAGGTTGGTCTTGGCCAGTCCCGCTGCTGTTCTTAGATGCTCCCTCATTTCGATCACTTGTTGAATAGTTATCCGCGCGTCGTCTGGACCTTCCTCCCACCTCTCTTTTACCAGGTCCAGAATACCTCTGGGGTTCCACCCATACATTAGTTCGAACGGAGAAAATCCTGTAGAGGACTGTGGTACCTCCCTTATGGCAAACATTAAGGGTGCCACTAACAAGTGCCATCGTCGGGGTTTTTCCATGACCAATTTCCGCAACATGCCCTTCAGGGTCTTGTTGAAACGTTCCACCAAGCCGTTGCTCTGAGGATGATACACGGCGGTGTGAATGGGTTTCACCTCTAGGAGGCGCCACAATTCCTTTAAGGTTTGGCTCATGAAATTCGTGCCTTGGTCAGTAAGTATTTCCTTGGGGAATCCCAGCCTCGTGAATACCTGCATCAACTCCCGCGCTAGTACTTTGGCCGTGGTCGATCTCAGTGGGACCGCTTCAGGATATCGGGTGGCATAATCTATGATCACCAATATATGAGTGTGCCCCCCTTGTGACTTAAGCAGTGGTCCCACAATGTCTAATCCAATCCTTTGAAAGGGATGATCCATAAGAGGCAATGGGATTAACTCAGCCCCCGTGGGTGGCTTCCTTTGGGTTTTCTGACATTGTGGGCAGGTTGCACAATACTCTTTCACCCCCTTCCGCAATTCAGGCCACCAGAATCGCTGCTCTATCCTTGCCCTCATTTTTTCTTCTGCCAAATGTCCTGCCAAGGGAATATCATGAGCCAATTCCATAACTTTCGACCTCCATTTGGAAGGTACCACCAACCTTCTACTTGCATCCTCATGCACATAATACAACAGATTATTATCCATTTCCCACCCCCTTTGTCCTCTTACAATGGTTCCCGATGGCTGAGCCGCCAGCAGGGGCTCCCGCAGCGACGCGTCATCCTGCTGCATGGCTCTCACTTGCTCCCGCGACGTTCTCTGCAAAAAATCGGACTGATCCTTACTATCCTCCTCATCCCCTTGCAGCCCTTCCTTAACCGACCCCACATTGCGGGAGCCCACCCAGTCCCGACCAAGCAACATTTCACGCGTCAGTCCTGGAACGACCCCGATTTTCATGTGTCTCTCGTCGTCCCCTACTTTCACTGTAGCCCACATAGTTTGGTACTTTTTAAGGTCCCCATGGATGCATCGCACCGATAGTCCTCCATCCTTCTTATCGCCCGGCAGGTCCCTCACCAGGGTCGTCCCGCATCCCGTGTCTATGAGGGCTCTTTTTTTCATCCCATTCACCCAAGCGTCTATTTCCCATCGTTCCGAGGTCGGTCCCTTAGTTTCCACCGCGCGCGTTAATCGCCCCACCCACGAACAATCAATCCCGGGGCAATTCCTTTTCACGTGGCCCGGAACCCCACAGGAATAACAGACGATCCTCCCCTCTTTGTTGTCCTTCCCTACCACTCCCGGGGTGTAGAGGGGTCGTCCGTCCTTGCCCTCTTTCCAGCCCGTGCCCGGCGCGTAAATCCTTTGATCAACTGTAATAGGCCGGACAGGCTTGGGTGCGAACGGCTCGAAACCTTTCCCGCGCGCTCTAGCCGATCCGCTCATCTCCGTGCCCGCCTTCGCAGTAAGGTTGGAAGTTGAAAGCGAAACTTCTCCTCCTCGTGGTCGCTGCCTCTCCGCCCAGGGGGCGGTCACTTCCTTGTTCGCTTCTTCCGTGTTGCTGAAGTCCTCCAGCAGCGTAATCGCCCTCTCTAGCGTTTTGGGATTATTCTTCTGCACCCAGTTTTTTGCGCTGGTTCCTAAGGACTGTACGAGCTGTTCAAGCACAACCGCATCCACTAGCTTTTCACCATCGTTTTCGGCTGGTTTCAACCACCTCATCGCATTAGCTCTCATTCTCTGTGCAACCGTACGCGGGTGGGTTCCTGGTTTCCACTTCAACTCCCTCAGTCTCTTTCTATAAGTTTCCTCCGTTAGGTTCAAGGTGCTCAAAATAGCATTTTTCACTGCGTCATACCGCGTCGCCTCCTGCACTCCCAAGGTATCAACCACCTCCTGCAACAGGCCGGTGAGACATGGTATGAGCACCAGAGTCCACTGGTCTCGTGGCCACCCTGCAGCCGTGGCCACCCTCTCAAACGTGTGCAGGTACGCCTCAGGGTCATCCGTGGCGGTCATCTTCTGTATTCGGATCGGAGCCGGTCCCGCCACTAGGCTGCCCCTTACGCTAGCCAGATTCCTGCCGCCCCTCTCCTCTTCGCTCCCTCTCCCGCGCATCTGCCGGGCCATCAAGATTTGCTGCTCAGTCAGGTTTTCTATAAGTCGGGTTTGTCTCTCCATTGCTTCTCGCAACCGGTCCACCTCTTGGTTTCCCGCCAATTCCGTCCCCCCGGCCCCACGTTGGGCGCCACTGTGACGAGGTTCGTCTTTGGCCGGGGGGGGTTGGGTAGTAAAGGCGGGAAACAAGCGTGGAGGCGAGTTCGAGTCTTGAGAAATAACAACTTTATTAGCATGAACACTTAATTCCACGGGATCGAACGGATCCTTCAAAACGTCATCGGTTAACAGGGCATACTTCTTCGGTCTAACCACTGGCTGGCACATCTCTTCATCTACCAAGGGGCCGGGCCAAACCGCTCGCGATCCGTCAGGGGTCTTAAAGGTGCACTCCTGACGGCGCAGATGGTCCCACAGCAGGGGTGGCGGGCCCAATCCCCCTCCGGGGGTTTCTGCTGGAACTCTGGGCCCGGGCGGATAACCCTCCGTCCCCCACCATGGTAGCCCACCGGGAAGACCGAAACCCTCCATTCCAGGGGTTCGTAAGTCCTACCGCGACCGCTAGTTATAGGAGGCTCAGGCAGCAGACCTCCTCCTCCCGGTAAGCTTTGGGCACCTGGGGTCCCGTCCGCTAAGCTCTTGGCATCCTTTAACCAATCTGTCTGCACTCCTCTCGTGGTGCATCTGCCCAGCTCTCCTTCTCCCAGCCAACTAAACTCCCGTGCAAAATCTCCTTCCCCTTTCACCTCCTCCCACATGATCAAGTCCATCTCGGCTCCGCCCTCATCCACCAAGCACACTTCGGTAGGCCTTCTCTGTAGTTCTTCCTCACTCTCTATTTCTACCAGTATCCCTTCTGTACAGCCACTCGCGTCTTTCGGGCTTTCTTCTTCTGGGGACGGCACACTGGGTCCCACTCCTTCACAGAAGTCATAAGAACATAAGGAAGAGCCCTGCTGGATCAGGCCAAGGGCCCATCTAGTCCAGCTTCCTGTATCTCACAGGGGCCCCACCAGATGCCTCTGGGAGTACACTAGACAACTAGATACCTGTCTCCTGATACCCCTCCCCTGCCTCTGGCATTTTGAAGTCCCCACACCTTCCTCCTACAATTTGTGCTGGCAAAGCCGAGCTTCAAATCACTACATCAGATTTCTTCAATAAATTTCATAAGGTTTTTTTAAATTGCTACTGAATGTCAGTGGCAAACCAGGAAAACACCTTAACAAATAGCATTTCCTGCTTTTTAAGAAAGGGGCTTTTCTCAGTCACCTGCTGAAATTCAGGGGTGTGCTTTGCTAGTGAATTTTAACAGCAAGGGGGATGCAGCACATAGTGCATCTTGGAGGAGCAAATTTGGTCCCCAGGTTTGACGAAGCTGTCTAGTCCTGCTGTTAACATTTGTATTGGGTACTTTGGCTGTTAATATATATTTTGTGGTGCTGGATTAAAATACCCACCAAAAATGTACTCAGGTTAATGAAGCAGTAGCTTTTCATGGAGTGGAAAAGAACACGTTAATTTCACAAGGCTTTCTGTTACGTGGGACGCTGGCAGCTGGCTCCCTTGTGGCAGATCTGCATGGGGAACACATTCGTATGAATGTCCAGAACAAATTTCATTGGTGAACCAAGGAAGACCCAGGAGGTCTTCAGTTAATTATTGATTTCCATGTATTGGGAAATGGTTAATGTCCTTTAGACAAGCCAGGAGAAAAAGTAAACTTTTATCCAGAGCTTCATATAGTGGCTTGTTTCAGACCCATTAACTATTGTTTCTAGTTTCTCCTATAACTGTTAGCTATGGTTAATATAGGTATGGAACTAATATATGAAGTTTGGCTTGCTTCTTATCTTAGGTTGTTCTTTTTTTAACCTTTTTATTTTATTTTTATCAGTCCATTCAAAATAGCATAACAGAACAATACCTACTGTATTACAATAATAGTACCTTTCTTATTCTCTCTTATACAGTACCGTCATATATACACAATGTTAACATGATCTCTTTCTCTTTTCATTTAGTCTCTTCCGTAGGTCCTTATTGCATTTTTATGCCTAGCTAAGACCACTTAAACTAACCAGCAATCCAACCCATTGTTCAGTTTGTTTACTTTATTTTTGACTCAATATCAGATTTCAACAAGGGATGCTGTATCTTCATAAACTTACCTTGTTTAATCTGTCCTCTGCAAAATCTATCCTGATTGCTCAGTTTCTCCATCAGTGCCACTGCCCATGTTTTATTCATATATCTGTGCAAAGTGAGGTCCTGAGCATCTTTCCAGCACTGGGCAATTTCATTCTGCACTGCCCCTATAAGAGTTGCCACCAATTCTTTATTTGATGAATTTTCATTTCCCCCAGTAAATAGTGAGAATAATAAGGTTTCATTTGGGACTAATTTGTTATCTGTTCTAGCCTGTTAATTGCCTCATACTAGAATACTTCTACCTTTGGGCAAACTTTAACCACATGTGTTCTAACGTTCCTTTATTCCCACACTTTCTCCAGCATAGTTCTGGTATATCTGTTAATATCATGTAGTGTGGTAGGATATAAGTGCCACCTGTGGACTACTTTTAACATTATTTCTTTAGATCTTGCTGATACTAATTTGTATGGTTGAGTGTTACATTTTTCCCAAAAAATATGTTCTGGTATGTTTAAATTTGTTTCGCAAACTATCATAGGTCCTGTGCTGCTACCATATTCTTTATCCGGAATGCATTAAATTAATCCTTTTTTCTTTTTCTTTTTCCTATCTATACAATACAGTAATTAGGGGATGTGGTGGCGCTGCGGGCTAAACCGCAGAAGCCTGTGCTGCAGGGTCAGAAGACCAAGCAGTCATAAGATCGAATCCACGTGACGGAGTGAGCTCCCGTCGCTTGTCCCAGCTCCCGCCAACCTAGTGGTTCGAAAGCATGCAAATACAAGTAGATAAATAGGGACCACTTCGGTGGGAAGGTAACAGCGTTCCGTGTCTAAGTCGCACTGGCCATGTGACCACGGAAGATTGTCTTCGGACAAAACACTGGCTTTATGGCTTGGAAACGGGGATGAGCACTGCCCCCTAGAGTCGAACACGACTGGACAAAAATTATCAAGGGGAACCTTTACCTTTATACAGTAATTATGTAGCTCTGTTAATTAGGTCCTGACTTATACAATTGAGTTGCAGCATTTCTTATATGAAATAATTTAAACCAGTTACTGCTATTTCTGTAGTTTTTTTTCTTGTAACTGTCAAATTGTAATTGGTTTTCGTTGTACAAACAGATCTTTTATTCTATAAATTTCTATTTCCTTCTAAAGTTTAAACTGAAAAATTTTACCTTTAGATTTGAACTGTGGGTGTTCTAAACAAGGACATAAAGGGCATATTGGAAGGATAAGACTTCTCATATACCTTCACCATATTCTCATTGCTTCTGTAGTAAAAGGGTTCTGTAATTGAGTCCCGTTTCCTAGCTTGTTTGAAAGACACTTATCTGCTTCTGTTGTAATAGGAAACGGTAGTTCAGTGAACACCTCCTGGCCTTTTCACAAGTTCAGTCAAGGAGCAAACCAGCGGTTTGCAAGACTAAGATGCTTTGGTTTATTTCATTAGAAAAACAAGACGATATCTGGCCAATTTAAGTCCCATGATACTAGGTAAGTAGTGGAAAACTGAAATTCAGTGCCATAGATCAGTGGTCCCCAACCTTTTTGTTACCGCAGACCGGTTGGGGGAGGATGGGGTCCGTGTGTGGGGAAGGCAGGGCACCCCCACACTCACATGCATGCGTGAAGAGGTGGGGGCGCACTCACGTGAAGGGGCAGGGACGCTCCTGCAGGCATTTGTGCAAAGGGGCTGAGTGAGGGGAGAGTGCGTGCGGGGGGATCTGTCTCCATGTCCCAGGCCACAGACCGGCACCAGGCCGCAGACCGGGGGTTGGAAACCCCTGCTATAGATAGTCAGAACTGAAGCAGTTATTTTGGGAGAAAACCTTTTAACAAAAAGATGAAGAGTACAGCCCTTCAGAAAGAATTTACTCTTTGTCTGCCTGCCTGCCTGCCTGCCTGCCTGCCTGCCTGCCTGCCTGCCTGCCTGCCTGCCTGCCTGCCTACCTACCTACCTACCTACCTACCTACCTACCTACCTACCTACCTACCTGTTAGGCACCTTTCTCCTAATGGGGGATTTGAGGCAGCTCACAGTTAAAAATAAATAAATTAAAACACCATAAATTATACATTAAAAACTTTAATAGTAATTAATATACATTGAATGGTTAAAACTTTTAAAACCAGCTTAGCTAAAACCCAGCATTTAGGAAATTTCAACAAGACCTTTACCTGGGGAAAATATATTTACTGTACAATGTTGTTTCGTTGCTGGACTTCACTTGGAAAGTAGTATATTCCACTTTGGGCTGCACATCTTTGCCAGCCATACTACATGCAGGGAAAGGTAGGAAATGTAAAGAATGAAATCAAAATGTGAGGAAAAGAGGAAGTTAAACTGTATATGTATCTGTGTTCACACGTACATAGACAAGCACAAAAATCTCAGCCAAGGGTTTGATGCTGTTCCAATCAGCACACTTAAATAGGGCCTGTCTAGACAGGTATGTAAATTGGTATTTGGATTGCTGTTGCAAATGGTATGATTTGAACCAAATTCCAGCATCCACCCATTCCTACTTAGATTGACCAATCCTACCCCTTTAGGAGCTGTCCTGCTCCTTTCTGGCACAGGGCTAGGGGATTATGGTTTTTTTGGTGTGATTCAGCACACTTTTAATTATTCCATTGTGTAACCTGTGCAGATGACTAGTTTGCATCAAAATGGAACTATGGGCTGTGTTAATTAGAGGTGACAACTTTGTGACATATTAGTTAGGTTGTGACATTAAAAGGGAAGATGGAGAAACCGCCTCTTCTATTTTCATCTTGTTTTTAAACACATTTCCCTAACTGATGCAGCACAATGCTAATACTCGGTTAGGCTGATACATTGTTCTTTCAATATGCCACTTCTTTTATTTATCGAACACACACACACACAAAAACCAGGGGGAAGGTCACTGCAGCCTGCTGAGTGATGGTCATCAGAAAAGGCAGTGAAGGGGACTATGTCAGCTTCATGGGTTCTGCCCTCACAAGGCAGCGCAGCCCCAGCAGAGCCCTGGCTGAGGAAAAAGGCAGGAAAAAGAGGGAGCTACTTACCCTCTGTATCCCAATCCTTCACCTCAGTATTTTCCTCTTGTGCCAGTACTGCCACCACTTCCTTACTTGTGTGAAAGCCAGGTAAACTTCACTTGTGAGTAAACCAACAATCCAAAGACCTGTGTGGACCCCTGTCACAGAAGAATAAACACCTGTCTGAACAGAAGGATCACTCAAGTGAGATATAAAATAGATCACACTGAAGATAACCTTTTAAGCACAAACCAGACTGCTTCCAATTCCTCTGTCTGGACAGGCCCACAGACGAATTTGTTCCAGCCATTTTTAGCAAATGTTGTCTCAGAAGATAAGGCATATACACTCACTGTCATCGTATAATAGTTGCCAGAAGGGCAAGCTGTGATTTCAGTAGTCCCCTCAGATGTTTCCACTCAGCTTTGAATTCAGATAACAGCCAAACTGAGTCATGATTGTTGAATCTTGTTGAACAAAGACAAGATCAAGAAGAAGGAAGTAAAAGAAAGGGAATAGTTAATGTGATTTATAAAATTTTATTACATTCAGGATTCAATCAAGCAACAATGAAAAAGCAGTGGCAGGAGGACTTTGAGGAAGAGATTAAAGGAGAAGAATAGAATAAGATACTCATAAAGAATAATGAAGTATATGTCTAAAAAAGTTCAAGAAAATTGTTATAAGGTAGCATGGAGATGGTATTTAACTCCAATAAGATGGAATATAATAAAAATATACCATCTCAGTGCTGGAGATGTAAAAAGAAAAAAGGGACCTATATGCATATGTAGTGGATGTGTGAAATAAAGAATGAATGGGCACTGGTTTTTAAAGCAGTTAGAAAAATTATTGGATGTGGTACTCAGATATCGCTAACTATTGTTCTCCTGAACATAATTAAGAATGATCATTTGAAAAAAGATCAGAAAGAGTTAGTTGTTATAATGGTTACGGTAGCAAGATAAATATTTGCAAAGAAATGGAAAAGCGACAAATTAATCTTGAAAATTGGTATAAAGAAATGTGGAGTTTAGCAATTAATGATAAGATGTAGAATGAAAATAAGAAGAGGAATAGTAAAGTCTAACAATTTCAAAGATGTATGGCATTTACATTGTCTTTTCGAAGTGGAAATGCTATATGCCAGCAGAAGAATCAATGTATTTTTGGAAAGGAATGAGGTGAAAAGTGATAAAAATTGATACTACTTGTTACCTAGTCCCAAGGGTAAGGGTGGCACGGGTGGGAAATATTTAATGTGTATTAAATGTGTATATTTAATTTAAATAGGACTTCCCTCCAGTCACTACTTAAATTTCCTCTTCCCATCTTGAATTATTGATTTCATTGTATAATGTAAAACTGTCATGATATATTACCTGTTTTTATCTTATCTGTTGTGAGCCGCCCAGAGTAGACTATGTCTAGATGGGCGGCATAGAAGTGCAATAAATAAATATTGTGTGCAGTCACTACTGAGGTTTGGGTTTTTTAAGTTTAGTTTTGTTATTTGTAACTTTCCTTTTTATTAAAAAAATAGACTGATAATTCCATTAATATGTGCCATGTAGTACTTTCAGGGTTATGATTAGGATTGTTAACTTAGTATAAATCTGTTAGCCCAGCAGAGATAGATGTTTAAGACACACACACTAGTTAAAGTATGGTTTCTTAAAAATTGTTCTGTACACGTATTTGGCAGATAAGTAAACAAAGTGTTTTGGACTTTGGACTTGCAGTTTAGTTTTTACTAGCTTGTACCCTATTTGTGTTTGTGTCACTCATATGACCGAATTCCACTCTGTACGTAAAGCATATAATCCATGTGAAAAATTAACAAGTGGAGAGGAAAGGCTGGCTAGAATTCTTACCTGCTGGAAAGATTATATATTGATAAGCTTTCAGATGTGTTAGGACCCAGCTTTACTATGAAGTAGCGTAGCCAAGTTACAGTGCTGTCATCTCTGTACCTGTAGAAATGTTTTTAGAAATGTTTTGTTTCTTTGCTGAACTTCGGCCTCTTACTTTGGTTTTAGGTTCTTGCCTCCCTGATTATCCGTCTTGCTCTAGCAGAATCTTTTTGCCTTAACTGTGGTATTCTTGCACTGGATGAGCCAACCACCAACCTTGACAGAGAGAACATTGAATCCCTTGCCCATGCCCTAGTGGAGTAAGTATCTACATATTTCCCTGAAAAGCAGTAGGAATGATTCTTATGTAGTCCCCAAATATCAACTGGTCATACAATGTCACAGGGCACTAGTCGGGCTCTCTTGTGAGGAAGCCTCTTTTAATACAGTCGTGCCCCGCTTAACAATTACCTCGCATTACGATGAATCCGTTTCACGACAATGTTTTAAATGGGGTTTTTCCGCTTTGCGAAGATCGGTTCCCTGCTTCGGGAACCGATTCTTCGCATTACGACGATCAAAACAGCTGATCGTTGGGTTTTCAAAATGGCCACCAGATGCTCAAAATGGCTTCCCGCTGTGCTTAGGGACGGATTCCTCGCTATACAGGCACCGAAAATGGCCACCATATGGAGGATCTTTGCTGGACGGTGAGTTTTTAGCCCTTTGGAACGCATTGACCGGGTTTGAATGCATTTCAATAGGCTTTTTTATTTTTGCTTTACGACGTTTTCGCTCTACAGCGATTTCACTGGAACAAATTAACGTTGTTAAGCGAGGCACTACTGTATGCCATACCTACTTTCTTTTCACATGAAATATGAACAGGAATTGAAGTTTTACCTGAGTTTTCTCTTTACTTTGCACTATATTAAGTGATATCCCAAGTAATTACAGGGATGTAGAAATCAAACTTTATCATGGACTGACAAATGACGTCTGCAACAACGTGGTAGTCCGCTCCTTGCTCCCTCCCCCAGTTTGTGATAAAACATACAAATGTACACTGAGGAGACATGTTACTTCAATTACTGATGCCCTTAGTGATGCATTGATCTAGAATGTGTCATGTTAGTTGTGTAAATTCTAGAAGTAAAAGAAGAAACAAATTATTTTACTCTGGTAGACTTAATTTTTATTATTGTGCTCATTCATTTTTATTTCCTTTTCTCCCTTTTCTTGTCTGCCATAAAAGTATGTTTTTCCATTATACCAAAATAGCCGGCTCAAGGTTGACTCAGCCTTCCATCCTTCCGAGGTCGGTAAAATGAGTACCCAGCTTGCTGGGGGGGCAATGTGTAGCCTGTATAATTAAAAATTGTAAACCGCCCGGAGAGTGCTTGTAGCGCTATGGGGCGGTATATAAGTCCAATAAATAAATAAATAAATAAATAAATAAATAAATAAATAAATAAATAAATAAATAAATAAATAAATAAATAAATAAATAAATAAATAAATAAATAAATAAATAAATAAATAAATAAATAAATAAATAAATAAAATTAAGAAATTATGGTTTAGTCTCTGACCAGAGCAGAACTAGAATTTGATTATGATTTGCAGCCTACAACTAAACCACAGCGTTCCAATGCAGCTATAATGCAGGTCTGTGCTTTAGCAAATCCTGCAGACTTTACATGATAGCAAATATGAAGAAGCAGCACATGGGTTACAGCTTTCATTCTCAAGAACACAACAGCTCTGCAGGCTGAGATGTTGTTGTTGTTTGTTGTTGTTATGTCATAGTTTACCAAACTGAGAGTGTCTAATAAACACCTAGGTCCTAGGATAAGAGTGAGATATAAAGGAAAGAATGGCCTCCTTCAAGCATAACTCTCATTCTAAATGCTGTTTTTTCACAGGATAATCAAAAGTAGATCCCAACAACGTAACTTTCAACTGCTTGTAATAACACATGATGAAGATTTCGTGGAACTTTTGAGTCGATCTGAATATGTGGAGAAATTCTACAGAATTAAGAAAAATCTTGACCAGTGTTCTGAGATTGTGAAATGCAGTGTAACATCTTTGGGATCATATGTCCATTAGCATCCATACATGATTATTTGTTAATGGGAGTGCTCAGAAACATTCAGGGATGAAAATATAGATGGTTTGCATAGAGAAGCTATTTTCTTTGGGTGAGAAAGATCTTTTGTTGAACGTGTAGATCTTTTTGACTAACACTAAACGATTGCTTCAATAAAATGGAAAAAGGAGACTGACAAAAACTATGCAGACAGAAATGTGCTAGCTTAAACATTATTTTATGCATGTGTATTTATTTATTTGATGTATATACTGCCCCATTAGTGCATGTGCACTATTCTCAGTTTATACAAAATAATATAAATAAAGCATAATTAATACAATGACCAATTAAAAAAAATTAAACTATTAACAACTTAAAACAAAATGGCACCCAAGGCAATTTTCCCCATAATGGCAGGACCAGAGACACACAGTCAATTAGGGTTGGTGTGGAAAGCCTCCCTGAAAAACCATGTTTTGAGTTGTCTCCTGAACGACAACAGGGAAGGAGCCAGGTGTAGCTCCACTGGAAGCTGGTTCCACCAGGTCCGTGCCACCATGGAGAAGGCCCTGCCTTTTGTGGATGACACATGGGCCTTGGGGTGGCAACACAGAAGAGCATAGCCTGGGAGGATCTGGTGGGTTCGGCAGATGACATTGGGGAAAGGTGCTCCAACACCTAGCCCAGGAAGTGCCTGATTTTTCACACATACCCTTTCCAGGCTCTTCCAAACTAAATGTTCTGCTCCTTTGTATTTCTTAGTTTAATTCTTGCTGAATTCCAGCAGTGGAAGATCAGATAGAAATTATAAAAGACTGAAAAAACAAAGCTCACATTATTCCCCTTACCAACACCACAAACTATGGAATTGGTTGAGTTTTTAGGCTTCAACGAGAAAAATGGTACTAGGAGTGTGCTCTTTTGTGGGGGTTTTTTGGACTACAATCTCCAGAATTCTCCCCAAGATTTCCGGGAACTGCATCCCACAAACCCAGCTAAGCACACCTGTAGATTTTGCCCTTCTAAAGAACGGCTTTGTGATTATTTTTTCTGCACCATCAGTTCCTCTGGTCTTTGATTCTGTTTAAAAAAAGAAAAGCTTCTGCCCTTTAGTTTCTATAGAGGGTGCCTCCTAAAGAACTATGACTCTAGGAAGGAAACAAACATCCTGAAGACAATGTACTGAAGTACTGAAAAAAGGACTTTGGGCACACATCAACCCCAAAGGAACTCTCTACCCAGCGTAGGGTTCGTATTTCTTCAGAAGGAATTATGTTCAGGGAGGCATTCCGTCCACTTTTTGCTGGTAAATAAACACTCCCTGCTATGATTCACATGTGTGTTTTTTGTTTGTTTGTTTGTTTTAGTCCTGCCTTTCTCCTCACCCCAATGGAGACCCAAGGTGGCAAACAATTTTTTTAAAATCAACAACTATTTAAAGCAAATTAATTAAGATTATAATATGCACATGTTGAAAACATCATTTTAAAACTTAATTTTAAAAGACCTGCCCATTTCTATCTATTTATTTATTTACAGTGGACCCTTGACTTACAGACAGCTTGACTTACAGACTTTTTGAGTTACAGACTTCTCTGGCCGCAAAATTTAGGTTTGACTTGCAGACTGAGATTTGACTTACAGACCAGAAAAAAACCAAAATGGAACAAAAAAACAGCCTGTTACGGGATTAATCGGTTTTCAATGCACTGTAGGTCAATGGAGACTTGACCTACAGACTTTTTGACTTGAGAACCGCCTTCCAATACGGATTAAGTTCTCAAGTCAAGACCCCACTTTATTTATTTATTTATTTATTTATTTATTTATTTATTTATTTATTTATTTATTTATTTATTTAAGCAAGCTATTTCTATGCAACCTTTCTCCCCAAAAAGACCCAGGGTGGCTTACATGACTAAAACTATTTAAAAGCTAAAACAGTAAGTATACAAATATTAATAAAGAATTAAACAAATACAGTATTAAAATGGTAACAGATCTGTATTAAAAACATATTTTAAAAAAACACAACAATCCATTTAAAAACCCCTCTCAGACCACCATTATTGAAAAAAACAAAGGGTTGGTTTTTTCCAATAATGGTCTTATTATTGCCTCCTTCAACCAAGCTGGGATCCTACCCTGCTGCAAGGAGGCATTCACTACCCCTTTGATCCACTCGGCTTTGACTGATCTAAGAATCCTGCCCACCTCATCAAACTGAAAGTTATCCATCAACACTGGACCATGCAGGAGCCATAGTTACATCTACAGGGCCTATATTAACTACAGCATCTAAGTCAGAGCAGATCTGAGTGATTTTGCCTTCAAAGTGCTGTGCAAACTTTTCACAGCGAGCTACTGAGTGGTCAGCACTATCTTCCTGTGGGCCATGATGTAACAGGCTGTTGACCACTTGGAAGAGTTCTGCTGGGCGAATCTAGAGATGCAATGGTGGTGGCAAAGAATGACAGCCACGAAATAGGCCTTCCGATAGGGTGGATTCACTCTGAGTTTTCCACCACCATCACTCTAGGTTCCATCCCATTTATTTCATCACCAGCAGCTCCCCAGTAAACGAGGGGACCAGTTTGGCTCTCCTTCGTGGGAGGGGATGCTTAGGAGTGATTGTGCCAATAACCCTGGTCATTTCCCCATTCCAGAGGTCAACCAGGGCTTCAACAGAATTGCCTGCAAAGGCATCAGGAAGCTCTCGAAGAGCCATCAGGAAATCCATAAGCATCCTGGGGCAGACCATCTAAATCTGTCCTCCACTTTTGCAGAGGTTCTGAGTTCCAGTGGTCTAAACCCCACGGATGCTGATCTGTCCATGACAACAGAATTACAGAGAGTTCCTCCAAACCCAGATCACCAACATCTACCCCAGTACAGAAAACCAGGACTAAAGTGTGTCCTGAAGCGTGAGTGGGGGCAGATACCATTTGGGACGGTCTCATGGTCATCATGGAGGACATGAAATCCTGAGCCACTCCTGACAAGGCTGCCTTGGCATGCATGGATGTTGAAGTCCCCCAGCACAACAAGTCAAGGAGACTCCAACACCACCTTCAAGATCAGATTAGCTAGTTCAGGAAGGGAGACTTGAGCAGTGGGGTAGGTGGTACACCAACAGAAACCCTATTCTGTCTCAGGCTCCAACTTTCAGATGCTCACATTCAAACCTGGAATCTGGGGGATGCGGCACCTGGTGAGGGGGGGTCAGTATCACGACAGGCCACTGCAACTCCAGTTCCCCACCCCCAGGTCTTGCCTGCTGCTGCACAGAGAAGACTGGTAGGCAAAGCTGAGAGAGATTAACACCTCCAACCTCATCCAAACAGGTCTCTGTGATGCAAGCCAGATCAATTGCTTCCTGGCTCCCTAAAGGGGTATGTTTTCACCTGCTTGCGGAAGGCAAAGAGGAAAGGGGACACATGTCCAAAGGGAAGGGAGTTCCATAATCTGGGAGCAGTTACTAGGTCTTCACCCAGACGTTCTTGTGAGAGAGGTGGGACCAGGAAAAGGCACTCCCCTGAGGATCCAAAAACACATGGGGGGATTATACAGAGAGATGCAGCTTTTTAGATGGTCTGGTCCTAAACTGTAAATTGTTATGGGTATTGTTTATATACCAGTAAGGAATGAACTGGAAGTTGTGAATTTGCTAATGCTAAGCAACGGGGTTTCGACCATGGTCCATACCCCACAGGGTGGATGTCATTATCGTCCCTGCCCTGACTTGGCGTTGTGTGATTTGTTACCACTTTGTTTCTAGGACACCTTTAATTTTCCTTCTCTCGGTCAGATAGCAACCAATCAGTACTGTCTGTTATCGTGCCGTGATTGCTCCCTTTCTCCCAGATGAATTTCTTATCCTGCTGCAGCTGATCATTCATCATTAGAAAGCACAATTTCTCTTTGAGCCTAGAAGGCCTGGACTCACTTTATGTTGCTCTTCTTCATTCTTACATTTCTTTTATCTTGGCCTGCTGCAGCCTAACACTTGGTATTCTTCAGAATTTGCCCTCCCCTGTTTATGACACTACTGCATCAAGTTATGTTATCAAGGAAGCTGGCAGTTGGATGGGCACAGAAATGTGGGAGGAATGGAAGTCCAACTGTTCAGGTCAACATGTGTCAGTACGGAGGCCAAGACAACTATGGTGTCACTTATTCACGTACCCTTACCTGTCCCAAAAGCCAAAGAGCCCCCATGCCATTCGACAGCCTGCTACCCAGCATTATCAGAGAAGCCAATGAAAAGCAACACAGCAGACAAAGAGGGAAAGGAGCAACTTTGCCTGCAGTAGAACTGAAAGAACAAAATGAATGTTCTGGAATTTCACATATTCACTGTTATTGAGATAGCTGTGCTTGGGGGGGGGGACTTCCAGAGAGAGGGTTCCTAGCAGAATATATGTGTGTTGTGTAGGGGGGGGGAATAGAATAAGCTGTGGGAAAACACAGGAGGGTTGGAAGTGGAAGTCAATTAAGTCTGGAATGCCCATAGAATTCTGTGTTCAGGTCAGGACAGCTGCACACTTAAAACCTACAATGAACAATGGAAAGTGGATATTGCTGACGGTGCACTAGTATAGCTTTTAGCTTATTTTGACTTTTCACTGTATATATCCTGGCAGACATGACAGGTCCAGTTGTTTCAATACTTTTTTGATTTAACGTGTAAAATCCCTGGGGCAAATTCTTAGAAAGCTTATCCCCTGCATCTTGAGAATCAGTCCTTCCCTCACACTGTGACCTATTGCAACCATTTTGCATCATGGCATGATATAATCTCTTATCTTCCTTTTGGGTGAAGTGAAATGTCCGCCTCTGTTTGAAGAATTGCCACTCCTCTCTATTGGTAATGCCTAAATCTAGCCACATTTTAAAGAACAGCTTTTCTTTCCCCATATTTGCTTTTCATGATGCTCTAAGATCAACCTGTCTTTTACCTCCATGCATCGCTGCAAATACAGCTCTGCAATAATATTGTAAAAAAGAAATCCATGACTATTTATCTTTATTGCTTGAAAAAAAAATCAGATGCTACTAGTTCTGTCCTAACAGGTTCTTGCTATAATTTTAAAAACCCACACAGTTAAATTAGCACCACAATGAAACAAGCAAGCAAGCAAACAAGTTATGTAGTAGAAGTACAGTATTTAAGGATGAAAATTATGATGATTCATCTCATACTGTAAACAAGAAAATGCAATTTCTAAATGCAAATCTGCTTCTGATTTCTGTGACAGAACACATTAGTGGAACTCCCTCACAAGGGAGTCAGATTAACTCCTGGTTTATTTGTTGCTTTGTTACTTACTTGTCACCTTGAGAGTTTTTTTAAAAGCACAGGAGTGAGATTTAAATGCAATTATTTAATTAATTTAAACAACGACAGTTTTATTCCATTTTGCTTTTAATGTGAGCTCAACTTCAATCCTTGGTATGCTTTCAAAAAGTAATGCTATGCTTTTTAATTTTATGGAAGCTGTTTTCAACATTCCTCTAAAGGTGTTTAAAATTAGGTGTACACATAAATATGTGGACAAGGAATCAGGCTATGAAGTTCAAATCCCCATTCATCTATGGAATCTCACTGGGGAACGGCAATAGTAAACTACTCCTTCAACATCTCCCACACTTCCAAAAACGTTACCATATGTAGGAAGCAACTTGGTGGCTCATGACAACATAATACAGAAATCAACAGCAAGATTTATTTATTTCAATCATTTATATTCTGCCCAACTTAGTGACATGGACTACTCCAGGCAGTTAATAATAATATAAAATAGCCCTCCCAACCAAACCTCAAACCCAAATAAATTTCTCCCCTATCCAAAATCAAACCAAGCCCAAATCCAAACAGAAAACATAACACACTGATGACAGTCAAGATGACACAGTGCCTTAAGTAACGGGCTGGAAGGAGGGAATAGCTCTAGAAGCTTCCTTGATTTTTATTTTATTTTTTATGCTTTTAATGACTTCTGAAGGCTTGGGGGACTGATGGATCTCTATTGGAAGTCCATTCCAAAGAGATGGGGTCACTCCTGAGAGGCTTGGTTCCTTGTGGAAACTTTTGTCTCCCTTGGTGTGGCCTCTCATAAGAGACTGGCCAGGGCGGGGGATCGGGTAGCAGGGGCTGATGTTCTTTGGAGAAGACACTCTGACAGGTAAGGGAGCCTCAAACTGTTAATGGCTTTGTACATTGGTACCAACACCTTGAATCTGGCTCAGAAAGGCACAGGAAGCCAGGGCTGCTGAGCCAGCACTAGGGAAAGATTATCAAACTTGGCAGCCCTAGTTAGTGATCATCCTGGCTACCGTATTCTGCACCTGTTGCAGTTTGTAAGAGTCCGTTTCAAGGGGAGCCCTATGGAGAGAGCATTGCAGTAGTAAGACAGATACCAAGTTTTTCCTTCAGCTTCTGAGAAAGTTGGTTTTTATTTTCCTTAAGGACTCTAGGCCTTTTGGAGCCCGAGGATAACCAAAGTGTACAGGAAACAACCAGTGGGAAAGACAATTCTGTTCATTAAGAATTCTTCATCAGCTATAGCTTTAGATTTTTCCGCTTTCCATTAGATATCAACAATTACTCACTTTGCATTAAGGGAAGACTCCTTCTGTCTTATCAATTGGAGAGAAGAGATGTGGCTTTTGATTTTGGGGAGGATGAGGCGGGCAAGCCTCAAAATGCTGACATCATCTATCTATTTCCTCTGGTGTGTGATATAAATATTGCTTTGCCAATGAGCCAGAGACAGTCAAGATTGTATTCATGGTTTTTAACCATCAAAAGAACATGGTCATGTCTTGGACAACAGTGCTCTCGGTCTGCTTCTTGATAGGAACAATTTCTACTGCTCCAGCTCCAGCTCCATCATCACCCCGGCATTTCAAGAAAAGCCTTGAACTTTTATACCACCGCCTACAGAAAGAGTGTACTGCGACGAAGGTATTGTTATTTTGTCATTATGTACTGCCATTAATATATTTTTGTTATTTATTATCAAACAACCTATGCTTTACTTTGCTTGCAAGAATCTCAGCCCCAGCAGGGATTAGGGGATTTATGGGAAGGTGGCCAGAAACTAGTTACTTTATCCCCAAGTTTAAATTAGTGTTGTATGCACCACTTTAATTTGCTTTACCAAAAGTAAAGAGAGAATCGTGCCCCATCCTCAGATGGGCACATACCCGCAGGACAGGGAAAAGACACAGTGAAAATATATTAAACTAATATTTTAAAGGCCTCATCATTTGAGGCAAAGCACCAGAGGCACCAGAAGGGAAGGAATTAGAACTGTACTCTCGATTTGGATGAATTGCAAATTCACTACTTGATCCGCCTTGTTCAAACAGAGGTAGGAACTGTCCAAGACTTAATATGAATTTGAACACTCTTAAAGCACAGTTAGCAGATAGTATGTCTCCTACAATGGATACGTTTGCCAACAGGTTCACCATATAAAGAAAATACCAGGGTGTGAAGAGGGAAGAGAGGGCACAGCTTTGCAGCAGGCAGCTCAGTCTTCTAATGACAGTGGATGGCTGCATGGGGGGCTCTCTGCTTTAAGTGATCTGGAGCACACAGTAAATGATACGCTGAAGGACTGACCTCCACTGTCCAGTCATCTTTGCCAACACTTTCTCTTCCACCTGCTGGTGGAAGATCTGGATCTTTGGAGGTTGTAGCAGTGAGGACTTGCCTGAACAAGTGCAAGATATTCAAGTCCTATTTCTGCCATTGCATCCTTCTTTCACCCCCCTTCTTTGTACTTTTGGTGATCTTCATGCTCACTGAACAGAAAGCAAAACAGTTTTGAATTGTTATAAACTGGTTACAATTCCCTATTAGAAATGTAAATCTGCAGTGGTCTTGTTTTCATGCATGAAAAACAGAAATAACAAATTTCTCCATACCTATGAGATGAGGTTAATTATTATCACCTTGATGGTGATAAGTTCTTCCATTTGTCAGTGTGATTTTTGTACAGATGGTGTACATTCTGGAAAACTACAGTAGCTGCTTGCCTTATCACACTGACTCTTAAAAAATAGAAATACTGTATGCATTGTTTGCATCTTTTTGATCAATCAGCCAGTCAGTTCTGTGCTTGATCTCTCTCTCACTCACTCACTTGCTCACTCTCTGTTAGGGAAATGAAGAACATTTGCAAAAAAAATCTGATTCTCAGGAATTTTTCATGTCTTGCCATGCTTATCATCACTTTAACCTGTGATGAAACATTGGTTTTCTTTTGACTCCTTTTCCCTCTTGTTATTTTGTACAAGTAACTTCAAAATTCTGGAAAGCTGAATACTTCTTCCAGGGAATCTTGTACAGGAAAGATGCCATTTTAGAGAGGAATTATAACAATTCTGCATTAGTTTGGGCATCATGTGTCAATGGTGCATCCAAGAGATCCCATTCAATTTCTCCAAAACAAAAAAAAAAAGTTTTGCAGAGAAATCTTTCTGCGAGGAGAAAAACAAAACTCTCATCAAGAGTGAGAAGCTCACACATTTCCAATGTGTGTGTTCTGCTCACAAAGGGAATGGATGGTAGTTTGCAGAAATAACACAAAGCCTTAAAGAAAAATTATGTCCAGTGCTTTTTATGTCTTTGTGCTTATAGTGAGAACTCTCACAGATATAAGCAATTTATTGAGATGCTATGTTGACATGTTGAGATAGTTTAGCTCACTGAGCAGAAATAATTTGCAAGCCTTCTTCACAAATGAGAGTGTCTGTCCTGATTCTTTAGAAGTTTGCTGCCAGTGATCCCTCCATGACATATGTCTTTTAATAGACATTTTCATACATATTTCATCAAAACCATGATGTTAAAGGGCAGGGAATCATCTGAACACTCCCTTTACAACCCCCCCCAAACCCAACTCCATATCAATCCTCCTAAATTACTGTAGGCTTTTAAATTAAGAACACATCCAAGTTTCTGTCATTTTTCACAACAATTGCACACTAAAAAATATGGGTATTCTGGAAACTCCTAGGCTGTACTAGTTGCTCTTGCACAAAACTCATTCGACTCAACTCTCTTACCTATTCATACCAACCTACTCATACCTACCTAACACGACCAGATAGGCGGGATATAAATAAAATAAATAAATAAATAAATAAATACCAACTCTCTTACCTACTCACAGTGTCCTTTCAGGAGGCAAGTTGTCTAAGTTCACCACAAACATTGTATGTTGCTTACTGAGTTGTGTGACTCAGCAGGCAGCTGGTGGGTAAGAGACTTCTTCACTTGAGGCAAAGTGCCTCCAATGTCACACCATTTATGAAGTTATGCAAGGGAATTTTGTTGGTTGTATCTACTGCTAATTTGGCATCTCTGATCTCCTCAGAAGAGTAATTTATCCTTGCAAATCACATTTATTCTGTCAATAAGTTAGAAAAAAGTACTAGCAGTTCCCTTTAAAAAAAAAGGCAATATGCAAGTTGTGGCACACAACTGTACTTCCTTATCTGAAATTTGGCAGTTCTAGTCTTTGGATGAAAGGCTACAATTCTTGCACATTCTGTCCAATTCTAATGAACCGGGAGAGAAAAGCATGGCTATTTGTTGATCTCTACTCAATGTCAATGTGAGACACAAAGATGTGGATTTCTGAGCAGAGGATTTGACACCAACTCACAGGGAGTTACTTCCTGGTTAGGCCATTTTCCAGATTAAGGTTTGAGCCATGTCTTGTTTTCTGTATGAATCCCTAATAGGAATCTGTAGTATTTTGGCTGTTAGACCTTATTTCTCAGTCACAGAAAATGTAATGAAAAGGCTTCTTTCCTGTCTGACTGCTTTCTCTCCCCCCCCCCTCCACAGTTTGGAGAATGCTGGGACCACGAAATAACAGAAGTTAAATTTCACGTCAACGTAAGTAAAATATTTACAAAAGGTTCAGTGTCTATACTACCTATTTAGGTGCATGAACCAAGTGCAATTAATTATTTATTTAAATTACTTATTTCAAATACAGTATTTTTTTAAAAACCCAATCACATGGTTTCACAGCGAAAACTGTGGTTTTTGAGGTGGTTTACATTAAGTTGTTGGTGTCTTGAAATTCCAGCTCTTTTCAATAAATAAAACATTTTTGACCTCTAGCAGAAAATATGGTAGAAGCATTTTTCAACCTGTCCAGTGAGCAAGTTGAAAATCTATATTGCTCCTGCAGACCATGGAGACAAGGAACTCTTTGTTAGAAAAAAGAGAGAGTAATCTTATGGCAGCTGGGGAGGAGGGGGGAATCACTCTCTGGCTCACACTCGCCAGATCCAAAAAAAGGGTGGGAGAAGCGGGTCTTTGCATTTGGTCATCCTTTTAAAAAAAAAATCTCCTCCCAATGATTTCATTGGAAAGGAAAATAACTCTACCAGCTCTTAGACTGAAGCTGTCCTTCCCTGTTTTGGCAATGTGCCAAGCTGAAGAAGCCACTGGAATCTAGTGGATCCAAGGCTTGCCCTAAATCACCTTGGAAATTCTGTGTTTCTGCCAGCTTGGTAACAGCAGGGGGGCAGTAGCGTAGGTTGAAGCATTTGGAATGGGTCAAATGCATGAATGATAATAAGTACTGTAATTGCATTCCTTTTGCCAGTATATATAGAAACTTTTATTTATATCCAGGCTCCTACTGAGTGTCCATTTGACAGGAAGTCCCACCAGCATAGTAACATGAGATTTTGGGCAGATTTTCATAATAGAAATTTACCACTTGTGCAACAGCAACACTTGCACAACTTGTATGATCCTGCGTTACTACTCAGGTGGAACTTCCCACTCAACAAAACCACAAGAGGATATTGACCATATGTTCTAAAATAGGTAGAAACTACCTAACATTTCCTTAGAGTTTGTGTTGCTGAGCTAATGTTGCGTTATCCTTAGCTATATTGATTAGGTCAAAGTCTGAGGTAAGCCGAAGTCCAACAATGTTCAGGGAACCATCAGAGCCCCACACATGCATTGTCTTAAATTAAATGAATTTTATGTTTAGTATGTGATGATGTGACTATGCTGTCAACTTGTCTCAATAGTGCACTCGAGCAATTTACGAAAACATGTTTTGTCAAGCCGACAAAGCTTTGAGGAACTTCAATTGCACATCATATGGCAGAGTGGTGCCGAATATCACAATACCCAGTGATCTGCAAGGGAACCAGGCAAGTGTCATTTGTAAATGCATCCTTTTTTTCCCAGCAGCACATAACATTCAGAAATCTATAATTGTTTCACTTCTGAAACTGTAAGGCAGAGGTTCCAGAATAGGACTTTTACAAAAGTATTAAAAATATTCTTTTTATCTCAACGTATCTCACAGGAAAATTCCAATATAAGCAGTCATTAAGATTAGTTGAATTGCTTATTATTAAGGCTATCATGCTTTTCAAGCAGAAATTGGTGGTTTCCCCCTCGCCCTATTAGCAATTTTATTGTCAGCTTAACAAATGTTTTAGATTTACAGCAGCAAGCACTAGAATGAGCAACGGCTTTTCCAATTTAAAACAGAAATTATTACTAAATCAAGTAACTTGCTGGAGTACTTCAAACACATTATTATGTCTCAAGGTAGAGCACTCCAACAAGCTGTCTATTTTGGCCTTGAAGAATATGTAACGCAAAATGCATTGAGTACCATATGCCTTCTATTAAAGCTTCTTATGAGCTTATATGATGTAATGGACAAAGGGTCAGATGAGGACTCAAGAGAATATGGTCCCAATTCTTACCTAGCCATGGAAATTAATTGTGGGAGGGCTTTCAGAAGGTTAACCAATCCTTGAACTTTTCATATACATTGAAAAACCTTACGATGATTGGCATAATCTTCGTCATAGTTGGTTGTTGCCATTCAGGAAACAAGTTGTCTTCTCGCTCCTGAATCACGGAAGGCAGCACTTAATGAGAGTTCTGAATGGAAATATCCAAAGGAACTGGGATTTGAAATGTGACCACTGATTCTTGCTTAACCAGTCCTACAGAGCTGTCTTTGGAAATCTGTTTCTCCATGTGATTAACTTTCTTTAGAGAAAGGACTACCTGTGAGCGAATTTATGCTAATAGTGATGAATAACTTCTGTGAAAGAAACTTTGACATATATGTGTGTTACCTGAGAGCACATTGAACCTTCTCAAGCACAGAATGTACTTTAACATAGGAGGAAACAATAATTTTGAGTTGCTTTCTTTCAATCCCTCACTTGGGGGGCGGAGGTGGACAGAGCTGCCCCCAAATCTTATGTTTCATTTCTTTTTTTTTTCTTTTTTGAAAAGGCCAACTGCAGTCCACGAAATACTAGCCTTGCTCTGAAAGAATTCTGCTCGCTACTGAACAGTACCATTGACGAACTCTTTAGAGAATGTTGATAGAAGGAGCAGCAGAACTGACATCCTTAGATAACAGCCGTCCACAACAACAACAAAAAGTATTGTACACAAAAAAACAACCTGGCATATTTCCCAAACACCTAGAACTTTCCAAACTTGTTACCTTTCTATTTTTCAAATAAGAAATCCAATTGTGCATGCCATCTGCCACAATTATTTACAAAAAATGTAAACAACCTTATACAGATGCATCCCCTGTCTTGGAGATTAGCTGAACTTGCTTTTTATGGTAGGTAGGTAGATTCATGTATAGAAAACACTGGTAAGAAGGTGCATGCAATATCGCACACTGTGCTCTTCACCTTTTCAGTTATTATAACATTGTAAATGATCCATTCACTAGGTTGGACTAAAATTCTTTTCAAGTCAAGTAGGCCCAAGAGAACAAAAGGGCAGCCTTACATCTTGGAAGCAATAGGGACCAGGCAAGTTAAACCAGCACTCTAAGCTATATAACAAATATTTGATTTTAGTACTGGTTACACTCCTTTTCCATAGTTTCTGATGCATGGGCCCATGCAGGGCCAAAGACTCAGGGTGTTCTCATATCTGTCATTATTAAAGTGATTTTGAATGGTTGATTCCTCTTTCCCTTGCCACTTGAAAAGAATCAAAGAGAAATAATGATTTAATTTATTAATATTTAACCTTCACTATTTTCTTTCAAATCATTTGTAGTATTAGCAAGTATAGTAGTCAGTTTCCATGGTGTGCCATTACTGTCTGAATTGTTCTGCCGAGGCCTAGGGAATACCAGATAAATCCACTAGAACAGGTCAATTAAAAGCATTGAATTTACATTACTTATGACTAACTAGATCCATTTATTTCAATGGGTCTACTTCAGTTGTGAGTACCGTTAAATTTAGGCCAGTATCATCAGAAATACTTTGCAGATGTATAGTAAAATAGTTGTCTGTATTTATCCATCCATTCCTAGGATGCAGCAGTGTGTGAAAGGGTTGGAATATATTTTATTGCCCGCTTAGTAATACCATGACATTGAACATATTTATTCATATTTTATTTAACATATTTAATATTATATATTTGGAATATTATATATTCTAAATATATTCTGATTATCATCAGAAAACAAAATTGTGCTTAAGTTCAACAAGCGCAACAAACTAATCATGCACACAATGCCCTTCCTGAAGAGGGAGTTAAAGCCACTATTTAATATTTAAGTTATATATTTTGTTGTTCTTGGTTATATTATTAGCATTTTCTGTTATCTTCACTTAAATGTTATTATTTCTGTCAGCTTTTGTAATTTCCTGTAGACCTATAATTTAATATGTATTGCATTTGAACTGATAATGTATTTAACTGTTGCACAGATATTATATATCTTATATTTTTATATCAAGTTTTTTAAGGGAATATGTTTCAGTTATACCAAATAAATAATTCAGTTACACACAATAAAATTTTGAGCAAAACTCTGCTAAAGCGTTTTTACTTGGATTTTATTGCATTTTAAAACTATATGACTCTTGTCCTTAGTTTATGGAACATTGTAAATCTCATATTTCTGGGAATGGGTTGCCTAACGATGTAAGCTGCTTAAGAATAACTAGTCAGAACTTCCGTTCTGGAAATGATGTTTAGTATCCATCCTTTGTTAGCTAATAGCCTGCAAAAGCTGGCCATAACAATGGCAAAAGAAATGGTCAGAGCGAAGTTGTTCCTGAAGCAGTGGGTGGCTGGTGCCCATTATGAATGGGGGAGCAGAAGCCACAGCAGCCCATCTTGGGCAGATCCAGAAGCAACAGCAGGTATTAATGTGCACAAAAAAATTTACAGAGATAGAGAGGCACATGGGCAAGCATTTACACATACTGAGATCTTCTGTCTCTGGTAAGGAGGCAAGCAGAAGTGACATGGCTCAGAATAGCCTTGGCCTGAAGTGAATCGGGACCCCACTTGCCTTAATGGATGAAACACCGATGGAAAGGTGGATGCCTTCCTTCTACCTCTTCCCCTTCTTTTGGCCACGGATGGTCATCAAGCCACGTTTGTGAAGAAACTGCACAGTTATAATTGCGATCACACAAACACGATGATCCTTATGATTACAACAGACTGAGAACACCGTCAAGCTCACTCCTCGGACCTTGTAGCATCGTGACAGTCCCTGGGGAATATAATGCGGGGAAAGTGAATCCCGCCCTTATTCCAGTGCCCTCTCTTTTATCTCATCCCTGCAATTCCTCTGCACTGACCTCTTCGTCCTCTCTCTACTCTCCACTCATTCACCCTGTACCCGCTTCGTTTGGGTTAGAACTGCTTTCTCGCTCTCTCACTCAATGCTGCTTCTCTGCTTGTGCTCCCTATAGTTACTTTCCCCTGCACATTCTCTTCCTCCATCTCAGCTCCACCTGACTGTCTCCTAATTCTTCTCCCCAATCTTGCCGGGCACCACAGTTTTTCTTAGGATCACCATATTCTCGTTCTCCAAATACAGTCAGTCAGATTTGAAAGTTCTATAAATTATTGGCTCATTAAGCACATCAAGAGGTGGGTCTGAAAAGATTAACAAGTGCCCAAAAACATGCATAAACATGCTACTTCTATTCCACATCAGGAAGCACTTTCTAAAAAGTGTTTTTATAAGTAGAAAACAAAAGATTGGGTTTTGCCGATTCCCTGCATGTAGGTAGGGATGCAAAGCCTGCAACGTAAGGTGGGTTTACACTTTCCATTACCTCTTTTATTTATGACCTCTGCCCCTCACAGAACTCCTACGTCTTTTAAAACCTGCAGGAGGTTTTAAAGATATCCCTATTGCAGATATTCAACAGGGATAGCTTTTCCACAATTGGTGATTCCTGAAAGTTTGGGATCCTGCTTGGGTCACCTCAAATGATTGTGCCCGCAGTTAGCCTCATGTCTGCATCCCATCTACAAAGCTGAACACTCGTGCCAGACTGGTTCAGGTTTGGGTTGCTGCAAGGATTATTGAACTAATACATTTATGACCAACAAATCATGTGCTTATTCGGTGAAATGTGTTATTATACTTCGTCGTAAACTTCTGGCAATACAGAGAGAACATGAAGTGTGTGATCTTTGCATCGATATAAGGATGCAGAGCTATGTGTTGGTTAATGTTCATCCACTAAATCAGGATTATCCCAGTTTTTCAGCTCGCTTCATGCTAAGGCTGCAGACAATGAGGCTGCAATTTCAGTCCCTTTTTTGGATGTAGTTCAATAGCAACAGCATTCTACATTCTGCTACCAAAGACTCTAGTTTCATCTTTCTGTTCTTGTGAAATGCTTCATACATTGACGCAAATTATAGGCAAATAGACAAGGATGGACGGGAGATTTCGCTGGAGAGGAGTTCCTTGCTAAAGAGTGGTTTCATAAAGGCGGCCTGCTTCCCTAAGCTACAAGTATGTTTTAAAGACTGTGAGTGATGGAGCTGGCTGTGGATTTGGAAGGTATCTCAGGGTGCATATATGTCACCGTAGGGACCTAATATGAGGAGAGAAAAAAAACTGCTTGCAATATCCAGAGACTAGCGGTTTGCTTCCAACAATACCCTATGTGCATATTCATAAATATGCCAAATATTAAAGAAGCAGTGTAACAAGCAGGATCCACACTGACCACTGAGGACCAAAAATCTCTTGCTTTCCAGGATTTTTTTCTGATTAATAGTAGACTTTCCCCCTGCTTTGTTTCAATTCGCTCCCGTACAGGATCTGCTCCTGTGGACCCTACTACTGCACTGTTCCATGCCAATGCCTCCACTTTGTGGGTGCGTAGCATACAGATACTTTCCTGCTGGCCCCATGCTTCATCTATAGGTAAAAGGAAGAGGGAATGAAGGAGAGAGGTAAGTAGATGGGGAGGAGTTGAAGAAGATAGGATAATGAAGACAATGTGGACTCAAATATTGGGGTAATCTATTCAAATCTGTGCTGCATCTCCTAAGAGTAAACCCTAATAGCCTTCGTTTGGTGTCCACGTCTCACAGTAAATCTTCCTTCCTATCCTATGCTGGAGGAGGAATCAAGAGGTGCCACGAGCATCGCTGTTCACCTGAGCTCTGAAACAGATTCACCAGGCCTTGGTTCAAAGGATCTCATCTTGGAACCAGCATTCATGGAAATTGGTTGGTGCTGCCAAGCCAGCTCCTTGATTCAGGAAGTGCAGGCCCAGGTTAGATTCAGGAATTAATAGAGAAAAATAAGCTAACAGGATTCTGTGACTACATCCAGGATTTTGGCAATGGGTTGAGAAAGTACTTCCATTGTCTAGCTAGTCCTGGCCTGAGGCAGATTTCAGGTCTTTAGTGATTTCAGATCAAAAAGCAGAATCTAGCCTCTAAGTCCAACAAGAGGTTTTCAGGAGCAAAACAAACAGGGAGATCCAGGCAGAGAGGGACAGCCAGCAGACTCAGGCAGAGGTGATCTGTCTCCCACCTAAGCAAAATCCTCACGCGGTATCTCTTCCTACTCTTCCTCAACTGGCTCTCCAGCCACATGCACAGAGAGCTAATCCTTTTTGATGGCACCGCTTTGGCAAGAGGAAGGAAAATATCGAAGAATCAACAAGAGAATCGTCAAATGGTCTGTCTGGCTTTCTCCAGGGTTAATCATTTTCTCAACTTCTGGGAGATGATATAGGTTTGTTTAAAAAAAGAAACTAAAAACAAGGTGGAGGGAATCTCTGCATGTTAGTTAGTATTGTGATCATACACAGATCTTTATCTGGAAAATTTGCACACACATACAGCCACCAACTATATAGACAGGGGTAAATTCACAGAATGCCTCTCCCACTGAGTCCTGATCCTGAGAAGATCTCTATTCACACAGTCATAACAATTTCCAGTCACGTGCAACAGCAAATACTGATAGTATTTCCAAACTGAGAACGTGTGGAGGATCAAAGCCTGATTTTGCAGACCAGTAATTAGCAATCTTCTAGCATTAATTATTCTTTGCACGCTGATGTTGGGAAAGTGTGAAGGCAAGAGGAGAAGGGGACGACAGAGAACGAGATGACTGGACAGTGTCATTGAAGCGACCAACATGAATTTGACCCAACTCCGGGAGGTAGGGGAAGACAGGAGGGCCTGGCGTGCTTTGGTCCATGGGATCACGATGAGTCGGACACGACTAAATGACTAAACAACAACAACCTTCTTTGCACTGGCATTTCACCTCATGTATTCTGGCCGATGCAGCAGATCTCTTTCTTAATTTTAGAAGCTTACATCCTCTTGTTAGGTTGGGAAAGATTCTCAGAATGCCTCCATGTCAGGCACTTGCAGGAAATGCCTAACGTGAGAAGGCTTTGAGGCTTTCCTAGACTGAGCTCTGCCAAACCTTCCTTGATGGTCTACTGCTAAGCTGGCTGGTCCTTAATTAACTGAATTAACTGACACACACACACACAACATAATTGAAGAAAAAGAGGTCACAACTTTATTGATCACAACAGCAGTCATCCTGGCCAAGCATTGGGTTGGATCCACCTCATTGGGAGACCCAAATACCTTCCAATGCCATCCACTGCCTCCTTGAGAGATCTCTGGGGTGGCAGTTCCCTTGGGAGGCCATGCGGACGGACGTAAGCCATTCCGTGTCTCCCCTGCCTCCTTGGGTGGGACAAATCTCTCCCCCCCCCGAGCTGGGGAAGATCCATGCCCGCCCCTCCCAGGTTTCCACGTGGGGATTTCTCACCCACGCAGACATGCAGGTCACCACCTGCCATCCAGCAACTGGTTGGATCCTTCCCAATGCCCGAAAATGCCTTCCAAGTTGTTGACTGAACATATAAAACTAACAACCCAACAAAGTAATAACCATATCAACCTATGAGCACAGAAAAGTAATGCAACCAACTAGGGTGGGGGGGCAGGGGGACTTAAGATCTGGTGAGCATAGGTTCCAAACCCTTGCCCTGCACTGGCCCAATCACCATGGGGGGGCGTTGTCACTGGGCCAGAGTGGGCCATCGCAGGCTCCGTTGCTGCTCACCCTGTGCCGGTGGCCTTATTTTTTTCTTTTTGCAGCTGCCAGCAGGAAGTCCATGTTCCAACCTTCTTAGAAAGTAAGCTCCCATAAAGCACTGGGGCAGAAATAAGAATTAAATTAAAATGCAAATAGGGGAAGCAGTCTTATTCTCAGGGAGTGATAATGTAAAATTAAAATCTTTTTATCATCAATGTGGATCAATGAAGTTCTTTTGCATGGATGTTCTTGATGTAAGAGAGGGATGGGGAAATTCTAGTGCTCAGGATGCACGGGACCACACATTTCTTTTGCTATGAGAGGGAGTGCTTCTCTTTACTGCCCTTCCTGCCCCAGTGCTTTATGGGAGCTTTCTTTCTGAAAAGGCAGGTTGAGCAGAGCAATGGGAAGGTTAAGAAGGGCTGTAGTCTGGCCACCTATCTTTTTAATTTGTTCAGAAATGATTTGGGCCCTTACCTAAGGACAGTCAGGGGTCATTTTCCAAAACCCGCCTTCCAGCAAATCCTGTTATTATTACACACAGATGCCACTGTAGCTCTATCTTTAACCCAGCTGGGCCTAAACTGGCTCTTGGTGGCCTTTGCAGCTTATTGTGATACTGACCTTTTGCCTCTTAATGTTGTACAATCTAAGATTCTGGTGTTTCCTAAGCATTGGAAGAAATTCTGCTGGACTCTACAAAATACTCTATAACACTGCACTTCTGTTTAAATACTTTTAAAAGACAAATCAATCTGTAATTTTTTTTTAAACAGTGATTTTCAGTGGAAACTAACTCTTATGCTAGACACATAATCTCATCAGCCAGAAACTTCTAGCTCAAATCTCACTCCAGCCAATTTGTCACGATTGATAAACGAAATGTCCTTGTTCAGAGCAGCTATATTTACTGTGATCTAGCGATACACAACCTGTGGGGGCAACCACTTAAAACTAATTGCCTGCTTTGTCCAAGCTTTTTGGCTAGTTAATGCATCTCTGTCACCTCTGAGCTCTCCATCTTTCAAAAATGTTGTCTATAATGTTCTTCTACTGTGAGATTCTTCTCAGCTAAATCGAGTTTCCACTTTGACGCCAAACAGCTGGACTCTTGCATTCTGTTATTTACAAGTTGCTTCCAGCCAATAAAATATTCTGACCACCAGGCTACATCAACACAGCCAACAGGTGTTACAAGACTTGTTTTCACAACGAAGTCTTGTAGCTCACTGCAACAAAGATAACACATATTGGCCCATATCCTGTTGCATAGCATAGTAAACTGCACTAGAGTAGGCCCACTAAATCAGTGGGGTTTGGTGAGTCAACTCCTCTCTAAGTTCTACTGATTCAAAGGGACCTGCTCTGATACTTACTATGGTAAAATAGGTTGCAGTTAGGCCTATTTGAGTCACTGGAACTTAAGGGAGTTGACTCACCAAATCCCCACTGATTCAATGGGTTTATATTAGTGCAACTTACTACGTTAAGCAACAAGATTTTGGTTATTGTTTTAATGTTAAAATTTACCAAGTGCCTTCTGCTACTCCTTCTAATATGGTCACTGTTATATTCTTTAGAGTTTCCAGGAGAAGAGTCAGATATACATATACTGCCGCCTCTTATGCTGTTCATCTGTCAGCAGATTTCATTCTGCTGGCAGATAAACAGGCTCCATTCTGCTAGCACAACTGATATTCCCTTTTGCAGCAGCAGCTCCACCCCCAGTATGCTCAGGAGGCATGAGAGAACAAGGAGAAATCCAATCATGGACGGAGTCTAGATGGAGAGAGAAAATGCATACACTGGGAACCCAAGATGTTTATTTCTTGGCATCAACATGCTCAGTGTTGAGACATTATACCACTATATACAACATACACAACAGAACAACAAACAAGAAATGTTAACTTTCTAAAGAAACAATAAATAGGGATAATTTGTACATCCCTCCCTTCCTCCTTATATACAGGCTCAATGGCATGGGTCAGTAATTATTTCCTATAATTTAAAGTGTAAAGAATACAAGGTAAATAATTGCAAAAGACACAGAGAGAGGCTTTCCCTCCCGTCTTCTCTTCTTGCAATCCAAGAACTAGGGAAGATTTAATGATTTAAAAGCAACATCTCAGAACATTCTATATACAAGTCATTAAAGATATTGCAGTAGAAACAGAAGAAAGAACAGAGGCTTCAGGCTGATTTTTCTGAATTAACATGACTGTTGGCTCTGTGGGGGTGGGTGGATATGCTCACATCACATGCGAGCCAACAGAAGATTGAAAAGCACTGAACTGTGCTTCTAGGCTAAAAGTGTCTTCCTTGCATGTTCATTTTATCATTAGGTCCTAATTGTAAAAGAGCCAGACTGTTCTATTCAGAAATCATGGTAGGATGATGAATGGCCATTAGACCACAACTGCTGCCGGTATATGAAAATATTTCACAGCTCCTCAGCTGTGGTACCTTGCAGCACACACTGGCCTTGTGGACTGTGTGCTAAAATGTATCTTGACTTTGTAACTGTGTGGCAGGTTCTGAAAAAAAAACACTAACCATTAGCCAAAGCAATGCATGGACTGACTTTGATCAGCACAGGAATAATTCACAACAAATTGTAACCTTTTCTTCAACGGCTTTGGCTTTGGAAATTTAAAATCCATGCTTGCCAAGAGATGGCTAACATTTGCAGGGCCACGTATCTTTTGACACCAGCAGATGCAACTCTGCAGGGATTAGAAAGTTAAGGACCAATGTGCTTCTCATTCATCTGAGGGCTAGGAATACATTCGGTTACCAAAATCAAAACAGTCACCAGTTCTGATGGAACATCCAGAAACACTTAAGTGAATTCCAAAATTGATGCTTATATAGCTTTATATTAACTTTCAGCTTCTTTGGAAATGCCACATTTTTTACCATGGAGCATACTGTGGCAGTAAGGAGGTCTCTGTAATCTCTGGAGAAGCTGAAAATTCAGACCAGCATCTGAGATGAGGTCATAATCCCAGCCTCTTAATGTTTGTCACCCAATTTAAGTAACTACGTATATACTGAATTTTTTAAAATACTATACTCAAAATAAAAATGACGAGTAAGGATTTTATGAACCACCACATCAGGCTCTCCTTAGTCCATACATAGTACCACCAATTTTTTAAAATATGTATTTTGTTTTCGTTTTGGACCCAGCTATGAACCCAAAGCATTAATCTCCCACCTTCATTCTCCACCAAAATATGGGATCCACATTTTGCAAAAATTGACACAGTAATAAAAAATGAAAATATAAAAAATATAAAAATATGAGGAATACTATGACCAACAGCAATTGTTATAATCAGTAAGATTCAGCAGCCATCAATTACAAATTCTGCTACCAAAGTATAATCAAAATACTCTTTTTGTATGGAGTATTTCACATCAGCCATTGCAGCTTCTTAAAATACAGATGATACAATCAAGTACCATATTAAAAGTTAAGACTACTAAAATACATACAGTAACAGACTGTGTCCAGCAGTCACCACATTATGAAGGTAAAATTATTGTTATATTAGGTGCAACAGCAAAAGATCTTCAAAAAGAGGAGACTGGATTTGGGAAATTGGCAGGTGTCAAACACACGGCATGATGAGCAGGAATGCTTATCTCTTAAGTGGAAAGAGGAATTACTAGAGAGTGGGTAGTGATTCACCAAGTTGCTTACACTATTGTAAACCTTACTGCCTCCGGACTGTGTAAATCATCTGCTGGATGAGCAGCAATGAAGGAGATTCTAACATGTTGGGGAGAATCCTGGGAAAAGCACAAGTCATATGTTTTCAAATTTTTTCCATAAACTCATTTAGGTTAGATGTTTTCGGGACACTTCTGCCATTCGGGTGGCTTCCACATGACCACACTGCATCACGATACCAAGAACTGAAGTCCAGTATCAGATGAAAAAGGCTCATTTAGGCAATGAGTACAAAAAGAACTAAGTATTTTTTAAAAGAAAGAACTACAGTACTTATGTGAGCTGCCTCTAGAATAACATTACCATGTTTCATTCTGAAAGTCTCAAATGCCATGCAGTATTTTATGATATCAGAGAAAGTTTTAGTAGAAGCCAACTGTTTCCATGGAATGCCACAAGGAACTAATTTAATTACTTTAAAAAGAAAGAAATTACACTTTAAATGTCCAATCAAAATAGAGGTGAGATGGAATGATACAAGGGAAAGGAACAGTGTGGACTATGGTGTACACTTTCTGGGGACAAGACCACCAGATGTTTGCATGACCCTTTGTCAGTGGTCCAGAAAGCACAGTTTATTGGCCATGCAGATACATCCTACCATTATATCCTCGGGAAGCAAAAACATGGCTTCCCTTGTGTTTAGGTTGCTGCTAATGTGAACATATATTTTTCTAGAGTAAGAGGACAAAGAGCATAAGGCAACTTGGCACTGCCACCGCCATGTAAGTTTAACTGGAACGTGGTAACCCCCTACTAAAATTAATGTAAGTTGCATAATAGTGCTTATCAGATTATTCCCAGAATGACCCATCTAAATGCATACTGCAATTTAAATTTATAAGGATGCCCAATCTCTGCCCTCCAGACAAGGGGGCAGCCCACCATCACCTTGCTTCACAACATGGAATTAAGCTTACATATCTGATGTATTCAGTAAAGGAACTGGAAAATAGCTGCACAGGTATAGTAGAGGATTAAGATGGAAGAATGTTGATGGGTCATGGTTCTGCAGCTCCCAGTTCTGGAGAGAGTGGTAGTCCGTACCAGTGCAGACATGGAATAGTATGAGTGGCAATGCATAGAGCAAAGCTGTAGTATGGAATTCTGGCTCTCTACTTACAACAGGGCAAATCTGCTTAAAAATTAGACAGATACATACACATACACACACCATCTTCCTTTTCTATACATATCACTTACAACATGGAACACCCCCCAACAGCTTCCCCTATACAATCCCTGGAGTGGTATTAGTAGTAACACTGACAAGTTTACAGTCACCACACAGTTTAGACTGAAGAGAGTGTATGTTAATGTAACAGATGATACAATGGCAAATCAAGGAAAGGAAATGTATTTTCTTTTCATCTCAACTGCAGGCCATTCTAACTACTTCTTTGTCAAGAATGCATCAAACTCTGCATATCTCAACCAAGCATTAAGTCACATATTCATCTTTTCCGTAATTCCACCATTTCAGTCTACTGAAGCAACGAATCGATCACAGCTCCTGATTTTGCAGAACGTTTTCTGTTTGGAAAAGAAGAAAGCCCACATTACTCATGATTGCAAGAGAGAAATGTATGGTTTTCCAATCAAAAGCACACATGAGAAATGATAAACCTAAAAACCAGGTGATTTGAGGAAGTTAACTGAAGTGTTTTCTTCTTAAAAGGGCAGATATAGAGCATAGCATTTAAAAAAGAACAAGCTCAAGCAGAAGATGTAGTCATTACTTTTGAATGGGTGCAGTGTGCAATTTAAGCCACAACTTATGGTAGGCAGGGATGCAGTAGCAGGAAGGAGTCAGAGGCAGCAGAACTATCAATGTTGGACATTGTCAACTACAGAATGGGGGCGAGGGTGGGGATACTTGGCTTGGACGAAGTGATGTGGCAACACCAGAGCTGATTTCATCCAAGACATCAGTCATACCCTTGGCACTGGCACCCAGTACAATCAAAGTAACTCCTATGTCATACAGTATTTGTAGCAGTTAGACAACTACAGATTATCCTGTGAAAACTGAAATCATTGAAATGCATTATGCATTATCCAATGTTAGTCTCAACCAGATTAGACTGAATGAAATAAATGGAACTTATGATCCTTGGAACTAAGAAGCCCCATTTAGTGCAATGGGCCTGCTCTAGTGGAGACTAGCTGATTATCTGCAATAGGATAAAGTCAACATATTTTGAAGCTAGTTGTGTCACCAATGACAATTGTACAATCAGGGCTGTCCCAGAATAAAAATGTGTGTACCATTCAAGCTCCGCCATGTAGAGAAAAAGCTTCCATTAAAAAGACAAAGAAAGCCTTGCTCATTTGTAATGTCAAACTGTTGGCAAGAATGTCTCCACGAATTTTTCTGATGAATTGGTGGCAGTGAACTGTGTAGTGCTCCACTCCAATCCTCCGTGTCTGTATGTGCATATTAGAATAATAAACACATTCGAATTCCAAGAGGGGGAGAACCATCCCTTCCCCGCTTCCTGCCGCTGACCCTCACGTTTATGAGACCAATGATCCTATTATGTTGGATTTGTCATTCTCCTATACAAAGAGGATCAGTTTGAAAAAATCCTTATTTGAGCTACATACCCAAATTTGTCATTCTCCTATACAAGGATTTGTCATTCTCCTATACAAACTAAGGATCAGTGAAAAAAAATCCTTATTTGGGCTACAGCTATTAAAACCCTTCAGCTAGCATGGTCATACTTGCTGGGCAAGTCTGGAACTTGTGATCCATAAAAGTAACTTTCTAATCTCCGCCTGAGATCTACAGTTATATACTTCATGCCATTTCTGTAATTTTTCTGTGTGTCCATGCACACTGTGAAAATGGAGACCAGAAGTTGGTTCACTCTGCAAACCTGAATCCTTCAACTCTGATAAGCACTCCAAACAGAGATACCTCTTTCTCTTTTAACATGGGAGCAACTGTGCGCAGTCAACAACCTTAACAATCCACACAGAGTTGCACTGAACAGCCTGGGGATGATCCTCATGCATGCACAGAGCCTTGGCACAGGTCATGTTGTTAGAACATCTATAGAAAGTTCAACCTGCACACAAAAACAGTATTTTACAGCAGTTATCTCACCGTCTGCCGGTTTTGGGCCTTGATCTCCCTTTTGAAGTCCTTGGTCTCTCTAACTTCATCAAAGACTGTCGCAAGCTCTCTTCAGTGTAAGCTAGATATACATGTGAAAGGTCCACCTCGAAGGGCTGAATGACAGCAAAAATTGATACGGTGAGTTGACATTTGCAGGTCATAAGAAAGCACTCCATGAAAACTGCAAAAACATCCTATACAAATAGATACTGTGGCCAAAGGGACAAATGCCAGTTTCAAGAGTCCCAATGTGCAAAAGGTCACTTACATCTTTCTCTTTTTTATCTGGCACTGGAGTCTGCTTTCTCATGTTATTGCCCGTATATGCCACACATTTCTTAAACAAAAAAGGAAACAAAGAAAATTAGTTATCACAAACCAGTACTTGCTCTCTTGTGAGAGCCTCTACTTCCAGTGAGGGAAGATCTTACAGACTGAAGAAAGGAAGTTTCCTCTTCTCCATTTGCCCAGAACAAGCTGGTAAACAGAGGGAGCAATGCAATCCCTGACATATTTAGTCGGAAAAGATTTCCACTGCAGTTGGTGAGACAGTTCCAAGAAAACAGAAGCAGGACTGGGATAGATGTGTAAGAAGCAGACATTCCATAAAGGAAAAAGGGAAAACAAAAACAATATACTGTACTCTGCACCCCACTGTGTTCACAATACCAGCCAGTTTCTGCTTTTATTTCCACCAACACCATGTGGACATTGCTGGGAAATTAACATGGGGGCTCTTTATATTGTGCTAACAGTTTACACCACCAGCTCCCATTTATCACAGTTACGTACCAACTGCCATTCTCCTATGTCTTCGTTCCAGTGAACATAGTTTTCAATCATTTCCTTGAAAGAAATCACAAGGTAAAGTCAGGTTGAGCACCAGATCCACCTCCTCCTAGAAGATCCCTTCTGAAAATTACTTTCCCCAGGTGCGCTGAAGAGGGCTGGCTCAAAGAACATTTGCTGCCCATGGCAGAATAGCACATGCAGCTCCATAGCCCACACTAATCAATGTGCTTTGCATCCAAAGCCAGCCATGTTATTTTGGCATATGAGTGAGAAAATCGCACAGCACCTCTCCCTATCCCTAGGAGTTCTTTTTTAAAGGAAATAACTAGTAAGATGTTGCTCGAGGTAGTTGTCCTGCTGTAATAAATGGTAGGCCCCATCCCAGTGCTGAGCCTTCCCTATCTGTTTTCATTACAGATGAACTAGGCCAATTGTGATTTGACAAGGAGTCAGAACATCGGAGCACCAAAAATCCATCTCATCAAGAACCCTAGAAGTCTTTAATTGCCCTCTGCCTCAGTCACTCCCCAGCAGCTGGCACTCAGACATATACTGCCACAGAACTGGAATTTTCATATAGCCTTCATGATTCATGATTGTATTTTAATTGTTTTGAATTTTTATTGTATTTTAAATTTTGTAAGCCGCCCAGAGACCTTTGGGTAGTGTGGGCGGCATATAAATTAAATAAATAAATAAATAAATAAATAAATAAATAAATAAAATGATTCATAGACTACATGGATGAATGCTGCACTCACAGATCCTTCCCATGCTTGTCAAGTATCACCTGAGCATGGTGGTAAGCAACCATTCTGCTAATCCCTTTCACATCAAATCTGGGCTCCAAACGTTACAAGGAGAGCTTGGGAAACCTGCTGTGGAAGGAGCTGGCAGTTTACAACAAGAGATGGGCACAAATCTCTAGTTTGACGGTTCAGCCTGGTGCATTTAATGCTGAAATAGGTGTTTAGCAGTTCGGCACCCTTCCTCTTTCTGGCAGGTGCCCACTGAGAGGCAGTACCCAGAGGCGGCAGGGCAGGGAAACTGGGACTCTGCTTCTGAGAGGGGGCCCTCTGGAGGGGTCAGGGCACCAGAACACCAAACACCTCTTGTGGTACTAAACAAACTGGGCCTTACTGGCGGTTTGTGCCCCTTTCTGGTCACAAATTGCTGTTCGAAATAACAGAATCATAAAATAGGTCCCCCCGCCCGGCCACCAAGTTACAGCTGAAAAACCTTAGCAGACTTCACTATTCACCTGGTAGTCCTGAGGTATAAAGTTGTCAATGATGAGCATTTGAAGCCGCAGCTCCCTGCTAAGCTGCCGGATGTTCTCCAGCAAGCCTTCAATTTCTCTTTGATGTTCTTGCTGCAGATCTGCCATCTGCGGATGCATAACAAATCATCAAAAACCACCACAAGCTACATCTTCTGTTTGTAATCTGAATATTTAATCAGGACTGGTTTTATATATGTTACACTTGTGATGAAGTGAGTCATCAAAATCTTTAGCAAAACCTTGCATTTTGTATACAAGGTTTTCACATCAGGTTCAAAGCAAGTCTGCAGGTGCATTTCCATTGAACTGTCAGAGGCAATTCTGGAGGTCATTTTTAAAGTAAGCTGCTGCCAATTTTACCAGCATTTGCCTTTATGCTCTCCACTCTCCCCTTTGTATCAAACATAACAAACTTTGAGCAAGTAGCAGCCTATTTTACCTTGCATGTAAAGGCAAATAAATGGGTGCCCAATTAGTCAAGCTTGAATTCTGACTAGAGTGAAAAAGAGTAGATAAAGGCTATTCTCCCTTGCACATATGAAAATACAGAACTAACAAAAAAAAGTGATGCTAACAGGAGTAGAAGAGAAAGACCTAAAATGGGATGAGTTGACTCGAGAAGAAAATCCACAGTTGCGAGTCTGCAAGATCTTAGCAGAATTTACTGGAAAAGACAATACCGCTGGGGCAGGGGCATTAGGAAGAGAGAACCCGAGATGCTTTTGGTTTGCAAGATCTGAGTAAGAGCTCTTAATTAGCACATTTTGGAAGTCAGTAGCTCATATATATGTTCAGGCCTTCCCTCCTGTCAATACTTAATTTCCTTTCTCTTTCTATCTATTTGTTTTATTATATGTGGTGTTGTTTACTTGTAATAATTTTTATGCTTTATTGTATATTTTTTTATGGAAGCCGCTCAGAGTGGTCAATCTGACCAGATGAGCGGGATATAAATCAAATAAATAATAAATAATAAATAATAAATTAATAAATAAATAAATAAATAAATAATAAATAAATAAATTAATAATAATAATAATAATAATAATAATAATAATAATAATAATAATAATAATAATAATAATAATAATAATAATAATAATAATAATAATAATAATAATAATAATAATAATAATAATATAGTCACAGCATATCAGAAATGACTTGATGGCATTTAACATATTTGGAAGTGGGTTATTTTTTTAAGTTACCACGCAACTGTTATAGTGGCAAGATGGGTGGAATGACTGAGGTACCAATTACCAACTGGAGACTACGAAAGGATATAGGGATCAAAGTTCTGCTAATACCAAGTAAGACCGCCTCCAGCCGCAATGCAAAAAACAGCAATTTCACAGCTTACACGAGTGAGCTTCTGAATATTTGTTCTGTATTCTTTTTAAAATATATTTTAAATATATACTTAATATCTGTATTTTCAAAATTGTTATTCTTTGTGTGTCTTTGTTTTTAGCATTTCCTTGTAGAATGTGTATTTGCAGAATATCGTAGATGCACTCTCTTGCAGCTATAATAGCATATGTTAGCATACGTAACCATTGATAGACTCCTGAAAATCTAAACAGAACACATGGCCTATCTGTGCATGGTTGCTTCCTACTGAGTGAACAATGTGTGAATAATGCTTTTTCTTCTTCTTCCAGGGATCATGAATATGTGTACCTTTGTTCACTGTTCCAGAAATAGGACTGGCTATTTTCTTTGCCCTCATAACAAGTTCTAGAATACAAGACTGACCTCTGACTTGGCTGCCATCAGCATTGTCCAGACTTTCTTCAGTTTCTTGGTCTTTCCTTGTGCTTCCTCTTGAAGGCTAGTGTACTTCTCCTCAATATCCAAACGTTCTTGCTATTTACAAATAACCAGAAATGGCCCAAGTTAACCAGAACAGCCCAACTATTTATGTGCTGCTGAAACAATGCTATTTAGCATCACCTCCCCACCCCTGACTCTGCTTTTTTTTTAGAAATTCATGCAAGTATAGAGCAGAGATCCTCTGTCAGTGGTTGCCGGAGAATATCAGCTATTCCAAAGAACCCATTTCATCTGGCAATGTTAACCAGCAATGGCTAACACATGAAGGAGGGCTGCATCTTGCATGCCCTAACGAACCCTTGTGCTGAAATGGAAAAGGCCATGATATCTCAGTTTTCTATATGCAGGTCCTGAAGCCGTGGAATCTAAATTGACTGGCCTCAAGTTCTGGTGATGACTTTTCAATTCATAGAGAAACATGGCCATCAAAGAGTTAAGTAGCCCCTTAATCAAGAATAAAAATCCACCATGTTTTTTCTTTATTACATCTGGAAAACTTCCCTCCAGTAGTCATGGTACTTTTTGTAGGCTATAACAGCTTTCAGAACACTGAAATGAATTATATTTCAGGGCAGCACCCTGGCTGGACTCAATGCAGCCCCGAGGCTCCCAGATTTGGGTATCTGTCCTCACCTACCATCATCCAATAGCCAATCATAGCAACTCTAGAGCAGACAAATGGCACGTAGTGTATTTTGAACAAACCCTCATCTTAAAACAGAATCTGTTGTCACAGTGGAGGACACTTCTCACTTCACATGCAGTTTATCTGCACAGGCAACCACAACCAGGATATGCAAAGGAAGAAGGAGAGCACCATTTGTGCTGTTTAGTAACAATGCAATCAACAGAACATCAAAGAGACTAATCACACCTCCTTCTCTTCGAGCTCCTTACGGAGCTGCTCTGCTCGTCTCCTTCGTTCTTCAAGTTCCATGTTCGATTCCTCAAGGAGCTTCTCCTGCTCCTCTGCCTTTGCCAGCAAGTCCACACCTCCTACAATCACTTTTTTTTCCAAGGCTGACAGTTTCTCCAGCAGAGACTGGTGTTCTTGCCTTGATAAAGAGAGAGGAAGAGCCTCAATCCTTTGGCATGAGGATTCTGAAGCTACAGGGCCCACTTGCACTGGAGAACTCACACAACCCATGTCTTAAACAGTTGCTTACATTTATTTAGCCACAAATAAAGTACAATGAAAAAATAAAATAAAATGAAGAAGACAAAAATGCTGCAACACCTTTAAAGCTAACTGCTATATTTTAATGTTAGCTTTCCAGCAAGGGAATAAAAATTATCCTCTTTTGCCCAGGAGTTTGCTGTCTCACATCTCAGTCCAGCTGAGATTCTTACAAAAAGAGAAAAACAGAATATTCAAAAACTTCCTGCCATGCTTAATTCTTCTAAGTCTCCAGCATTTCTTGTAGAACTAAGCAAATTGAGAAATGTTTAGACATTAATCATGCCTCTTTAGACATGAATAACTGCCTTCTACTGCCCGGGGGGAGGCAAATGCAGCATACATTTAGAGTGTGATGGATATGAGACATATGTGAGACATATACCTAGGCAAGGAAGGAGAGTTTGGAATGCACAGCCTGAGTGAACATCTGTAAGACAGGAAACACGAGGGACACAACTCCATGTAGGAGATTATGCACATACTCATGTAGGAGATTATGCACATACTGTTTGGGTATATTTCCAAGCTCTTTGGAGTGTGCAACATCCCAAAACTAATGGCATTTTGAGTGTACACACAGAAAGCAAAGTGTGCTGCATAAATATCACCCATAAATATCCGCTTAAAGGACTCTCTGAGTGGTTTACAACTGAATTATGTTGGCTACACATTGCCCTCCCCCCCATCCCCAGCAAGTTTGATACTCAATTTACCAACCATGGAAGGATGGAAGGCTGAGTGAACCTCAAGCTGGCTATCTGGGATTGAACCCAAGTCATATGCAGAATTTGGGCTGCTGTTTGACTACTGTGCCATGAGGCACATGAAAACTTAAATGTGGAGTTTATTGACAAATCATCAGGTCTGCATTTGGTGGTTGTCAGCAATCTACCACTCAGTGGGGTTTAACACCACTGTGGGCATGGTAGGTCATACCATACTGGTCTAGTAATATGTAGCATGTTTTCAAGTGTCCCACTTGGGGAAGCTTGCATTTGCCAACTATCCCAAACATTTTTTGAATATTCCCAATCCATTCTCCCCCACCTCGCCAAGCCTAGTCTCAGCTAACCCTAATGTCTACTTGAGCTTTGAAAGCCTAGTGGCTAAAAAGCTGAGTTATTACTGAGAAAGCTCACCATTCAAACCTCACCTCTGTCATGAACTTCCTTGGTGGCCACAGGCAAACCACTGTCTCTTAGCCTCATCCTTCAACCATGTTATGGGGGGAATGGGGGCGGGAGAGGAGATCCACATATTGGCCATGCAGTTATTGTATAGATTATAATTAGTACACCTGGAGGGCTTTGAAAGCACTATACAAATCCACTCCAGAACTAGTTTTAATAGAAAAGAGGGAAACAGATGTAATAAATAGAAGTGTTATGTTCTAGTTTCAGGGTGCTCACTGTGCTTTAAGGAGGTCTTTCTCCCTCTTTTCAAGCTCTGCTCGGGCTTTGTTCCTTTCTTCTTCTTCCATATCAAGTTTTGTTTCCAGGGCTTTCCTTTCTTCATCAATCTTTGCTTGCATCTCTATCATCTTGTCGGGAGACACTTTCTTCTTTCCTTTCAGGGAAAACAAAGGCAGCTCTAAGGAAGCGCAGCATATTAAAAACATACATGCATCCCCGATCACATGATTGGCCATTTTTAAAACTGCACTCTGTCTTGTGATAAGACTGAAAGAGCTTATGATTGCTACTGTCAGACCAAAGCTCCCAGAATTTACATCATCATCATCCAGTCAAGAAGGAACCACTTTGAAATAGTGGCACCTCTCAGCCTTGGCACCCATTGCATTTTAACGGGCTGCAGGAAGAACAAAAAAGATGTCTTTACTAATACAGATACTGTACATGGGAATATGACCTCTCATCATATATAGCAGAATTCTAACTTTGATGGCATGGGAGAGATTTTTCTTTAACCAAACTAATTTACTGCAATTTGGATGCTATGGTGTGTGTGTTTTCAACACACATTCCAAGAAGAGTAGGCATTTTAAAACAAAAAATTCAAAGGTGCAACATGGGATAATAAAATAACGTGTGTTTATGAATAAATGAAAATGCCAAAAGGAAGAAAGAGCAAAGTATCAAGCTAAAGCCAACTTTCAAAATCAAATGAAATCTCTTTGCACTGAGATTAGAAAGAAGAAAAGGGAAGGAGAAGAAGAATCACATCTTTGTTTGCACTATTTTGTTACTCCCCCTACCCCAGCCACACTTTGATATATTTGAGTTATCTGGTACATCTAGAATGACCACATTCTACACAGGAGACCAATAAAGGGCCAGCTGAAAATAAGCAGTGCTTTTTATTATTGCTGAGAGGGGAAATTCTTAAGAATTCTTTGTTTGGTAAGTGAATCTGGCTAACATTTATATACAAATGTTGCTTTAACACTCAAATCTGTTGCCAATGAGTAGCTAAATACATATAAATATTGTCAAGGTCTATCTCCTGAGTCCAACAAGTTTGAGAATGAAAAAACAAAACAAAAAACCCAAAGCTTTTGGAACATAATCTTAGAAAGGTATTAAATGGAATGCAAATCAAACACACCAACCTGCTTGATCTTGCATTTTAAGAGGAAGAGGCAAACAAATCGCAGAGAGGCAGCACACAGCACAGAGAGGAAGGGAATGGGGAGGGAAAAAAGAAACATATTATTGCTTGATTTATTTAACAGAAAACAAGGTCATATGTAAAGGCATTCATCAAAATCTGCTTGAACAGGCAAAAAAGGGGGGTGGTATTAGCAAATTAAAATCCAGAATGCACTGCTGCCCCATTTCAATACTGAAGCAGGATAAGCATTTCATACTGAAGTATATCATGAATCTTCAGCTCACTGAAGGATAAAACTGCCTTTTGAAAATATTGCACTAAACAGACCTGTCACAAAGATCACATCTGAAGAAACATACTAGACAATTATCAACTACTCTAGATCAAGACCAAGGTTTTTAAGTAGCCAATTGTCACATCTGCTGAGTTAAGCTTGCTTGGTATTTTATTCCAATTCTGCCTTTCAAATTGTTCAGTTCCCCACAGAGGAGATATCATGATACGTTTCAACATTAATTCAAGCGGAGTGTTAAACAGATCCCCCCCCCCAGAAACTCAGATGCTTTCACAGAAATAAAGTGATACATTTTAACCAGCGCTATCAAAGAGAAAGAGAAGGGGGGAAAGCAGCAAAAACATGCAACATGCAAAAATAAAAGAAGTTATTGCAAGGGATCATGTCTTTCACTTTAAACCTGACGGTTCAACACGCATTATACTTGTGTCCACGGGCAGTGAACTGTTCCTCCAATGAGGATATTGTACTGGGACTGAAAGGAAGGGGTAGAATGGTAGGAATACCAATGGTTTCAAACCAATTAATTTAAGTGCATCCTAAAGGTGGTTTGAACTTGTTCCACTTCATTGCCGCCGCCGCCAGCATCTTAGAACTGCACTGCTGGAACAAGGCTGAACAGGGACACCAAGTAGTCCACAATGGCGGAAGATTGTGGACACCTAGAAGCTTTGATGTCCATAATGAAACAGAGATGTCCCCTTTGCTTCTGTGAACAGGAAATGTCTGACATACAGAAGAGGAAAACATCACTGTCCAAAGGTTTTTGTTGAGAACTGGTTCTCCAGATATGGGTGAATTACTATTTCCATCATTCTTTCTCACTGACTATGCCAACAGGGCTGATGGGAATTTGAGTCCAACATCAGAAGAAATAGCCTTGATGTCACTCACAGGCAAGTGCTAGCATTCCTCACTATTGGCTATGCTGCCTAGGATTAACAACATCCGAAGGGCCACACTTTGCAAATTCCTGACACAGAAGCTAATGGGACATCCCAGCATGAGCAGAATGTTAGGAAGAGCCAAGGAGTTTGGTTTCAGGCACCAATTTTTTCAACTGGCTTTTCAAACAATTAACAAATGATGGGCCTAGCCCAGCTTCTTTGCTGGAATATACACATTAAAAGAGAGAGAGAGGGAGAGAGACCATGAACACCCTACTGAAAAATTGTTAATTTCATATAATGCTAATGTATCAAAGATCAAAAGTACATTTAAAATACATTCTATTTCATGATGTGATCAACACTAACATTTTTTCCTGCTTTTCTGAGCTATTTAACTTAAGCCTGAAGGAGACTTTCCCCCCCTCCAAACTCTGAAAGAGCAAAGAAAATAAAACATGCTTTATTTCATGGGGTGAGGGTGGGGAAATCCACATGTCACTCTGAACGTAACCAATGTCAGGGACAGGTAGCAAAATGCAGCATCAAACAATGAGTGCACAAGTTATGGAAAGGCCAAAGCTTCACTGGATGACTTAGGAGCTCCCACTCACTAGTGAAGGATTTGTCCAGAGGTTTTTCTATGACAGAGCATGTAGAGTCTGAACTACTGCTGCTGCTACTGCCTGGAAAAGAGAGAAGTGGACCCCATGGAAAACCCAGGGAGGGAGGGAGGGAGGGAGGGAGGAGGAAGAGGAAGAAGCAACACATGCAAAACATTAGCTCTAAAGCACAAGAGACTGGTTTAAAGATGCATTGTCCCATTTTTGTATCTTTCTTTGCTTTACCACTGCAGTTACAGCCTAGATTATGATACACCTTGCTTGTTTAACAAACCATCACCAAGTTATTTTAGGAAAAATCAGCTGGACAACAGTGCACTGTCTTGGTCTCAGTAGAAAGGTGCTCCTTGCTTTTCTTCAGACAGTCAAAACAGTGCTTTTCTGTGGAAGCTTTTTGATGCGGGAGGACTTATTAACCATGTTTAGCAAAGTATCAGCTAAGAACTCAGGAGGAAGAAACAGGACATTGGTTTTCAACTTTTTCTTAATGGAAGTTCAATCAAAACCAGTTTCAGACGATAGCAAAATTTATGGGGGTGGGGGAAGGAATGTTCCATCTGAGTGGACCACTGATCTGAGGAAAGTACAGACAATGACAAGGTAAACCGCCAGTAATTTTTTTCTGCCCTATCAAACTCCATATTGAAGGGTGAGGGGTTACTAACCTGGGGGAATGCAACTCTCTACAGTTCCAAGAAAAGGCTGGGAAATTATCAAGAGGTAAATTGTCATGGTGGCAATATTCCACTTTAGGAGTTAAGTAATTTCCTCCTAAATAATAGAACACTGAATTCCATATCCCTCCACCTAGCCTACCTTTAAGAGTCACTTGCATATGTTACAACTACACTTTGGAAGCCAATGGGAACAATTTCCCAAGAGTGACTGATCCATACAGCAAATTGTAATTAACCCAAAGGTTTGTTACATGGATTTCCTCCATCAGATAAAGAACTGCTAGCAGCCTCTATTAGGGACAGAACAACCAAGATTTAGAACAGCCTAGGCCAGGATTACTGGTCTAAGAAAAGTCCCCCAAAACTTGAAATACTAGCCTTTGTAAATAAACCTAAGAAAGAAGCAACAAGTCATCCAACCAACAGCACAGAGGTAAGCATCATGACAGGCTCTGCTGCTTCCAACTTGTATTCTTTGCCACAAAACCACTGAATTCTTGTATGATCATGAAAGGCTGATTTGTTATATCCTATTAATAGAATTTAAACAACAAATCTGTTTAAGAGAAGTTCCTTATTCTTGGGGGGGGGGAACAGTTAAGTAGTTGGCAGGGGATAATAGTTAGGCATTGCTTAAGGAACCAGCTTCCACATCGCAAACATTATGCCAACGAAGAAGAGGTGTTGCTTTCCATTTTAAAAAAATCATCATGGTCACTTTGTAATAAGTTTGATACACTGTTCCAAAAACAGGAAAAGCGAGAGAATGAGAAGGTTGCCTTCTCTTGCCTGTGATGAAGGCAAATGTCAGCATACAGTGGTGCCTCGCATAGCGACGATAATCGGTGCAGCAAAAATCGCTGCAAAGCGATTTCGTCGCTATGGGATATTAAAAAGCCCATAGGAATGCATTGAAACCCCTTCAATGCGTTCTTATGGACTTCAGACTCACCTTAAAGCGAAAATCCTCCATACGGCGGCCATTTTCGCTGCCCGGTAAGTGAGGAATCCATCCCAGAAAACAGCAGGCGGCCATTTTTTTACCCAACGGCCATTTTGGAACCACCGATCAGCTGTTAAAAAATCATCACTTTGTGATGATCAGTAAGCAAAATAGGGTACCGATCATCGCAAAGCGATTTTTCCCCATAGGGAACATCACAAAGCGATCGCAAAAGCGATTGCAAAAAGTTAATCGCTATGCGATTTCGTCGTTAAACGGGGCGCCCGTTAAGCGAGGCACCACTGTATTTACTATCTGCCTACCATCTCAGAAGATAGAAATTATCCATCAGAAAATCCACTGGCAAGCCAGATTCCAAGCCCTACAGACCAATATGAGGTACACACCAGTACATACTATTCTGAAGAGAAGCCATAAAGGGTGTAAACAAAGCAAACACCTGCAGCTGTTAACAGAGAAAAGGTGGAGCCCATTGTATTAGCAATAATTTAAACAGACATTATACACAATCTGTTTGGGTATCCCCCCACAACAGACAAAACACGGTCACATCAGCAATACGAGGTTTATATACTACCTCACTAAAAAAGGTGGCATCCATACCAATAGATCCTGCATTCCAACAGTTAGCGGATTTGACTTACTCAGAATATAGCAACAATAGTGTCACTATACACATCCAATCTCCAGCTGAATCTATGTTGAAATCTCCTATACCCAATTCTAGATGTCAAGAAAGAACAGTGAGAAAGTACATGAACCTTTGGGTGCAACTCTGTCTCTATCTTACAGTACAAGTGTCTTGTGCTAAAGAGACTGGATAATACTAAGACCAAATAGCAAGCATCTTGATTTTAAAAAGGGAAGATTGTAACACCCTTGACTAAAATCAGTTGATAGGAGGGGTTCAAAATATGTGGCTCTCTACATACTGTTGGCCTCCAACTCCCATCAGCCCCAGCTGGAATGGCCAATGCTCAAAGATAAAAAGGACTACAAACCAACAATATTTGGAGAGCCGTGGATTTTCCTCAAGAAGCTTATAGCATTTAGTCTCATCTGTACTGCTGATTATAACAAATGGAATGTGTGAGTAAGTGAATGGCCATTGAAGTAATACATAAAACATTGCAAGAAGTCAAATACATGTGCAGTTATGACCTATGAACACTGAGCTGCTGTCATTTAGGAGCAATTCTACCAAAGAAAATATATCACAAGCAAGGATCCACATGGAAATTGAAGGCCTGCTTCTAAAAAGGGCACAGTAATTGCAGCAGGCACTCTTAATAATAATGCTAAAAAGGAAGCACCTTACCCCTTCGCTTCCTGCGCTTTTCTCCATCTTCGCCAATCTCCCCATCTTCGTCTTCATCATCATCATCTTCAGAGCCACTTGTCTCAGAACCAGAGATCTCTTCCCCTGCATTATTAGTGTGTTTGTTTACAGATTTATCCAAGAGTCACTTTTAAAGGAACTTTTATCTAAAGAAATGTTATTATACCAGTAAACTTGTTGCCAGGTTCAGAGCCTGGAAAAAGTTACTTTTTTGGACTGTAACTCACAGATTTCCCAGCTGGCATAGCCATTGATCATGCTAACTGGGAGCCATAGCTCAAAAATATAACTCTTCTGCTATAACTCTGTTTCTTATCCTTTCTCAACCCTCCTAGAAAATGGGACTGCAAAAGCAGACTGACACTTTCAGGTAACCACCCGATATTTGCTCCAAGTACCATCTAGTGGGCAGATGTAACATTTTTGATGAAAGCATTTACACACATGTTGAGAGCAGGTTGGTGAAGGGGCCAGGCTGCCAAACTCAGATGAGGGAAGGCCTAGGTTCAAACATCTGGTCAGCCCTAAAGCTCCCTGTGACCCTTCCCAGCTTACCCAACCTCATGAGAGGGTTATGGAGATGAAAGAGGGCATCTAAACTATTACCTCCAAGGCTCTTGAGGAAGAACAGGATCCAAATGTTTACTCATGGCCATAATTTCACAAACTTAATGCCTCCATCTACTGAAAGATCTAAAATATTATAGGTACTTAAAACGATTTCCACTTCTTAGGTATACCTATATAGAAAAAAATACTGGTAGAAGTGAGTCCATGGTTACCTTCTTCCAACTTTTTCTTAAGCTCTTCGATTTCTTTTTGGAATTGGCGAAGCAAGGCATCTTTTGGATCTTCATTAATTCTAGCCTTGTTCTTGATGTTTTTGGCACGGTTGGCATACCGTAGAGTGCTAATAGTCTCATCATAATTGTAATCCGCTGGACCAATATTCGCACACTAAAACCAAAGATTGAGGAGTTCATCTATTTAATTATTTAAAATATTTTTACCCGCCTTTCTCCTTAAAAAGGATTCAAGACAGTATTTAAAGCTAAAAATAGTAATTATACACATACTAAAAAAGGTCAAACACACTAAAAAAGGTAAACAAAAGCAACACCCAAAACACATTCAAAGCAGTAAGATACGACAACCCATTTCAAAACCCTATTCAGACAGCCAGTCCCTAAAGGAAAGCTTGCTTGAAAAGAAAGGTCCTTGTCTACTTGCAAAAGGACAGCAAAGATGGGGCCAGTCTAGCTTCCTGTGGGAGGGAGTTCCAAAATCTGTGGATTTTGGCCTTCTCTTGAGTCCCCACCAAGCATACCTGTGAAGGTGGTGGAACCAAGAGAAAGGCCTCTCCTGGTGATCTTAACCTTTGAGCAGGCTCATAAAGGGAGATGCCGTCCTTGATACAACTTGGACAAAAGCCATTTAGGGCTTTATAGGTTAGAATTGGCACTTATGGTTGGTAAGAACAAGAAAGGTGGAGAACTATAGTCCAGAATGAAACAGTGGCCAAAACACTATTGTATAGTTATGCTTGTGGAAGGCACACAATTTAACTAGCCAAGTCTTCTTGCTGGCAGTTAATGAGTCCCAGCTTGGATTTGCAGGCATATGTCAGCCTATCAGACCAGTCCATGCTTGAAAATCCAAACTGGGGTTAGTTAACTAGCAGCAGTAAGCCAGTAAGAGTTATACCGTTTTGTCTTCTGAAGGCATAAACTACACAATAGTGTTTGGGCTGCTATCTACGGAGCAGTTCTTTGACCAATTCTACAGGGCAGTCCCAGAGAGGCCCAACTAATGGCAACTTTGGCCTCATTTTAGTTCCAAATTGATGCTACCCTATCTACTGTATTCCAGAAGAGAAGCCTGCATTTCCATTATTAAGCTTGGTGATTGCTCTTCTCTAGACAAAACTGTGGATCAGCTTTCCAGCCATCCATTTCAACCGTTCGTAGCTGATCAAATCAAATATAATACCATTGATCATCTCGTGGTGCATCTTCCCCTTTGTAGCCACTTTTTGCCTTCTGGAATATGAGTCTTTCAGTACTTTTCCTATCAGATCACAATAAAGGGCAATACTCAAAAGAATAAAAATACAAACCCTTTGCAGCACTAATAGTAGTTTCAAGACTGGATCTTACCCTAGCAAAACACAACAAAAAGCCTGCTAAAATTCAGGGTTTACAGTAATCCCCCTCACATCAAATATATGTATGAAATCAAGGAATTCTGTTATCTAGAACCGGTAAACTGTCAGAAAATTGAACACAGTTCCCTCATTATTACCATCATTGTTTTGGAGTTTCCTCCAAGGGAATCCTGTAGCAGTCGTGTCAGCTTGGAGTTGCGGTAAGGCACATGAGTGCTCTTTCCATCTACTAGTGCAGAAATCACATTCCCCAGAGTAGAGAGGGAAAGGTTGATTTTTGTAGCTTCCTTTAGACGTTGCCCAGTGGCGCCAGTTTTAGCCTGCCTCTCTGATCCCTGAATAGGGGTGGGGTAAAAGAGGAAGGGGTATGATGAGCAGGGACAGAAGGTTAAAAATACAAGCAGCTTCTATAGACAAAACAGCAGAGTAGATCACAAAGCAGCTAACTGAAGGTAGATGTGTATGGGTTTACACCTACTATATAAGTCAAGAGTAAGACACTGATTAATGGAGAGGTACACAATGGCTGGACTTAAAAGCTAATTTCAGAGAACTACAAACAACCCTGAGGCTCCATTCTAAGATGACATGCTGCTTTAATTGCATTCCTAAAAAAACAAGAACAAAACCCGTACATCCATTAAAATGCTTAGCCAACTTCCATATGCTTGGACTGATGGTGGTGGTGATAAACATTATAAAGCTACTGCACCATGGCAACAGTGGTGCTATTTTTATTGAACAAAATATTTAGAGCCCTCCTTAGTAAAGGGGAAAAAAATAAAAATGTTATGATTGTAGTTAATTCTAAAGGGTGACAATCTAGGAAGTAAATAAAGCTTCAGGTTTATGTGTTTTTGATCCTCACGGCTAAAAGGAAGTGATACAGGATTTAACCAAGAACTGTTTCCCAGATGGAAAAGTACCAGACAAACCTGCCCTTTGCAATCTGATTATCTGTGAGAAAACACTCTAAAATTACAGTGGAAGAGTTAAGAGCACTGCTTGGGACAAAGCCATGTTCTCCTTAAGGCTTTAAAAAGTCGAGACTGTTGATGCAAGCAGCCATGTTGTATGGGCACTCCAAAGCACTTGATCCAGGTGCCAGGTCCATATTACTTGCAACTGGAATTGGGCAAGCTTGCCTTGGGTACACAGATCTTATCTAAATGATTTGAGGATGCAGTCCTATATGGATTTACCCAGGAGAAAGTTCCACTGAACACAGTAGGATTTATGACTAGGTAATAATGCACAGAGATCCAAGTGTGGATAGAATGATGGACTAGGACTCTGGTGAACATTTTCCAAATCCCTGTTCAGCCATGGAAACTCACTGGGGGAGTGGAACTGGTAAGTGTCTCAGACAGTGTGCAAAGCCACATCAGACTGGCTGTATAACAAATACATTTAATGACTTACCGCAAGATCTACTAAGTGCAGCTTGCCCATGCGCACATGTATATTCCCATCAACACCCTTCTCACTGCACTCAATTGTGATTGTAAAGATAGCATGGGAACGGGAACTGTGTTCATTCATATTCGTGGCCCCAACAGAACCTATTGACACAGGGAAGTCAAAGTAAAGGTTTAAATTAATGGTTAAATGAAATCACTGTTCTAACATCACCAGAGCAGTTACTTTATTTCCCATATGCTCCATTTCTAGCTATTCTAATACCAATATATGCTCCCTTTGATTGTTTTATTAAAAGTATATATAAATATTACCAGTACTTTATTACAGTGGTGCCTTGACTTATGACCATAATCCGTTCCAGAAGATGGACGTAACTTGAAATGGTCGTAAGTCAAAGCACTATTTCCCATTGAAATACATTGGAATGCGATTAATCCGCTCCAGAAGAAAAAAATACCCCCAAAAAATAAAATAAAGATAAAACACTGCAAGCCCCAAAGGAACACGCTGGGGCTGCAAACCAACCAACCAACCAAAAATAAACAACGGAGCAATCCCCATCAGAAGGCGCTGGGACTGGGAAAAAAATCACCAAAAAACAAAACAACACAGAAATATAACCTCCCCCGGCCCAAACCCACCCTGCAAAACCCACCCAGAACAGTTTTTTAAAAGCAGAAAGTAGCACCATACCTTACCAGGAAGTCCCAAGACTCCTCTGATTGCACTCACTCTAACCGTTGGGGCAAAAAAGCTACAAAGAAGCAGCCTCTTCACCTACCAACGGTTAGCAAATTTGAATTCCCCACCTTTTTTCCCTGCCCTTTTCTGGTTGCAACTTAAAGGTCCAGCCGCAAGTCAAAGCAAAATTTTGCAGCCAGAACTGGTTGTAACTCAAAACAGTCGTTAAGTCAGGACATTTGTAAGCTGAGCCACCACTGTACTTGAAACTAATGTTTATATATAATGCATCAATGTATTTCTCACACCTTTGATGTGAGAAAAATGCTGCTAAGGATGAATTGCAAAAATGATACTGAAGCTCTGAACTTCAGAATTCAATTCACTCTCACATATGGTTGAGCAAGATCTCAGTCATGTATGTAGACTAGGCTACGGTGTTTTCAAAGAATTCAGGTGTCAAGAATCCATATATTCAAACTAAGTCAAATAAATATCTTGGATTGGAGCAAAAATGAATGGTTATGCTACAGGCTGGATGCCTTGACTTGCTTTAACGGCCACCGAAAGAGCAAGATGTGGTATACAACAACCTAGTGGATGTGAACCAAGGAGACCAAGTTTATCTCCTTCCCCAGCTATAAAGTTGGCTGAGTCACCTTAGGTAAGTGCCCTGCTTCAGCCTGATCTCTTTCACAGGGCTATTAGAAAGACAATTGGATAAACCCAGATCTATCATCCTGAGCTCTGCAGAGGAAGAATGGGACACACACTAATCATATTACACAAGCTAGAACAATTGAATACATGTGAAACTAAATGCCTCAAATGGCTATACTGGAAGCAACATACAGTATAAGAATACCACTAATATTATGAGCTGCTTTCTTTAGCCCTTCGAAGTAAATGGTTTGCTGAAAATGGAGGTGAGGACAACCCACAGAGGATACAAAACTATCAGCTGGGGCTATGCAACTTACGGTTTTTGTGACCGAGTGTCATAATTCTGTCCATGTCATCTGCATTATTTACAACATAAGCTGAAAGATCTTTGATATAGACTCCCACATCAGGTCGTTCTTTAACCTACGGAACAAATTAGGAAATTGTTCGGTTTAATTTCTGTCTAGCAATTTTGTCTCTTCTTTGGAAATAACTTTGCATTTGATGCCAAAAGCCAGTGTCTAACATCTATCAGCACATTTCAAAGGACCAGAGAGCTAAATGGCGGAATCAGATTTTTTAAAAAATCTGATAAAAGGATGGATGCTAGCTCATACCAAGATTAAAATGTCTCTAGCTAAATCAAGGCTATCATACTTTGGACAAATCACCAGAAGAAAAAAAGATGAGAAGGGTAATAATGGTTGAAGGCCACTGGAAAAGGTTAACACTAAATACGAGATAAATTTAGTCAATAAAGAAAGCCAAGGTTTTTAGTTTGCAGGACCTACAAAGAGCTATTAATGACAGAATCGTCTTAAGTTCACTAATTTGTAGAGCTGCTATCATAAGCAATCTGACAGCACAACAACAATACAATTACAAGAATATTGGTATCAGAAGACTTTCCAATTAAAGAAAATCTGTCAACTGTACATGGACTCAGTCCTGCATGACCTCATGTAAAGAAAGCAAATGACTGCATTTAATGCTGCTATTGAAACCCTCTTTATAAACTCTGGTTAGAAGATGAAGTAAAACCTTACAACTGTCTCCGCACTTTACATATGTGCTTCTAGGTTTAGGAGTTAGCTGAGTTGCAAGGGTTGTTTTTAGGATTCCTATTGTCAGCAATAATCTAGAAACATCCAGTTCTTACTTCTAGCCTCTGTGTCTGGTCCTTCCCCAACAGGTCACGCACTTCCTCATTGTAAATTTCCAAATAAGAGACTCGAACCAAAAACCTGAAGTTTAAAAACAACAAGAGCAAAAGCTTTATCAGTGAAATTAGTCTGATCATACACAGAAAGACAAAGACACAGTACACTGATAAATTAACAACAGCAACAATTGGAGCCTCAAATTTCAGCACAAAGATCTGGTACCTTTCCTATAAGAACACAATATAATGGCCCAAATACTCCTGCATAATTATGATAGCGTAATGCAAACAGCACAACTTCTGGAGATGAATCCTCTCAAGTTAAAAAAAACCACTGTAGATATTTCCTGCTGCAAGCTAAGTCATGTGACTCAGCAAGGAATAGATAATGTTGACGTCAGCATCATTACCTAAGAAGATTTCAACCTATATTTCAGCATTTCTACATTACGAAAAAACACAACATGATGTGATGGTGATTCACACAACACATGTCATAAACAGAGTTTGGTCTCTTTTTTTATCTCAAAGGACTAGAATGAAGCCATGCAATGAAAGTGTTTTTAAATTAACATCCCAATCTGCTGATTATTTAGTAGAACCTCAATTTTCATAGACAGTATACTTCTGAATACAAGAAAATATGAACAAAGGGAAAGGTTTCAGCATTCATGACCAAAAAGCACCTCTTTAGCCTATGCTCACAAAAGGGTTGCTTGATATCACAGACCTGTAAACCTCCAGTAAACCTCCTGTTAAGTAGCTACAAGCACTAAAGGGGCTGCTGCAATGAGAGCAGAAGATAGGAGACATAACTAAGTGACTCACCTTGTATCACCTTCTGCCTTTGCAATGTGCCCAAATATATGAGCAAAAGAATTTGGAATGATCCCCCTGAGTTCTGGAACAGCCCGGACCCCTTCCATAGTAAACGTCTTTCCTGTTCCAGTTTGGCCATAAGCAAAAATAGTGCCTGCAAGACAAGACAGTTCAAATAAGTCCTTATAATGGCACAGAGAAAAGGCTTTAATCCCTTCTTTGCCTCCAGCAATACTCTTAAGAAAGAAGAGTAAATACCAGCTTTCTCAACATGTGTGCATACCAGCTTATGGGGCTTCCAAGCAGAGAGGACAAATCACTCTATTTCTGGTCTGTGCGAGCTTCAGGCATATTTAACTGTTAAGTTCATTCACATTATAGGGAGCAGAATCCAACAACAGAAATTTCAGTTGTGAACTGTCTGTTAAGAATGTGGTGCTCATTTCTTGTTGCATGCTAAGTCACGCAACTGGTATGTAGCAAAAAATGCAAATATTGACTTCTCAGCTAGCAGCATTTTGCCACTAAAGTTTATGTTTATCAGGCCAAAGCCAAAGAAACAAAATAAGATGAAAAAATGTGGCACCTTAAAGTCTATTTTAATGTAAACTTTCATGGACACATCTGTTGTGAACTATCCTCCAGGAGACAGAAAACAGATACCAGGCCTGAGCAAAGATGAATGGGGAGAGAGAAGAGAGAGAAAAGGCGTGGTGGGTGTTGTGCTGTTGGGCTTACAGGGGAGGGTACAAACAAACTCTGTCACCCTATAGCTAACAGCTGCTAGGGTGACATAAAAACAACAATAAAGAATAACAAAATATATTCTGGCCTAAACTGACACACACTGTAAGATCCCCAGAATCTGCAAGGGGGGAATAGGAAATATTTAATTCCCCCAAGGCAGTTGTGAATGAGTTGCATGGTGTCCAGGACCTGAATGCCTTCATCGTATCAAGGCTTGCTCTTCACCTTGGTTCACAGATGAGCTCAGGCCCTGAAAAAAGTGAAGAGAAGGCTAGAGAACAACCGGAGGAAAGCTCCCGCGGATGTGAACTTGGCTACACTTTAAAAAAGAAAGATGTCCAGCAGATATTATAACATGATTCAATCTGCAAAAAAACTCTAGCTGATTAATGAGGCAGTTAGCATCAGAGTGTTCTATCAGGTGTTCTGCAGCCTCACAGGTGCTAGACATCATCTGGGGCCTCAATTGGATGTGATGATCTGCAACTGGTTTGCAGCCTTTTTTCAATCCAAGATTGAGGTCATCCATAGGGACCTGGACTCTGTTAGTATGGCAAAAGACCATATTAAGATGTCCAATGCACCATCTTGTCTGGTTGTACTGGATTGATTTCATCCTGTGTTCATGATGACATGGACAAGCTGTTTGCATGCTGTAAGGCCACCAACTCGGTTAGACTCATGTCCTTCCTGGCTTTTAAAATTAGTCAAGCAGGTAACGAAGGAATGGGCTATTCAGATCATACAGCCCACCTTGCAACAGGGGATATATTCCCCCCCATTTGAAGGAGACAATTATCTGACCCATTCTTAAAAAGTTCAACTTGGCAACAGATAATTGAAATAACTTTCATCCATTGCCAACATACCATTCATGAGAAAGCTGATTGGGTGGTTGTGATTGGGTCCTTTTCCTGTGGGGGGCGGACCAAGGGATTCGGCGGGAATAATCGCAGGAGTCGATGTAACAGTCAAAAACGGGTTCGTTTTATTAGCTTTTTCATCAAGTAACTCTGAACCAAACGGGTCCGGCAACTCTTCATTCGTCAACAAGTTATATTTCTTAGGTTTTACCCCAGGCATTACATCTTTGGTTCTCACTGTTTCTTCCCCCCAAAACAAGTGATTGCGTTCGGGCTCGCGACCGACGCAGTCAGAACTGAGCAGGAAGTCCTGCAACAAGGATGGACCACTACAGATCCCTCCAGCCTGGGTAGGAAAGGGCTGGCTCCACCAAGGGTTTCTCTGTCCATCATTGGGCGAGAAGCCGAACCCACTCCCGGTCTCCATCCCCTTGGGAACTCACAAGCTCCGGCTTCGCTTATTTCTTTCGGTAGAGGCAACAGGCCATCTTCCTTCATTAAATTCGGGAAATTCTTTACTAGTGTTGCAATTTTCTCCCTCTCTGCTCCCGTCTCTCTCGTTTGCGTACTCTTCTCTTCCTTTTCCCCCTCTGCCCCTCTCTCTCTCCTCTCCTCCTTTATAACCTCATCCCATCTCCAGTCTCCCGACTCCTCCCCCCAGTCTCTTGTCCTCTCCGCTAGGAACACCTCTATAGCTTTATTAGCGCCCCCTTCCTCATCATCCAGTTTGATCAATTCGCCCACAGCGCATCCCTCACTTCCTTCTTCTTTAGATGTCTGTGAGGACGGCTCACTTTCCTTCCTTCGCTCACACGCCCCCCCTGAGGAGTGGGCCGTCCTCTCTTCGGCCTGAGGCAGCATCTCTCCCTGTCGGGAAAAGTAATCTGCGTTAGCATGGGCACTTCCCTTGCGGTATTTCACTTCAAAAGTGAATGGCTGTAAACTTAAATACCACCTAGTCAACCTGGGATTCACATCCTTCATCCTATTTAGCCACTGTAGCGGAGCATGATCCGTAATGTGCGTAAATGGTGCCCCTAACAGGTAATATCTTAAAGCCTGTATTGCCCACTTAACTGCATAAGCCTCCTTTTCTATAGTCGAATATTTCTGCTCCCTGGGGGTTAATTTCTTGCTCAAATACATCACTGGAAATTCTATATTGTCTTTCTCTTGAGATAACACCGCCCCTACTCCCCGATCAGAGGCATCTGTTTGGACTATAAAAGGTCTAGAAAAATCTGGGGCATATCTACTTGGCAACTCCGATAGGATCTGTTTTAATTCCTCAAAAGCTTTTGCCTCCTCTTCTCCCCAATGAATCATTTTTGCCTTCTTCTTTCTTGTCAGATCACTCAAAGGGGCAGCAATATGTGCAAAATTAGGGACAAACTGTCTATAGTAACCTGCTAGCCCTAGAAATCTTTGTACCTCCTTTTTTGTCTTCGGCACGGGCCAGGCTGTTACCTGATCGACCTTATCTGACACGGGCTGTATTTTACCCTGCTTCACTTGAAATCCTAAGAATTTTACTCCTCGGCGAGCTACCTTGCATTTAGCAGGGTTGACCTTAAGTTGAGCTTCTTGTAGCACCTGTAACACCTTCTCTAGATGTACCAAATGCTCATCCCAGCTTTTACTATATATAAGTATATCATCGATGTAAGCTCCAGCAAAATCCTTAACAGGAGCTAACACCTTGTCCATCAGGCGTTGAAATGTCGCGGCTGCCCCATGTAAGCCAAAGGGCATGCGAGAGAATTGGAAAAGACCCTTAGGGGTCACAAAAGCTGTTTTTTCTTTATCCTCTGGCCTCAATGGTATTTGCCAATATCCTTTGGTCAAATCTAATGATGTTAGGTACTCAGCACCGCCTAATCTTTCTAGCAAGTCATCAATTCTAGGCACTGGGTAGGCATCAAACTTGGACACCTCATTTAACCTACGATAATCAATGCATAACCTAACACTCCCGTCCGGTTTCGGCACCACCACCGGATAACTTCTCCATGGACTATAGGACGGTTCAATTACTCCTAGTTGAAGCATCTCCTCTATTTCTTCATTAATGGTTTCTCTCAGGTGCCTAGGCCAACTCCTACTACCTGATCTCACTATGACTTGGGGTTGAGTGTTAATTGCGTGTTCAACCAACTTAGTATTACCAGGCTTTCCTGAGAAGACCTCCTTATATTTGTGTTCTATCTCCCTCATCTGTCTCTCTTGTTCTGGGGTCAACTCATCCCCTAAATCTATTCTTATCCCTTGGCATAAAAAGTCTTTCGTTTCTGGCCCAAATTCCTCATCTTTTACCTCTCCCCATAATGCCTCTCTTTCCTTCCACTCTTTCAATAAATTTACATGGAAGATGCCTTTCTTCTTAACTTTGTCCGGCATCCAAATCTCATAATCTACTTCTCCTACCCTTCTCAACACCTTATAGGGGCCTTGCCAGGTGGCAAATAATTTCGATGACGCTGCTGGCATCAATAACAAAACCTTCTGCCCGGGTTCGAAATGTCTTGTTTTGACCTTGGCGTCATATCTCCGTTTTTGTCCCTCTTGAACCTTTGATAAATTCTCTCTGGCTAGAGAGGCCACTAATCTTAAATGCTCTCTCATTTCAATAACGTGTTTAACATTAGTCTGCACCTCATCTTTCCCACTCTCCCATTTTTCCTTGACCAGATCTAATATGCCTCTAGGGTTCCATCCATACATCATCTCAAATGGTGTGAACCCCGTGGAAGCCTGTGGCACTTCTCGTACTGCAAACATCAACGGAGCCACTAGCAGATGCCACCTCTTTGGCTTTTCCATCACCAGCTTTCTCAGCATCCCCTTGAGGGTTTTGTTAAATCTTTCTACTAATCCGTTTGTTTGAGGATGATAAACTGCAGTGTGGAGGGGTTTTACCCCCAATAACCCCCACATTTCTTTCAGCGTTTGTCCCATAAAGTTGGTGCCCTGATCCGTTAATATTTCTTTAGGAAAACCCAGTCTAGTAAACACTTGTAACAACTCTCTGGCTAGTACCTTAGACGTCGTGGACCATAGAGGAACTGCCTCAGGGTACCTAGTGGCATAATCTATAATAACCAAAATGTGGGTGTGGCCCCCCGCCAACTTAAGGAGGGGTCCCACGATGTCCACTCCTATCCTCTGGAAAGGTTGGTCTACTAAGGGCATGGGTATCAAAGGGGCTCCTGGCTTGGGTTTAGCTTGAGTCTTTTGACACTCTGGACAGGATTGGCAATAGTTTTCTATTTCCTTCTCCAAACCTGGCCACCAGAATCTTTGTTCAATCCTAGGCTTCATCTTATCATATGCCAAATGTCCCGCCATAGGAATATCATGGGCTAAGTGTAAAATCGCCATACGCCATTTCTGAGGAACAACCAACCGTTTTTCCCCTTCCTTAGTCACACTATACAGTAATCCGTTATCCAAAACCATCCCCTTTTTCCCCCTTTCCACATCTCCCACCTCACGCGCAGTTCGTAGGTGTTCTTGCAACGTGGCATCATCTTGTTGCAGCATACGCATGTGGTCGCGCGTGGTCTCCTGTAAGAAATCATCTCCCACTTCAATTTTAACGCAATCTCCCTGCATCCCTTCTCTACACTCTGCCAACGTTCTATCCCCCACCCAGTCTCTTCCCAATAACATCTCTCTTGAGAGTCTGGGGACAATCCCTATTTTCATTTTCCGTTTCTCATCTCCGACTTTGACTTCGGCCCAGGTCGTCTTATAAGTCTTAGAGTCTCCATGTATACACTTTACAGTAAATCCTTCTTCCACCCCTTCCAACTTTATGTCCCGAACCAATGTTCTGCCGCATCCTGTATCGATTAATGCCTGTTTCTTCTCCCCGTTCACCCATGCAACCACCTCCCAACCTGCTTGTTTCCCTTGTTTTTCTTGGCTACTATTTGGTCCTCCTACCCAAGAACAATCCGTCCCTGGGCAGTCCCGACGCACGTGGCCTGGGGTCCCGCAGCCAAAACACACGAGCCCCCCAAACACGCGGTCGTCCACCGTGACCGGTCGCACCGGCTTCGGTCCCATAGGTTCAAAGGGGTGCCCACGGGTGCGAGCTCCTCCTGGCACGTCCATTCCTCTCCGCGCTCCGCCACCTTGTGTCTGCGCCACCGCCCTCTCACGAGGCTTCCCACGTTCCCCAGCAAAGGCGGGACTTTCTTTGATTACTTCCTCTGAGGCGCAATAATCTTCGATCAACTTGATGGCTTCCTCCAATTGCTTGGGGTTATTCTTTTGAACCCACCCCTTCAGATTCCCGCTCAAAGTCGTTACCAAGTGTTCTAACACAAATGTCTCCATAACTTGTTCCTTAGATTTATCTTCAGGTTTAATCCATCTCGTCATGTTGGCTTTCATTCTTTGCACTAAGGTTCGCGGATGAACCCCGGGTTTCCACTTAAGCTCCCTAAATCTCTTCCTATATGCTTCCTCTGTTAGATTGAGAGTCCTCAAGATTGCCGTCTTCACCGACTCATATTGTGCGGCCTCTTGCGGACTCAAAGTGTCCACCACCTCTTGCAACAGTCCTGTTAAGCAAGGTACCAATATCAGAGTCCATTGCTCTTTGGGCCATCCCGCGGCCACCGCCACTCGCTCGAATGTATGAAGGTATGCTTCAGGGTCGTCACTGGCACTCATCTTTTGTATCCTAATGGGGGCAGGACCGGCCACTAGTCCATTCTTTATAAATACGTTATTCTTCTGGCTCTTCTCATCTTCCACTCCTAATCTCATCATGTGCCTGGTAACTAACATTTGTTGTTCTGTCAAGTTTTCGATCATCTTCTCCTGCCTCTCTATGGTCTTTAGCATCCTCGTCATCTCTTCTGTGCCTACCCATTGGCCCGCCCCACGTTGGGCGCCACTGTGATTGGGTCCTTTTCCTGTGGGGGGTGGACCAAGGGATTCGGCGGGAATAATCGCAGGAGTCGATGTAACAGTCAAAAACGGGTTCGTTTTATTAGCTTTTTCATCAAGTAACTCTGGACCAAACGGGTCCGGCAACTCTTCATTCGTCAACAAGTTATATTTCTTAGGTTTTACCCCAGGCATTACATCTTTGGTTCTCACTGTTTCTTCCCCCCAAAACAAGTGATTGCGTTCGGGCTCGCGACCGACGCAGTCAGAACTGAGCAGGAAGTCCTGCAACAAGGATGGACCACTACAGATCCCTCCAGCCTGGGTAGGAAAGGGCTGGCTCCACCAAGGGTTTCTCTGTCCATCATTGGGCGAGAAGCCGAACCCACTCCCGGTCTCCATCCCCTTGGGAACTCACAAGCTCCGGCTTCGCTTATTTCTTTCGGTAGAGGCAACAGGCCATCTTCCTTCATTAAATTCGGGAAATTCTTTACTAGTGTTGCAATTTTCTCCATCTCTGCTCCCGTCTCTCTCGTTTGCGTACTCTTCTCTTCCTTTCCCCCCTCTGCCCCTCTCTCTCTCCTCTCCTCCTTTATAACCTCATCCCATCTCCAGTCTCCCGACTCCTCCCCCCAGTCTCTTGTCCTCTCCGCTAGGAACACCTCTATAGCTTTATTAGCGCCCCCTTCCTCATCATCCAGTTTGATCAATTCGCCCACAGCGCATCCCTCACTTCCTTCTTCTTTAGATGTCTGTGAGGATGGCTCACTTTCCTTCCTTCGCTCACAGTGGTGGAGAAAGGATGGTGGCTGACTAGCTGCAGACGTTCTTGGAGGATACTGATAGTCTCATCCATTTCAATCAGGCTGCACCATGGGACTGAAACAGTTCTGGTTGCCCTACTTTATGACCTGTTAAGGAAGCTAACCTTGTTGGTCCTTCAGTCTCTCAACAGCCTTTGTTATCATTGACACAATCTTCTGGACTGGCTAATAAGGCTGGGGACTGAGGACCAGTATTATTCTGATTCCAGTTCTTCTTCAAGGGCAATCTCCAGAAGGTACAGCTTGGGGAGGCTGTTTGGACTCTATCGATCCTACAATGTGGAGGAGTCCCACGGGGTGGATCATCTTCCCAATGCTGTTTAACATCTGGATGAGGCCACTGGGGAGGTAATCCAGAGATCTGGAATGTTGCATCATTGATATGCTGATTAAACACAGCTCTATCTTTCCATTTGCTCTTCGGCAGGAGAAACTGTGCAGACTGTAAAGCAGGGGTCCCCAACCTTTGGGCTGCAGCTGAGTACCGGGCCGTGGCCTTGGCAGGACCAGGCCATGGAAACAGATCCCCCCCCCGCACACACTTCCCTCCATGCCCACCTGCTCACCTGCATGCATGGGTGCCCCCCACAAGTGTGCCCTGCCCACCCACGCATGTGTGTGCCCCGTCCACCCGCAAGCATTCCCCACTCCTGCACACATGGACTCCACTCCCCCAACCAGTCAGCGATTTGGAAAAGATTGGGGACCACTGCCATAGAGGGCTTTCAGGTCTAAGTCATGGACTGGATAAAGGCAAACAGACTGAGGTTGAATTCTGACAAGATGGAGATCTTGTTATTAGGAGGTGACCTTGCTCATCGGGGGTGGGGGTGGGGGGGCTTTGGTCTTCTCTAGATAGGATTATACTCCTTCTGAATTTACACCTTTTCCACCTTAGGTAGATTGTACACCTGCAGTCCTACTGAAACAAGTCCTGATAACACTAGTTCACGCATCGGTAATCTCAAAGATTGACTATGCAATGCCCTCTACGTGGGGCTGCCCTTGAAGGCAGTATGGAAACTGCAGCAGGTACAAGATGCGGTGGCCAGGCTGATCTTGGGGACTTTGAGATACAATCATATTTCCCTAGTTCAGGCTTGTCTGCTGGTTTGTTTCTGTGCCAGATTCAAGGTACTAATGTTGACTTATAAAGCCCTGAATGGTATGGGACCCTGCTACCTATTGAAGCACCTCCTCCTGAGATCAACTATTTGTGGCGCTTGCACCTCTCAGGCTTTGATATTGAGGGTGGTGAACCCAAGGGAGGCCAGGAAGTCCAGGACTAGAAACTGGGCCTTCTCAGTGGTGGCCATCTCTTTGTGGGATGCTCTACCTGAGCAGGTGCACCCAGCCCTTTCCTTCTGAAAGCACATAAAAATAATGAGTTTCAGGGAGGCACATCAAGGAATCTTCCTCTTGTAACTGTTTGTTATTCAGTTTCATTTCCTGTTATTATATTTTGCAGTCTGTATTGTCACCATCTTGGGTTTTCAGGAGTAGTGGCCTCCTTTTTATATTTCTGTGTTGGGCAGGGCTTTGTTATTTTCTTTTTTTGTTGGAAACTACCTAGAGTAGTGGCATACCACTAGATGGTGTGGTATAGAAATATAATAATAAATATTATAAAAAATACATTCTGATACTCCATCATTTGTATATAACAAAGAGGCATCACTTACCATTGTATCCTTCCAGAACAGAGTCAATAATTGGTCTTGCAGTTAAGTTATAAACATCAAGTTGTTTGCTCTCAGGTCCAAAAACAGTGTCAAAGGTAAATGTCTTGGGAGGTTCATTGGAAGAATCTGTTTTATGGACAGTAATTGTGCCTCGCATTTCATCAACATTAACTGCCATTTTATAGCACATGACTTTCTCTCGTTCATTGAAAGGCCGGCAGCGAACAACAACTTTGACATTATCAGAACTGTCAGCCTTCTCTGGCTTCTCGGATTTGTTGATCTGCCCAAAGAAAGAAAAACACAATTACAATTCATGAAAAGGATGAAACAGAACAGCAAATCGAGAAAGAGATTTGCAGAAACCTACATAATCTGAGAGACAGAGTGGCAAATCTTCCCAACTTTGGAACAGAGGTGGAGAAAGTCATCTTTGCTGCATTTCCAAAGAGTTCCACCTGCCTCAAGAACAGCAGGCAAACTTAATGATCTCCCCTGGAGTTTATCACATCTGCCATAGTTACAAGAACTGTGGACACTTGTCCAAACTTGTAGAAGTCTGGAGAAGTGCAACATCTCCAAGGCAGGGAGAAGGCCTGTTTTTTAAAGATGCCTAGATGTAGCCCTGCTAAAGAGCCATCCTTTTAGCTAAAGCCATCAGATGGGGAAGCAGCAGCAGTTTGGCACCCATCCATTGTCTATAAATGCAGCTTCCTGATCTGCTGAATCATTATCTGTTGTATAGACATGGAAGGGCTTCAGAGAATATTCTAGAAAATCTACATCACACCTGAAACAATATTTTACAGACCGGTGAACTAGAGCATCCAACAAGGGAGGTGGAACCAGGAGGAAGAAGCCATAAGGACTTGGAACAGGTTTAGATAGCCAGGACCTGCAAAATGGATTAAGGGCCAATGCAGAAAATGTAAGATCATTTGAGGCCTGGTCTGAGAGCATGGTAAGTTGACAGTATTGCACACTATTCAGAAGCATGATGCTCCTTCTATGCATATGAAGTCAAATAATGTTTTGTAAGCTGTCTTAGGAGGTGTTGGCTTCAAAAGGGAAGACATAAACATTTAAATAAACCACACAGAGGATAAAGAAGTGCTGAACGGTGTTACTTGAAATATAAGAGACAAAAAGTAGTTAACCGAAATAAAACTGACTGAGCACCATTTATTTATTTATTTATTCAATTTATATGCTGCCCACACTACCCAGAGGTCTCTGGGCGGCTTACAATAATTAATTTGTGTGGTTTGTATATGATGACTACCTCTGAACTAGCCAAGTGTATCTTTATTTGTTTAAAATGTTTCAGTGCTGCCATTCTAGGAGCCACTGCAAAACAGTTTACAGAATCAAACAATACAATAAAATATGATTAATTAAAACAACATTCAAAATAATCGCAGGAGCAGACAAGATTTTTTTACTTAATTAAAAACCTGGAATCACTAGGTAGTCAAGGATGAAACCACTTCGTAAAGGTTGGGGCCATTACAGAAAAGGCCATGTCTCATGCCTGCCAACCTAACAGATTTTACTGGTGGACACATGCCTTGACCTCTTTGATTGATCTTTGGCCTTGGCAACTTTACACACATGCTATCCTTCAAACAGCCTGACCTCAAGCTGCCTAGTGCTTTAAAGGTGAGAAGCTACACTCTAAGTTAGGCTAGGAAACACACTGGTAACCAGTGCACCTGTACAGAAGCAATATCACATGCTCTGAACTTCTAACTCCTCTCACCTATTGGAGGGAACAGTCCTTAGTAGTAACCCTACACATGGGACATTATAGCACTCTAGTCTGCATGAGATGGGGGCTTCAGTGACTGTAGTAGGATCTAATTTTTTCAGACAAGGGCATAACTGGCAAATCAGACATAGTTTGCATTACATAATCTTACTACCACTAGCTGGCAAAACTCCTCCCCCCACCCCATATGATGTACAAAGGCAAACAAAGGTGAAGAAAGAACAGTACTGTACACATTCCATATGCATAAAATGGTTGTAGATTATTTAACACATTCAGTGTGGTGTAGTACTGTATACTGTGACAGTCTAGGACTCAGGAGGCCTGGGTTCAAATCCCTGCTTAGTCATGGAAATCCACTATGGGGAGTCACTGTTAAGCTCACTCTTTAAATATCTTACTTACCTTAAAAAATCCTAGTAGGGCTGCTCATTTGACAGCACATATGACAGCTTATTTAAGAGAAAACTGAAGGAGAGAAATTCCTCCAAAAAGAGAGGAGACTGACCCCATCTACAGTGGCCTCTGAGATGGCTTTAAAACAGTTGTATCTTCCCTATCTTTTTATTTAAATTGTTTTTATTATTTATTGATGAAAGATACTTTGAACGTATATGTTACTGAACATGTTTTTTTTTAATCTGGAAAAAAAATTAAAACAATGTACAGTATTTAGTTTATCTAAAATTGTCTCTGTTGCTTTGCGGTTTTATATATATGCCTGTTTTGCTTCCACGCTGTATGCCACTGGAAGGAAGAATAAAGTATTGAAAACCATTTACATGGTTTAAAAAATAAAATAAAAAAGGGGGGGGTGCTTTTCTTCCTGCTCGCCTTCATATTTTCTGGGCAACACCCATTTCCAAATACATCCCCAAGGTGTTAAAACCTGGGCTGAGGTTTAGTAATTGGCCCCATCGGGCAAACATATACAGACAACAGCTACAGGCGTGCCCTACACTCGAGAGAGTCATTATGGGTCGCATTGACCCCTAAGCACCCCACGATTTTAATAGGGGGGTTTGTAATCTGTTCACTAGGGGGGCGGGTTAATCTGGACAAAGGGGGCCGCCTCCACAACAACAACACAATCACTCCCCCCGAGGAGCGCCAAATCACCATCCATCCATTCATTCATTCATTCCTCCCCACCCTCCTCCCCATCGCCTTCGGCCCTTTGGCGGGACAACCTTGGGGGCAAAGAAACTCCCCTCCATCCCGTCCTCTGCCCTTCCCTGCCCTGAGGCCGCCTCTCGCCCGCCCGCCGCCCGCCCGCCCGCTCCTCCACCAGCGCCGCCCCTAGCAACCAGCCCACAGCGCGCTTGTGGTGGGGAGGGGAGGGAAGCACCGGAGGGGCCCCCAGAAGAACCCGGCCAAGGCTGAGGGCGGCGGCGGCGGCGGCTGCTCACCGGCATCTTGCCTGGGCGGGACTCAGCGGGTCTCGAACGCTCCGCTGGGCCCCAAAATGGATGGTCGAGGAGCGGCGGCAGCAGCAAACCACGAACGCCCAAAATAAAGAGAGCGCTCCTCGCCGCTCACAGGCACCCGTCGCCTTTGAGTACAACGGTAACAATAACCGGGAGCAGCACGCCTGCGCAGCCCGGGTGACAGCGAGCGCGAGCTTGCTCCGCCTTCCTCCCCGAGCCTGCGTCATGCAGAGGCTTCTCGGCCAATGGGCCACCGTTGACGCCGGCCCTCGGCCGCTATTGGTGCCAAAGAGCAGCCAATGAGAGAAAAGAGGAAAGGGAGTCATTCGGGTATGCGGAGGAAGGGTCTTGGAGCAGCTTTCGGGGGGGGGAGGAGGAGGAAGGGGGCGGGGCGACATCAAAGCGAGGGGAAAGAAGGCGGGCGCGTGTGGTGGAAGGGCGGCTTTTGCAAGTCTAGAAGAGAAATACGCTGTTGAGCAAGTCGGAGTAATTTTGGATGAAAGTGTTGAATTCATTCTTCATTTAAAAAAAGAGACCTTAGTAGGTTAACAAGGGGTGGGGTGGTGGGGGCGAAGAATCCCTTGCTTTCTTGCCTGCCTGGAAATTTGGAGAGGAAATCAATGCTACTGGTAGCGCGTCTCTGCCTTCGCAAAGCACTTGGCCAGTTCTGAATGAATCCAGACTGGAGAAGCATCTCAGACAAACAAACAAACAAAAACCGGACTGTTGTTATCTGTAGACGGATAATACACCTTATTTACAGCCCTATAGCCTGTTCTGTTACTAACGGACCACCGTTCCTTTTCCCGTTATCTGTATCTTCACTGGGTCATATAAATATGACCGTCATATAATCTCACTCTTATGTCTGAGAAAGTGGACTTGATCCACTGAAGCTCACATTAAAATGGGGCAGTTAGTCTTTAAGGTGTCACCACATTTTTTTGTCTCTTTGTTGTGGTGGTCAGCTGTGCTTGCACAAACTAGCATTGCTATTTCTTTGAAAGCCGGAGAAGAAAGGTCATAAACAGCTGTTGCTCCAGTAGAGGCTGATTTGTTTTGCAATTTCTAAAGAGACTTCGAGATCAAGGCATGCTATCGAATTTCTGAAATCTTTTTCTGAAGGATCCACTGTAGTGTATTGCTTTCTCCTATAGATTGATGTAACACTGTGTAAATTCAAAACAGACGGAAAAGCTCCACCGCTAGGAGTCTCCTCAGACTGTTCCACCCAGACAGCCTCGGTACCAGGGCAGTGCACAGGACAACAATTATTATTTTCAACAGCTTACACCAGCTCTTGCTCTGTATTGTAATGGTTATGGTGCCCAGGCTGGGCAACTGTAAGGTATTTTGTGTGGGAGACAGGGGAGGAGATATAAAATGGCTGAAGTGACTCTGGAGAACTAGATGGGCTGCAACATGATAGGGAGGAGGTAGGTGCCACCTCTGCCTCTTTCCCTGAACACCCATCTCCTGACATTGTGAAGCCCCACATAAACTCCTGTTTTACTTTTTTCTATGCTGAGAATTCCTAGCCTCATTCTGCAGGAAGAGAAGGACTGAATATTGGGAGGAGTGATGCTTTGAGGGGGCCGTTAGTCTTAATGGTGGACCAAAAGTATTTTAAATAAATCAATGCAATTACTCCAGCAGACAAATATAAACCAATTCTATTATATTAATTATCTGCACATCTGTCATTTATCTTTTGAGTTGGGAAAGTTACTTTTTTGGACTACAACTTTCAGAATCGCCCTGAGAGGATGGCCATTATAATCCCAAAAAGTAATTCTGTGCACCTTTTTGAGTCATAGTGCAAAAGCAATAATGTATTCACGAAGGCTTTCACAGCCGGGATCTAATGGTTGTTGTGGGAACACGGCCAAAGAGCCCGAAAAACCCACAACAACCAAAAGCAATAATGTTTCTATGTTCTGCTTATTAAACATAAATTCTACAAAATCTTCATTTTAAAAAATGTTTCTGACTGAATTTCTGGAAACATTTTCGGGAATTAATCCAATTTTTAAAAGGGTAAATTTATTTTATTTCTTAACCAATCCTTTCTAACAGTCCATATTAGTAATATATAAAACACTAATTAAGCCTGAAGCAAAGTAGAACATTATTAGCAAGATCATCCTTAGCTATATGAAGTTAGTTTAAATGGGCTCCAGAAGGAGACAGGCTTTATTTGTGGGAGATTTAGGTAGTAATTCAAATATCAAGACTGAAAATGTCCTTCATAGATTGGAGAACTGGGCCAAAACAAACAAAATGAATTTCAAAGCAAATGTAAAGTTTTCTATTTAAACAGGAAAGGTGAAACACAAATACAAGGTGGGTGACATCTTTTTTTAGCAATAATACATGTGAAAAGCAGTCATGAGTCAGTAGACCACAACCTAAGCATAAGTTAACAGTGTCATGTGGTGACAAAACACACAAACATCCTAGTATAATTGTATGCCACATCAACAGAAGCATAGTGTTCAGCTCAAAGAAAATAACAGTACCACTATTCTGCTTTGGTCAGACTTCACCTGGAGCCCACAGTTCTGGAAACCACTGTTTAAGAAGGGTTTTAAAAAAGCTGAAATATGTTCAGAGGAGGGCAACCAAGACAGTAATGAGTCCAGTGAGGGGGAAGAGAGAGAATATGAAGGTGTCCCTATTGGGGCATCAGAGTTTCTGTAAAGTTGTGTGGTTGCATCAGGTCAGACAGAGGCACCATGATAAAGACATGTCCTGAACAAAGAAATTATCCTTGCAGTTGCTGTTGTTTATACATTATGCATCCTGTTGATATATATCTTGGACTCTGAGTAACATTCAAAAGTAATAAAGTTTTATGGTTTTGTTACTGAGATTCACTCTTTATTCTGTTTTGGGACCACCAGCCAGGGAATTGGGCAAGTCTACCCCAACAAAGCACAGTGAGAAATAGTTGGGAGCCCTGAGTATGTTTAGCCTGGAGGACAGAAAACTGTGAGGTCCCATGAGAACGTTCTTCAAATGTTTGAAGGGTTTTCACATAGAAAATGGAACAAGCTTGTTTGTTTTGTTTGTTTCATTTTGTTGTTGTTGTTGTTGTTGTTTTGTTCCAGCGCGTGGGAACCAAACAGCAGAATTGCTTTAAAAACATTTATATGATTTGCTTAAAACAAAATAAATAAATAAATAAATTGGTGTTCTTGTTTTAAAAGCAGGCTCATGATTCTTGGATGCTTATTCCCTACATGCTATATCTTAAGCAAAACACAGAGTTTAGTAAGGGCCAAAAACTGGCAGAAGCTTATGTGACTTTGCGTTGCCTGGTCCTGGGATGTAGGCAACCATAAATGTCAAGATAATAACAAAGATGAATCTGGACCTGTAGCTACAGTAGCATATTTAAGACTGCAACGTGTTTAAGGGAAAAACCCGATCAGTCACTTCTTTGTGCATACCAGTTTGAAGATAATAATGAAACTTAAAATTAGTCATCCTCCCTTAGCATTCACTATGACCTTTAAAATGACTAGCCAAGAGATAGAAACCAGCCAGGTTTGTTTAAACTAGATAGGCTACAGCTTCTGTTGCTTCCTCTTACTCATACAAAGTTTTGAAACTGAGCTAGAAAAAGCTAAAGGCATAGAATAAAACAAACACCCATTTCCATTAATGGTATTTGATAGTTTTTCATTAACTTCTCACTTTAACTAGGCGTGCAATTTAATCAACTTCTTACTGAAAGTGTTTTAGAATCTTAGAATATTAGAAAAAACAGACCCCAAAAGCAGCAGAGTGCTGGATCTCAAAGTAACTACAGTATTGTAGACTATTGAGTTTTGAGTTTAAATGCGGGGCCATAGGTTTTTGTTGGAATTTTAATTGCTGAGAGAAAATGGGGTATCTATATTTGGATGGTGAAAGTTGTGTATATTTTAACTTTTTTTTGTAGTGTTGTCCAGTTTTACCTTGGGGAAGAGCACCTCATTTCATTGCACCCACTTGTGAGCGCAATGACAAATAAATTTCTTATGTCTTATGTCTTATGTCTTATTGTAGAAAAGTGACTATTGGAGAAAAAATAAATTACAAAGGGAGACAGCAGAAACTGGCTACATAAACAGGTTCTGGTTCATTTCTTAATAGTGATCAAGGCTTCTTAGCACACTATGGTAGTATTCTGTCTTCCTATACCATATGGTTATGAAACAGTTTATTCCTTGACAGATAAACTTACCTTGGTCCCAGAAACAATTCTGCAACCATTATTTTTTACATACTGTACTGAGTTGCACTACATAGCATGCAACAGATAACATATTTGGAAATTTCTGAACTTGAGATAATTTGTCTCTTATGCCTTTTGTGTAGCAGTACAACTGGATTACAGACAATAATTTTAAAGTTATCCATGGCAAAGTGTGCTAACAGATACATTTCATAAATACTTGACAGTCACTAGGGCAGTGTTTCCTAACTAGGGGAATTATGACCCCCAATGGGGTCATGAAATGTTTTCTAGGCAGTTGTAGGTCACCTTTTATATGTTGTAGCCCTTATTAAATCATGTCTTCTTTGACCTTTTGAAGTGGGATTATAAATTAGTGTGTATGTGTATGTATGAGAAACAGGCCCTTTGGGAGAGAAAGAAGCCTGTGCTTTCTGAGGATGGATGACCTGGAGGATTTTTTTACAAAAAAAGAAATGCCATCGTAAAGATATAATTGCTGCCCTTTCCACTGTCCTACCACTCTAACAGTTAAGTTTTTCCTGATATTCAGCCTAAATCTGGCTTCCTGTAGCTCGAGCCTATTTTTGTGCATCTTCCAGTCTGGGATGATCAAGAACAGATCTTGCCTCTCCTCTGCATGACAGCCTTTCAAGTACTGTATTTGAAAAGTGCTATCAAATCTCCCCTCAGTCTTCTTTTCTCAAGGCTAAATATGCCCACTTCTTTCAATCTTTCCTCGTAAGGCCTGGTTTCCAATCTTCTGATCATCCTTGTCGCCCTCCTCTGAACTTGTTCCAATTTGTCAGCATTCTTCTTGAAGTGTGGTGTCCAGAACTAGACGCAGTACTTCTGCATTGGAAAGGATTCCAAGGTAAGTGAGATATTTAAGCCGTGGTTTTACCGGTTCCACACCCCTAGTGAGTTTCCATGGTTCAGCAGGGATTTGAACCCAGACCTCCAGAGTCCCAGTCCCTCACTCTGTCCACTTTGGCAAGTAGCCAGAGAAAAAGAATTCTAGGCAGGGCCACGAGGGGGGGTGCGGTTACTGAGGCAATGCTTTGGGCTACTTGTGGGGACCCGGCAGGCACCGCCTCGCCCCACAACCCCGAGGCCGCTCCTTCTGCTTGGGCCACAAGCTCCCTACTACGGCTCCGAAGGTGCGCCCGCGATCCACCCGGAGGACTGACGGGGCACCCGAGGCGCGCCCGAAACTCCGAAGAACGGAGTCAAGCTGCCGAGCCGGCCCTGGATGGAGTCACCGGGGTTTGAGGGGCGTGATCCCCCGGCTCGGCAGGCTCCTGCGCAGCGTCACGTCCTTGCAGGCGCCTCTCCGGGAGCCTTGCCCCCCTCCCGCCTCAGTTTGAACGAGGGTACGTGAGGATGTAGTCGGGGGGGAATAGGATCTCCCGCCGCCCCCGGGCAACAGAGAGGTGGAGCCGGAGGAGGGTGGGATCCGCCCCTGAAAGGCAGGCGCCCGGCCCCCTCTCCCTTTGAGAGGGCGGGGACGGCTGCTCAACTCTCGGGCCAATTACTGTAGATGTTTTTTATTGTTACTTTTCGGGTTCTGGGGTTTCGAAGCCGGAGGGCATCGCTGCCCGGGCCCTGAGTTCCAGTCCCATCCGAGAGGTGTGGGGTCTGCGGAGATGCCTCCTCCTCTCCTGCTTCGCCGGTGGCGCTCCTGCCGGTGAAGCGCAACAGCATGAGCGGAGCCCTCGGGCCGCCGAGGGGAAGCGCCCGGAGTCGCCAGCGGCCGGACTCTCCGCTCTTTTGCCAAGCCCCGGCCAGGGAGGTAAGAGAGCCCCGCCGAGCAGAGAAGAGGGAGGCGAGGCGAATCGGCGAGCGGGGCGCCCCCTTCCCCAAATCTTGAGGGGTGGTGGTGGTGGTGGTGGTTGCACTTCGGGGGCGTAACTTTACGATGTCGCGAACCGGCCGGCCACACAACCCATCCTTTTTTCCCCCTTGAACGCCCCAGCATGGAGTTACCGTTGGGAGGGGGGGAGATGTTTTTTGTTTACACGTTAAAAAGTGATGGTTGCTGCTGCTGCTGCAACTGCCTGCCACTCAGACGATCGGGGTCACGTGTTCTGTTTCCTGTTGTTTTGCTTCTGGGCGAGGCAAGAGGCGAGCTGGGCTTTGGCGCCTCTCTCTCCCCCCCCCCCCCGGCCGCCCTCTCTGGGGCTTTCAGACCCTTCGCCCCCGTCCCCCCCCCCGCCTTCCGTAGCCGTGTCAACGCCGTGCCGCTTCACACGTCTCGGGGGGGGGTTTCTCTCTGGCCCGGGAGTTGCTCTTTCCCTTCACGGGCTCCGTGCACAAAGCGCCTCTTGGCTCCGGACTTCAAAGCGTCCCTGAATTTCCACATTTATGAGCCTTATAAACGTAACGTTGCCTTGCGGCCACGTTCGTGGGACAGGTGTGGGACTTGCTGACGGCAGAGGAAAGAAAAGAACATTAAATGGCCCCAATTTTTGCAAGGGCGGTGAAATCCGTCAGCAGAAGTCAAACAAAAGGCACACTCTCAGAAGTCTGTGTCGTGGGGAGCTGCTGGCCCGGGAGGAAGAGGGCTTTAAATAGTGTACTTTTCAGGACCAAACCTAGCAGGGGTTAGCCAAAGGGAGTTGCCCTGACAGGGCTTGTGACTTGTTAGACACCAAGAATTAAGGGCAATCCCTCCTGAGCAATACTAATTCATGCTGGAAAGTCAACCTGCATGCATCACTTAGTGGGGTGAGGATGCAAGATGTCATTAATTCTTGAGCTCTGTCCTCATCTGATTTTCTAGTAGTGGATTTTATTCATATTTTATTTGAGGTTCAGTCAAGGATGGACTGGTGGCTGGAGCACTGAACATCCCAGGTATGAAGGGAAGATGGTGAGAGAAAAAGTCTGGAATGGATAAAAATCATTTAAAAAAAAAAAGAAGATTGATTTTTATTGTTGAAATGCCTTTTCCTTTTAAAACAACCCCACATGATGAGAATGTTAATTTAAAATGAATTATAGTTTAAAGATTCCACTATGGAACAGAGATTATAAATTCTAAGTCTATATGATAATGTGTTTCTATAATTTTCATTTAAAATATTTTTAAAATATAAAGCCCAGTGGTTTTTGGGTTTTATATAGATTATTTAGGCTAATTCCACCTCCTCTTGTAGTTGGTCCAATATATACCATTAAAAAAAGCTTCAGTTCTCAATGTGTCACCAGCAGTACACATTTTAAAACAGCAGTGTATGGAACCAAAACAAAATATGCCTGACTGCCCCTGCTTTCCAGCTTTTCTTGTACCCTGCTACTTTTCCTAGTGTCCACATGACTGAACACAGTATCAATAGTGTTGAAACAGAGTAAATAGCCTTACTTTCTAGGGTGTCGTTGATTCCCCCCCCAACTGTCAGGTGGTTGTACAGTATATTTTTTGTCCCCCATTGCTCTGATTTGCACCAATGTTTTTTTCTGCTCATGTGGATACTGTATTGTGTTGGTCCATGAGTGTCTCTTATGAGCTGATACTTCTTTGTGGGTGTGTTTCAAATGGTTACCCTTCCCCTGTACTCTATTGTATATATTCACATTCCGGGTCCTTATAATTCAAGGAATGTGGAAATCATGTTAATAATGATAACTTACTGATATTGTTTCAGCCACACATATGTGTATATCTGTGTGTATAGTATTAACTAATTTCACTTTGTTTACCAATCAGAGGTGCCAGTACTTTATAAACTGGAACTGTGCATGTTATTCATATGTGGTAGAATGAAGTTATAGGAAGTGGTTGGGAGGGAAAGAACTTTTACAGAAGTCTTTGTACATCAGAAGAAAGCATTAAGCTTGTTTCCAGTCAGTTACAGCAAAAATGAGGCCAGTACGTTAACACAGGGGTCTTCAGGGGTCAGCTTTCGTTATGGTCCACCTCTCACTTCCGTACATCGCTACAAGAAAAACAATAGCTTTGACTATTTGAACTTTTGTTAGCAAGGTGATGTCTCTGCTTTTTAAGATGCTGTCGAGGTTTGTCATCGCTTTCCTCCCAAGAAGCAGGCGTCTTTTAATTTCGTGGCTGTTGTCACCATCTGCAGTGATCAGGGAGACCAAGAAAGTAAAATCTGTCACTTCCTCCATATCTTCCCCTTCTGTTTGCCAGGAGGTGATGGGACCAGTGGCCATGATCTTAGTTTTTTTGATGTTGAGCTTCAGACCATTTTTTGCGCTCTCGTCTTTCACCCTCATTACAAGGTTCCTTAATTCCTCCTCACTTTCTGCCATCAGAGTGGTATCATCTGCATATCGGAGGTTGTTGATATTTCTTCCAGCAATCTTAATTCCGGTTTGGGATTCCTCCAGTCTGGCCTTTCGCATGATGTATTCTGCATATAAGTTAAATAAGCTGGGGGACAATATACAGCCTTGTCGTACTCCTTTCCCAATTTTGAACCAATCAGTTGTTCCATATCCAGTTCTAACTGTTGATTCCTGTCCCATGTATAGGTTTCTCAGGAGATAGATAAGGTGATCAGGCACTCCCATTTCTTTAAGGACTTGCTATAGTTTGCTGTGGTCCACACAGTCAAAAGCTTTTGGATAGTCAATGAAACAGAAGTAGATGTTTTTCTGGAACTCTCTGTCTTTGTCCATAATCCAGCACATGTTAGCAATTTGGTCTCTAGTTCCTCTGCCCTTTCAAAATCCAGCTTTACTTCTGAGAGTTCTCCGTCCACTTACTGCTGAAGAATACCTTGGAGGATTTGGAGCATAATCATCAAAATAGACCACAATACTCTTTCTAACTCAAGGTCATTTTTGAACTGGTTAGAAAGTTCTAGTCTTAGTATAGATCCTCAAGGGACCTCACTGCTCATATCCCTCTGTTGCAGGACCCCCCCTTCTATCCCTACACTGTGCTCCCAGTTCTTTTATCAGTTTTCAGCCCTGAAGAGGACTTCTTTCAGGAGTCTTTGGTGTGGGACCGTGTCAAAAGTCTTTTGGAAACCTAGTTAGACAGAGTGTGCCATTCGCTCCTATCCACACATACATCAGTGCTTTCAGAGAACTCTTAATTGTCAGTGAGACAAGGCTTGCCTTTTTGAAGCCACATTCATTATCATTCTGCAGGGCTTCTGTACATGTGACAGTGTTATCTTTACTGATGTATCCTGCTGATCATCTGAAGCAAAGCTATATGGTCTTGCTCTTGGTTTAGGCTAGCTGGGAATTACCCCATCCCTCACCATTGGGGATGCTGGCTAGGACTGATTGGAGTTGCAGTTCAAAAACATCTGAAGAGGCCCATCTCCTGTGCTATAATGAGCTATAATGAGGAAATAGACACATTGACTCAGGAGAATGTTGTCTGGGAATGAAACAAGGAAATGTTGTTCTTTTGCTTGCAGGTAGTGTTTCCTGTCCAGAAGACAGGGTTATTCAGTAACTGCAATGAAGTGCACAGAGTCTATAGAGAGCCAGAAATTTGACTTGGTGCTGGAGCATGCCCTGGCAAGAGAGGCAAAGGTTTGGAAGGTGCCCATTTTCCACAATTTCACATTAAAGGTATGTTCCTTCAGGCGACGTGTAAAAAGTGTGTCCGTGATGATTACTGATTACATGACTCACCTTGCATTTGAGAAATAGCCATTGCTGGATTTATCTGTCCCAGCCTTAGTCTGATAGTTAGGCACTGACATGCATGTCCCTCATTCAGCAGATGGACATTGAATAGCTTTACATATCCTTAATACTGTTTACATGGCAACAGAATTCTTCCCAAGACTGAATCTGGAGGAAAAAAATTCTCAGTTCTTACTTTTTTCAACTTTACCTCTCTCTCTCTCTCTCTCTCTCTCTCTGTGTGTGTGTGTGTGTGTGTGTGTGTGTGTGTGTGTCCCAGCAAGGATGTCTTTTTGTGAGCTATCTCTGTTGTAATGTGTTTTGAATGGGCAATTGAGATCGATTAAGTTCACAAAAGACTTGTTCATTGTAAATATGGAAACTGCTAGAATGATTTGTTGACATGGATCAAAATAAATGACTGTGGTTGGGGCCTCTTATTGGAGATGTAGCTGAGGGAACGCCCAGTAAATGGCCTCAATTAAAAAGTTACCACTATGCCACAGATCCTCTGACTCTTGTGGTAAATGTAGTGCAAGGGTCTGTCTCTGTCTGTTTTTCATCATGTCCTGATCACAACTAACAATTAAAAGCTAGACCAAAATCTCACATCCTTTTGGATGTGTGGGCTTAAAAAATTTATACAGCATCAGTGGCTGAAAATTGTGTTTCTTAGTGTAGTACGTTGCAACTAGAGTAGATCCATTGAATAAACTAAGAGATGGCTCACCAAATCCCACTGATTCAACGGGACTACTGTAGCTGTAGTTTATTGCACTAAGCAACAGGGTTTTAGCCAATAAATTTAAATCTATTTCTAGCCTTGCTCACAAAAACACTTTGAATTCTGGGGAATCCCAAGTGATTGTTTTTGTATTTTAATCTAGTTCTTCCATTGTAGGGCACAGACATTTCCTCACGACATTATGAGAAAGCAGTTTTGTGGATCGAAGAATTGAACTCACTCTTCCAGTTTTGCCCCGAAACCTTGGCCTTGGCAATCAGTTTTCTGAACCGTTTGCTGGCATCGGTGAAGGTAAATTTTCATTCTCTCCCAATTGTTTTTATTTGCAGTGTAACATGTGCTGGGGATACTGTGGGTAACCTGTAACCTAAGGAGGTTAGGTCCGTATCGCACAGTCTTAGGCATGTCTACTCAGAAATAAGTCTTACTCCATTCAGTTATATTTTCCATGAGAGGAGCACAAGGAAATTTCAGACAGAAATAAGACTCATGGTGTTCAATAGGGATTACAAGACTACAACCGTAGTTATTTGAACTTGGGTCTGGTTGAAATCAATGCAATAAATTAGTTGTGGTGTGTGTACAGTTTGTCATTCAGTGGCCACTGAATCCTGTTGTCACTTTTTGTGTAAATTGCTGCTAAGACTTGCATAATTTTCCTAATGCAAGCATAAATTGGCAATAAGATTTTAGCCAGTAACTAAGTCTGGATTCAAGCCACGGTGTCCTGTGCGCAGAAGATGGCAGAAGTTTTGGAATCAGTAGTACAGTACTCAGCATTTTGCACTCCTGCTCCTGTGCTTTTGACAGCGGAAGGTACACATACAGTGTATGTCTGTTCTTTTCTTATTAAAAAAAAAACACACACACGCGTGTCGAACCTGGATTCCCATGTGTACAAAATACAGACTATCTTAGAAGAATCAAAATAGCGAAGGACATTTATGGAAAACCATAAAGAGAAAGATAATGTGGGGTTTTGAATCCTATCTGTGGATTAGACTGCAATCCTAAATGCACTGACTAGGTAGAATGCTCCTTTGAATTTAGTGGGACTCTCTTTGAAGCCTATAGGATGGCATTTCCTATACTGCTTACAAAGCACTTGGGCACAACAGGGTGGGAGACATGCATCTGCTGGGGGCCCAAATATAGCATTTCTATACACACTTTGGAAAGTTTTAATTTTTTAATGTTTTTTTTTTTTGTTCATAAAGGGCTTCTTGTGCCCTGTAGGGGAGCAGGGGGCAACAGTTTATGTTTAGGGGACCATAAACCCATTTCATCATCATAATCTTAGAACTGAAGAGCTGGAAGTGACTCTATGAATCATCGACTCCAGCCTCCATCAAGGAAGCACAGTGAGGAACTGAACTCTCATCCTGTGCTCTGCAGCCAGATGCCTAGACCAACACTGAGCTATCCATTGCAGGGTACAAGGCTTTTTTTTTTCCAGATTAATTACACCCGTATTGGTGTAAGAAAAATATTTGAGGAGAATTTCACAGGCGTGGATGTAGCCCTCCAAAATGCAAGGATAGGGATGTATGGCCCTGGATCTCTGGGGATTGGCCACCCCTCGTATGCAACACTGAAATTCTATATAGCACATAATAGGATGCCCCCGATCTTCTAAATTGTGTCATAGTGATAAAATTTCAGGGACCTTGATTTAGTGCAAAATCACGCAGCCAGTGGCAATAAGGAGTTCTTTAAAAAAAAAAAAAAGAACCATGGTCTTTGTTTACCTCATATATGGAAGTCATGCAGTTTTCTGATCAGATTCAAATAGACTTTAGATTGCATTTTTCTGCTGTCCATCTGTGATTTGGCTACATAACTTGTACAATGGAACACCCTGGATGGGTAGTGGGCCTCTCTATGCTGCCTTTGCTCCAGAAGCTTACCTGTGACAACCTTGCCCCCTTCCTCATGTAATGAGCATTGATTGAGTGAGGCCAGGAACACATTTGCTGACCCTGCCCTCTCTGTCATGTCCCTACCCTCCAAACCTACCCCCTTCCATTTTGATGGAACACAACTACGCTAAGGAGCAGCATTCCTGCTGCTGAAATCAGGTGATGTAAACGTTCAGGGGATAGGAAACCACTGTATCATGTTCTTCTGTGTTATGTTGAGGACATTCTGCTTTGGACATTGTCACCTTGAACTTCAGGCTTCAAGAATGCTCCTGCAGAACTGGGGTCTTTCACTTGCTGACAGATTGCTGTTATTGTTGCCCATACAGCGGGCCAGCACAGATCCTTGGACTGAGCTGGTTCATTTGCTTTATTTTCAGTCCTTCTTCTTCCACTTGGGTACCGTCCCTCATTCTTTCCCTTTTCACCCCCTTCTGTTTTTTGCTTCAGGCCCAGTTAAAGTACCTCCGATGTATTGCAATAGCATGCCTGGTTCTTGCAGCAAAAATCAATGAAGAAGATGAGGTAGGTTTGGTTTTCAGTCCAGTAAGCTAACAGGAGGTACTGTGTCTTCTCTCCTCTATTACATGTTGGCTCTAGCCATCATATAGGTACCGTATTTTTCTGTTTATAAGATGACCCATTGTATAAGACGACCCCCCCTTTTCTAACCCCCAAATTATAACATTTGATCCCTGCGGGGCTTAGGAAGTGGGTAACACAGCTGTGAAATGGCTGCACGATCATAGCGCTAAGATCCTGAAGCCCTTTCACCAGTGCTTTACCCGAAGGGAACCTTCCCTTCCTTTTTGCTAAGCGCCGTGGCTTCGCAAAAGGCAGGGAAAACAGCTGCCTTCCATGTATAAAACAATCCTCAATTTTTTGTGTAATTGTTTAAGGAAAAGGTGTCATTTTATACACAGAAAAATATGGTATATGAAATAATTTTATATTTCTCTGAGAAACTGATGGTGGAGACCTGCTTTCCTTTTTATTTCAGCTGTTATTAATTTGTGCTGCCGTTCTGCCGGCCCTACCAGCCCTGCCACTGGTAGTTTTTTTTTCCTCTTTGGGGACTAAAAACCGATATAGTTGCAATGACCTAATCTGCTGTGGGAGTAAATGTAGTGAACAGCATCCTGTGTAGACCGTTGGTGCCCATCTGTCCCAAGAGGCCACCTGTCAGGTGCAATTCCAGTATAAGCATGTTGCTGTTATCAGGTGTGTCATTCTATTTGAGGTCGCTATCCCAAGAGAAGGTACCTCGTTTCAAGATCTCAAGAACTCTTCATCAGACGTTTTGATGCGAATAAAGGGGTGGGACTGGCTGGAATGGAAAGCTATGAAGATTGTATTCAGTCACAGCCTTAAACATGTAATTTGGCAGAATGTAGCAAGACATTCAAATTTGATGAAGCCTGTTAGGTGCTCTGATGGCTGTGGGTTGCCCCTGAGTTTCCTAGAATGAAGAAACAGAAGATGCTTGATCCCTCATTTCTGAAGATGTTACAGCTGTTGGGATCTCCCCTCCCCATTTTCAGAAATATGGAATTAAGCTACTACAAATTTCTTTCTATTGGCAGTTCCCTAGGGAGAGGTGTGCAAATCATCAGAGCACCTAATAGACAATGCCCAAAATCTTATTTTGTTGACACCTCAGTTTCTCTGTGCAAAAGGCACAGCAGCACAGTATCACTAACTGATGACTTCCTTTTGCAATTTCAGGGTGTGTGTGGCTTTGTCATATTCTGTGTGAGTCATGTATACCCCCAAATTGGAAAAAAAAATTAATTGGCAGCAATCCACCATAGGCCATGACATCTTTCCCACTGCACCAGTGGAGCTGCACAACAACATTTCAGAGACTAATCTGAATGTCTGCTAAATCTTTTCCTGTTCCACCTAAAGATTGTAACTTAATGGATTTAACACCATCTAGTTTGTCTTCTCTTTTGTCTCTTGCTTTTTTAACTGTCTAACCTGGCGGACTGTTCTGATGATCTTGAAAGTATTTTGTGGCATTTTGGTTGGCTTCATCAAAGGAATTATCTTGAAATGAATTTTGGATTTCTTATGAGCAGCAAACCTTCCTTTGCTTTTCAACTGACACAGACAGCTCTTCAGTTCCAAAAAGACTCTAAGGAATAGTGTCCAGACTTAACTTAGCCGCCAGTATTGTATACACACTGTTTTTGTCTCAGTTGGATCTGTGTCACTGATGTTGTTGATTAATGTTTAATCAAATAGGCAGATAACGCCAAACATTATAACACTGCTGCAATAGATATGTTGCAGAGCATCAAGATATGTATTTACATAAAAGGGAAGTAAGTTTATGGAGCTAATTTGTTTTATTGCTACATCTGGAAATACTGCTCTGTAACGAACGGGCTGGGGTACCATATATTTTTGTATTTCTGAGAGGAATTACTGCAAGGACTGCTTGGTCTACTCATGTCAACCCTTTAACAACGAAGTCTTCATTCTTTTCAGATTACACACACATAGCATCACCTCAGACAATCTCATAAGAATTGGGCTTCTTTTATTTTTCTTTCTGTTTAAAACAGATAATACCATCAGTAAAGACATTTGTGGCGCAGAGTGGTTGTAAATGTTCTCCAGCTGAGATTTTGAGAATGGAAAGAATTATACTTGATAAGCTTCACTGGGATCTTTACACAGCAACATCAATGGATTTTGTAAACATTGTAAGTGCTAAGCATCTCTTTTTTTGTGCCAAATAAGACAGCAAAGGTTTCCTTTATATATTTCCTTCTAATTAATTTTCCTTTATATATTTCCTTCTAATTAGCCTCACAGACATCACATCTGTAGCTATCTGCAAGCCTTTTGAAACAAATTAATGGGGCCAAGCCCCCCCCCCCAAATATTCCAATTGAAGGAGTCTGATTTACAAATGACCACAGACTCTCATTTTGAAAGGGCAACTAAAACAGCCTTTTAAAAAGATATTTATCCTGTACCACTAGAGGTCTTTTTGTCTGTTTAAATGCACTGCAAAAATATTTCTAGCTATCTGCACTCTTTCAATACTGTACATAAAAAGCTTTCAGAGTTTTGCTACATTTCACAAATAGGACATCTCATCAGATCAGTTTTCTTTTGTTCACCCTGCATAAACACTTTGGACCCTCATTTCAGTCAAAATAGATCATTCTGATCTGGCACTTAAGTCACATCTTATTTGCTAAACATTTATAGAAAGAAAACTCCCCTTTAAGAAGTCAACCGTGTGCTATATAGTAAGGCAAAAAAAATCATGTGATAGGACAGTGTCTCAGAGCTTGTCAAATTGCTTGTTAATGACAAAGGGTGGGTGCTTGTTTCATCCCACCATCACGTCTGGCTAGGGCGATGTCCACTCACAAGCTGGACGTTGAGACTGTTCACTTTGCTTCAGCCACTGTCAGTTAATTCCCCCCCCCAATTCTTCCTAGTAACTGGCTTTAATATCACAATTTCTTGAATATACAAAGAAGAAGTAAAAGGTTCTGAATTTACAATTGCGACAATGCAATGCATTCAGAATTAGTTACATTCAGTAAAAGCATCAACATTTCAATATTTGGCAAGTACGACACAAATGGTAACAGTGGAACAAAAATAAATAACTTCAGAGGTTTTCTGCCATGAATAAGAATTAGTTTGCACTTCTGGTCAATAACATATGAAAACGTACAAAGTTTGCTGTTTGACATATGCCTTGTTTTTAATATATCTCTGTATGTGTGTGTGTTTCAAAGATATATATATATATCTATACGTCTATATGTAATATAAATAAATATCTCTTCTCTCCAGTTCCATGCCATGGTGATGTCCAAGTGGCCCCATCTACTAAATGGGCTGCCTCAGAGGAATCCTTCCCGCCATGTTGCGTTCTTGACCAAACAGCTACAGCACTGTATGGCATGCCACCAAGTATTGCAGTTCAAGGGCTCCACATTGGCTTTGGTGATCATCACCTTGGAGTTGGAGAGGCTGACGCCTGACTGGTTTCCTGTCATAACTGATCTGCTAAAGAAAGCACAGGTAGGTGTCACAGAGGTAGGCCTCTCTCAGAGCGCACATCTTTTAAAAAAAGAAGAAACCTCATGAACACTTCAAAAACTCTTGGATGTTTTGTAATATGTACTTCTCAGGAGCGTTCCCATATCTTTGTTAGGATGCCATTTCTGCAGGATGCAAATTCCATCTAAGTTTTGGCAGAGGAGAAGTAACCATTCAAAGCCCATTATTAGGTTATGGAATACATGACGGCATTGTACTTCATTTGGAACCACAATTCCAACACTGTCCAGCCTGAACTCCAGATGTTTTTACCTAAGCAGCAGAACCACAACTGTTCAAGCTGCTGAGAATTTGTCAAAACCTTTTCTGTAACCTGTCACATGCTTTGGCTTCACAGTCAGTTTAATAAATCTCACATGACTATAATTCACTAGGCCATGCTCCAAATGAAGACTTAGGAAAGCAGGAAGATGGGGTGGTAGAAGCTGCTATAATTCTCTAAATCGAATGTTCCAGCAGTCAGCCCTGTAAAATCATGGCTCGAGACCTGAGACCGTCCAACTGGAGATGAATTGCTACTCCAGTCGTACTTTGCCATTGGCCTTGTCTCAGCATCTGGAAGGCCACAGGTTCTTCAACGTATGGGTCTTCATTTGGGTTCAGTGGTTTTTCACCTTGCCTTTCCCTGCACAATAATATGTTTGAGACTGATGGGGAAGCTCCGGTCCTCCAGACATTCTTGGACATCAGCTCCCATCATCAGTTGTAACCATGCACGCTGGGACTGGTGGCCATTTGAGCTTAATGTAAAACAATGGTTCCTAGATCTCCAGATGTTCTTGGACTAAAATTCACAGAAGCCTTCACCACCAGTTGTGTTGACCAGGATTTCTGGGAGTTGCAATCCAAGTACTTCTGGGGACCCAAGTTTGGGAACCACTGATCTAGAGGACTACAGGTTCCCCGCCTCACCCCCTTCTGTGGCACAATGGGAACTTCTCCTCTGTATCAACTTTCCCCTTGCCCTTTCAAGCTCTACAGTGGCTGTTAAAGGATACCACTTTTCAAGAATAGAATTCAGTGATTTAGCGGGAATATTGCATAATTTTAGTGGCAGATCACATATTATCAAGTTCTCTCTTGGCACAGTGTCATTTGTTGGTACCTCTATAATAGCCAGAGGCAGGAGTCAGACACAATGTGAAACTGTGGCTTTTGCTAACCATGGTTATAAACCATTGTCGTAGTTTCACTGTCCACACAAACGAGACAAACCTGATTTTTGACCTGCTTGTTTGCTTGTTTGTTTGAATTTTCTATCTTTCTTTGTTTGAATTTTCCAGGGAGATGGGAGTTTCACTCTCATTTCCCTAGTGCAAGGGGAGAAACAGCTCTAACTGTGATATGTGAATTCAGATATCATAGCAAATCATAGGCATTTGCAAACCAGCTTCAAACTGTAGTTACCATTTTGGATTTGCTGGTCCAAAGCAAACCTGCTATGGTTTATAGCAGGCTCAGCTTCAGACCTGGAAAATAAAAATCACAATTTCATGTTATGTCAGAGCCTGGTTGCAAACTGTATGAGGACTTCCCACTGAAGCTTGACAGAAGCTAATGAGTGCTGGCTGCATTCTGTATATCCCCCTGCACTATGACTTGGCCTTGTAAATATAACTGTCCACCCAGAGATGTTGAAACTAAAAAATGCCATCTGCTGGTGCTTGCAATTACACATCAGTTAATGAGATCTGACAGCAATAAGCAAGTACTTTCACAAGCAAGGGAGAAATAGCTTTTGTTATATATTGCATTCCAGGTTGACAGTGCTCAATTCATCCATTGCAAAGAGCTTGCTGATCAGCAGCTCCTGGGCTTCCACACATCCAATGCTGTTTATATTTTCCACCCTGCAAACCAAAGCATCCATACTCACCTGGATGGAAGGTCACCGTGCTGCGACTCCACCATGAAGAAAACAATGCAAATGAACTTACAGGTTGAAGGGAGTGGGCCTGGCCCGGGGGCTTCCCAGCCTCTCCATGCCAAAGCCCATGAAGACGACATGCAAGACTCTGATGAATTCTATGATGGATTCCAGTGCCTGTACAATGAAGATGGGATGCCAGAATCTGGGCAGGCCAGCAGCATGGGTGGCGCTGATAATCAGGGGCACGAGGAAAGTAGCAGTATTTGTCCACCATTGCAGCCTGCACCCCAGATTGGTTAGTGAGGGCTGGGTAGGGGGTACAAGGGACCAGATGGCCCAAACGTTATTTCTGTTATTTCAAGGGTTATTAGAGCTCTTAAGAGAAAGCACAGCTTATTTTGTAACCTTTAGCTCTCCATCCTTTCACCTGCTTCCTGCCAAACTGTGTCTTTTTGGTTTGACAGGATCATAAACCTGAAAGACCCATATCTGAGCCGTATGTAACAGGAAGAAAAAAAAACCTCAGGGATCACTATTCAAAAGACAGGGCTGTGCACTTGGCTTCAAAAGAACAAACTTCAATAGCAGGATGAAGTGAAAGCTTATAAAGTTTCTACTTTGGGTAGCTGAAGTGCCGGATGTGTTCCGATATAAATGTTGCTATCTTGCATACAGTAAATTATTATGCATTATGAGTGAGCTGTGGATGAACTCTGAAGATTGGAGAAGTTACATTTTTTGGACTACAACTCCCAGAATTGCAGGGAGCACTGGCCATGCTTACTGGGTTGTTTTAGTTCAAAAAATGTAAATATTTCCAGATTCTAATGTCAAAGAACAAGCAATATTAACTCCATAAGATAAGTCTGTAGGCTTTGTATTTTAAAGCTTGATCCAGACATTTACTAAGTGGAAATCAAATTAATCACACATTAGATAAAGGCATCTAAGCAGACCTGAAAATCAGGGATAGGGAATCTGTGCCCATCCAAAAGCTTTTGGATCACAACACCCATCAGCCCTAACCCACATAATCAATGGTGATAGATAACCAGGCTTGATCCTAACACCTTACAGGCTTCCATTGCAGCACCTCTAAATTAAGGAGTATTGAAACTTTGCTAGAGAAAGAATCATGGTTTAATAAACAATATACAACCCTTCCGTCTGCTGGCTGACTCTGAGATCAAAACGATTGATTCATTTAGCGTATGCCAGAATAAATTCCGCCAAAAGGTTCCTAATCTACAACCTTTGGACTTTTCTCAACAACTGCAGCTTGGGTTTTTTTTTCACCCCAAGGCCTCCATGACAAACACATATAGCACCAAAAGTTACATTTTGGAAAGAGACAGATTGCCAGATAAATGACTGAATTATTACCTTAAAAAAATAACAGGGTTGCGGTATGTTAAATGCATTCATATTTTAATTGATTTATGCAGCCCTGGCCTCTAGTTCCACAAAAACAGGAAACACACACACACACACACACACACACACACACACACACACACACACACACACACACACACACACACACACACACACACACACACACACACACACACACACACACACACACACACACACACACACACACACACACACACACACAGAGAGAGAGAGAGACAGACAGACAGACAGACAGACAGACAGACAGACAGACAGACAGACAGAGTTAAAAAACTGTTGCAGTTAAATCCTCCTGACTAAGAATAGGTAAGAAATTTGTTTGGGTTCAGCTGCTGATGAGAGCTTTCTAAAATTCACACTCCACCCCCTCCAGCATTTCAGTAGAAAGAACATGAAATTTTAGAAATTCAAAATGTGCAAAGAAGGAACTGCAAGCAGAAGCCTGACATGTTTGGCTACTTAAGGCAAAGGAGGTTTCTTGCTTAAAAATCTGGCTTTGAGCCCTTAGTACTGAGTTTGGGTTGCTGCTTTTTTTCTGCAAGGCTCCCCACCCTTTAAAGCCACATGGGAGGCACACCCAACATTATCCATGGTAGAAACAGCTCTGCTTATTGAATTTGGACAGTGCAGCGGACTGAGAGTTTTGTACCATGTATTTTTGAAGAACAGTTTTATAATAAATGAGATGGAATGAACACAGAGTACAGTATTTTAAACATCTGAATATGGAGGGCAGCAAAATTGATGGGTTTAGCCACACCTTCCCCTGATGGGACACGAAGTCTAATAATCTGTTTGGTCTGAGTTCAAGCTTAATATAAACAACGGTTTTTATCAACTACTCTCATGTATTAGTACTACAGTACTTTTTCAAATCTCCACAGCAACACTAAGGGATAAGTATGGCTGAGCAATGCTTATCATAGCATCATAAAATAATGAAGTTGGAAGGGACTTATAAGGCCATTGAGTCCAGCCCCCTGCTCAATGCCAGAGTCATTTAAGCATCTCTGGTTGGGTGGATGTTGGAGAAGGGGCTTCCCTTGGTGGCAAAACCTCAGAGGTGAACAGGGCAACGCTCAGGAGAATAAACAGCACAGATTTCAGAATGAGGTACTTAATTCTTATATGCCACAGAATGTAGCTGTTCTGATGTAGCAGTTGTGTTGTTTAAGCAGCATACTACTGATATGTATGTATGTATGCACAGAGCTCTGTCTTTGAAGGAGTGACCCCTCTGTTAATCAAGTTTCATTGCAGGAAGCATCTTTAGGTTAGGGTATTAGAGCACTGATGTTGAGTTGCATGATGAAATTGGTTACAGACATGTAACGCTGCAGGCTAGGTTAGAACAAAAATAACTTCGCTGTATCTAGAGGATATCGCAGTACTTACAGAAATACGGGATCGGTGAAGTAATGGGTATTGCAGTCTTCCACCAAGTAGCAGAGATTAATGGTGGTAGAGGTATAATTGCAGCTCCGTCATGGCTAGAGAAGAACACTCTTCCTGTCCCTCCCGTCTTGCATAAAAATCAGCAAAATGACTACACAGCAGCTTCCCCATCACATTATCCAAACCATGGCAGGTAATAAATGCAGTAATGCAGACATATCTTGGATGTTTTGTTTCAGTCTCTTAAGGCCATTTCTTCTTCAGTTGAAATGACCTTAAGAACAGATGACTAGGGAACTAGGAATGACCCTCATCAGCACCCAAAGCTGAAAATACCAAAGATTCATAGGTGCAAATATTCAATAATAAAGTACTGAATAATATTCTGCAGTACAAGGAATAGTATCCAACACACTCCATGATTCCACTTTCTTTGAAGGTAGCCGTGCAAGAATCAACAGTGTAGTGTGTTGGGTCTAAAACTATCTCAGGGTGGAGTGGGGAAAAGAGTTGGCAAAAGTGTGCTAAATGTGAAAACAGCAAAGCAATTTTGCAGGAAATAGGGAGGGCCTTTCACACAGCTATTGTAGAACATGGTGGCCATGGAAAACTGTTGAGCAATGCCAGCTGGATTGAGGCACATGCCAGATGCACAAAAGGTGAAGCTGGCTGTGGTATTGCTGATACCCCTTTACATGTGAAGGAACCGCGGCATGTGCCCATTCAGGAGGCCTTCATAGCATTTGTAGGCATTTTCCCTGTGATAACCATAAGCCTGCAGGACACATCCTGAGGCATGTAGTGGTACATGTTTGAGCAAATGTCAGCACAGGTCAGAGAAGAAGCGGCATAAGGGCTACCAAGAAAAAGAAGAACAAAAAGAGCACAAACTGTGAATGATCTGCATAGTTCTCCTGATCTTCATGCAGTGCCTTGCCAGCAACACAGTGGTCAGCATGTGATGGCTGCTGATAACATAGTAAATAAGCTACGAACATAGGAATTTATATTATACAGTGAAACCTGCCCGAGGCTTCTGCGTGTCTGGAGGTCTGGCTAGGAAAGGGAAAGCGTGAACAAAATGTTCCGAATCTTGCTTTACTGTTACGGGACCAAAAGCAATATTTGTTTTCTTTCTTTGATGATGAACTGTGACTTAGACTGTTTTGTATTATTGTTGTAGACAAAATGTGGATTGTTTTCACTCCCCCGCCCCCAATGTGGGTGCTTTTCTTCCTAATGTTTGTTATAAAAATAAAAACCTTCTGTCTGACTTCCTCCCCCCCCCTTTTTTTTCCTAAATATGAATCAGGTGCCATGGCATTTGCCAACAGGAGCGATATAGTTAAGGTTACCCTTCGAGACACACTCAGCGGGGGGGGGGGGGGCTAGGTCCCATGAACGTCATGGATCTTAAGAGCAGGGTGGACATGCTCAGGACTGAGCTGCCCCTTCTGCCCCAGCGTTCTGCTGGTTCTCTCCACATAACTGATGCTGGTCTCATACTATTTCTCGTGGACATGTGTTATGTTCTGTTTGCATTTAGGCAACTAGTGACCTTCCAGAGGATAAAAAGTCTATTTGTTCCCATCACTCCTAGTCCACGTAGCAATGATGACAAATATTGGGAGTTGCAGTTCCACAGGATCTATAGGTCCCAGAACTACTGACTACGGGTTTACAGAGGAGAAACAGCCTGTATAAAAATAAAAGGGAGGTAGTGGAAAGGGGCCCCAGAAGAGAACAAAGAAGGGGAATGAAAAGATGCCCTCTGATTACATATGCTAGATCTACCACTCCTAGCCCTGATTTTGACTAATGGAGCTCCCAAGAAAACAGTCATTTTGAATGGAGGCAGGTAGATCCCAAATTCAGCTACAAGTCCAGTAAGAGTTAATAACTTGGTGTACAACTGGTAATGTCTACTGCAACTTTCTTGGAGCAATTTGCCTCCAAAAGTTATGCTATTTGCATAGCTATGCAAGAGGATTATGGCCTATTTATGCTAAATGCTAGTGATTGTAGCTAATTGTTTTAGAATAAACCCGAGAAAAAGCTGTCCATGTGACAAATTCTCTGGGTTATACATATTTCAGATTCTGCATCATGCTATGCATACTTGTGCTACAGGAGAGATGCACAAAAGGTCAGAAGGGCATTTTCTACTTTCTTTCACTGATGGATATGCTGTGGTCTTGCAGATATTTTTGACCACTCTGTTCTTGTTAGTGGTTAAAATGTTGGGCTGGTGTTTGAGAATTGCAGATTCTAGTATTCACTGAGTGATGGAACTCACTTTGGGCCAGTCATGCCCTTCTGCATGACCTACATCATAGTACAGTTGGGAGGACGAAAGAGTTTTTTGGGGGAGGAGAGCAAGGTACATGGCCTTGAGCTCAGTGGAGGAAATCCAGGTCATAAGTGCAGCAAAAAAGAATGAATGTTCTCATCAAGTCCTAGCCAGGATAGCTTACAGTGAAGGACTATAAGAGCAGCGATCAAAAAAGCATCTAAATGTATACATATCTGATCTATACTATTCTAGGCAAAAGCATGCATAACCATTGTTTGTACTGTATCTGACATAGCTCCTTGACCCTGAAACCTAGGCACCTGAAATTTGCCATGCATTCTAAAGAGCCCCTTGTGGTGTGCATTCCAGGTCTTTTTTTAAAAAAAAATGGATCAATTTATATTAATATAAATCTCCCTGTGGGATTCCCAGTATGGTGTAGTGGATAAAGTGATGGACAGGATTCAAATCCCCATTTGGCCATGGAAACTCACTGGGAGAGCAGAACTGGTAAGAGCACACCTTAAATACCTCACTTTCCTTGAAAGCCCTATTAGGGTCACAATAAGTCAGTTGCGACATGACAGCACAGAACACACAAATCTATCCATATCAGACAGTATCCTCTTTAGTCACTAGCTGGCAGACTTGCCTCACTATCCAAGAGGATGTTATCTCCTACTCTGCTCTGGGCACATTTATTCTTCTCGAAGGCCTTTGGGCAGCAACATGTGGGCCAGAGGCACCGTAGGGGAAACAATGCACCAGGGCAACTTCTATTTACACCTTCAGGATTCACTGATCTATTCAAAAAGTCATATCTCCTGCTTTCTAGTGAGCATGAAGAGTAACAACGACTGAGTGATCACACTGATGAAATGGAGAAAAGATGAGCAAGAAACGGGGAGAAGGCTGTAAAAGATCAGCTAGGTGGGTAAGGAGACAAAGGGTACCCACCTCCATGGAAAAGCATCAGCATCAGGGAGGTTGGTGGAAGGTAACTGAGATGGACATGAGGGAAAGAACAGCAGGGTGGAAGGAAGTATGAGGTTTCTAAGCCATGTAATGCTGAATCTATGCAAGTGAGAAATAAGTTTTTTGTGATTAAGTTGTATTGGTGCACGTTTTCTGATGTAGTGTAACTGTGACATGCTTTTTTGTAATGAGTCATGTTTATTTGCTACTTCTAGAATTGTGGAGGATTAATTTTCTTAAAAAGTAATTATGTAAAAAAAAGTAGCATGTTAAAGTTGTGGGCAATTCTAACACTCCTTTTTCATGGGGGGGAAACTGAGGGGAAACTGAGCATGGCCGTCTAAAATGTTTCCATTGTACACAGCTCACATGACAAGCAGTCAATACTAAATACTAAACCAGAACAAGACTGAGATAACAACAGTGGGGATACCTTATGTTCTGCAGTACAGTAATATGGACACTGCTCCTAAATCATATCATAGCGAAGGGACCTTTCCCTAGCTTCCAGTTTCAGGAGATCAAGACTCCACAAGGTCCCTTCTTCAAACAGCATTGCAAGGTTGAGAATAGAGGGCTTGTAAATTGCGGCAAGAGACCTCTGCACTGTGCTGGACTGGATTCCTAGAAACTGCTCCAAAAGGAACGCACCAGAGGCTGTGTAGGATTTCTTTGTCTTCTGAGCAAACTCAGGTTTCCTTCAAACTTATACTTCAAACTTATAAAACTCCCCATGTCTACTGCTTACTTCTGTAATTAATCTTTCAAAATTCTTAAAGAGACAGAAACAGTAGCCACATTTAAATTTACACATCAGTTCTAAGACAGCAAGCCAGCAGATGTCCTCAGTACGGCAACTGAAGTGTGCAGTAGCTGCAAAGCTAATAATAATAACTACATGCCATTAAGTTTATTCTGACTTGAGCCCAACCCTCTGTTTAATGCAGGAATCCAAGTTAAAGTATACAGTATCTGATAGATAGTATCTACGTTTATCTTGAATGCTCAGCACCTCCCAATACAGTATAATGGTTTCCACTATCGTACAGTTCCAACTGTTAATAAGTCTTTCTTGATATTCAGCTGAAATATGGCTTCCTGTAACTTGAGCCCATTATTATACACAGGCTAGCTCTTATCTCTTTCAAAGATTTCTCCCACTTCCCAAAACATCCAACAAGTTGGAGCTCTGTAGTTACATGATTACAGAGGTCCAACCTCTTGGATATTTTGGAAGTGGGAAAAATTTTTGAAAGGAGGAAAGTTGCACATGAATCAGTATTTGATGGCTGAGTTTAAGAAAATAAGTGGATAGATACCAAGTGTCATTATCTTTTCTCAAGGAGTATATCATACCCATCAAGAAGATTTTGGGAGGAGTAGCCAACTGGCATTGTTCACCCCTTGGAGGATTGTTAAATTTGACAAAAACTAGCTGACATCTGCATTTTCAACAATGCCGTTGAATTATTTTTAGATTTTGGAGTAAATGGTTGCTGTGCTCCCCCTCCTCACAACCTTGGTGATCCCATAGGAGATTGAAATTTTATTACTTGTACTTGGAAATGTGAGAAACCAGCCTTCCTGCATTTGGGGATTCTGTTGCTCATTCTGTTCAGGGCCTCTATCCCAAAGTCTTGCCCTGAATGTACAACTGTGCATTTCGGAACATCGCAATTCAATAACTTCTTACATTTTGTCCTGGCAATCCGAGTCAGTGTTGAAAGAGTTAATTAATTCTGTCTCCAAATCAAATTCTTCATAGAAGTTTAAAAAAATAAACTCACTGAAATACTGTCTATAATAACCCCTGCCAGCACAGATCAGCTCTACTTCCCCCTCAGCTTTCAATTTCACAGCCATTTTTGTCCCTTTAAACAAATGAGAGAAGTTAAGCGGTCCTTATGCAAAATCTAAAAACAAGGATAGGGACAGTCTAATCAGAGGATCATCCATCCTAATTTTTGAATTTTACTTTTTTGGGGGGGGGGTTTCTTTAATGACTGCACAAGCTAAACGCTCACAAATTCCTTGAAGAAATTATTTTGCTTCCCAGTACTGGTTTTTATTTGTTTTACAAACCCAGACCATTGAACAGGATAAAATGTATACATTTGGGTCATGGAATAGCACAGTTGAGTATTTTTTTTAGGGGCGAGAGGAGTTCCCACATACATCCCCTCTGGTTTCCTTACTGCAGGATGTCAGGCTTCAGCAAACCTCACATACAGCATTCCCTTCTTTCCCCACCCTTCAGTTGTCCTTCAAAAATGGTTTCACATTCAGGTTCAACATTTCCTTTTTTACTTTTCATACCGGAAAGGATTTCAGGCTCTTGTCATTTACTGAAATGAGAAAGAGATGCAAATACAGAACTGGGGAAAGGAGGACAAATTCAGTTAAGGAAAAATGAGGAAGGAGCCTCACATTTCAAATTAGGCACATTATTATTAGCAAGCTGGACTTCCCTTTCCTATTAAATGTATCAGGTACTGTACAGGGAAAACTTAGCAGAAGGGTTAGTGCTAAGTTAGGTTAGGAATAATCAAAATGGCCTTTTCTACTCCAGTCTAGAATGTGTTTAGTCATTATTAGCCCCCCTCAAAAGTCAGAAGAGTGTGATCCTCACCCATGTAGTACAAGAAGGATACAGGGTGTCACTTGATAGATTCAAAGCTCAATTTATATATACATATTTATCAAGACTCAATTTACAATGGCATGGTTCATGTGGAAATCCAATCTGCCACCGGGAAACTTTTGTTTTGGGCTCTTTACTCCCACCTAATAAGATTAGTGCTTTGATTTTAGCATATGCCGTGCATTTAACTTGAATTAGTATAGTTTTAATTTTCAACTCTCAAGAGTTTCCACTTAATCAAGGAACCTGGGTTAGGTAATGTCCAGATCAGTTCTTATTTTAAGAGTTTCTTCTGTGCAACAGAGTGCAAGCATAAAACAAAAGTAGAGGCACCCATTAACCTTCTTCAGCGTGAGGTGTTTTGGCCATAATAAATCTTCTAATTTACATATCTTCCTGTTGTTAAGGAGGACGAAATGGGGAGGCTAAAGAAGCTACAGAAAAAAACAAGAGAGAATCAGTATTTGACTTGCAAGTTCACGTAATTATATTCACTGTATAGCAAGAAAGCACATTCTCCAAAGGCGGAGGGAGGGCAGAGGGTTGCCACTAGCTTTAACTTCGGGGGGGGGTGTGTCGGTGGGGACCCCTGTGACACAAACTAGGAATTCTTCCCATATTTTGTTTCAAAACAAAATTTAAAACTGCAGTTAAACTTTAGGGAGATATTATACTGTACTCAGAATCTTTATTGCTGCCACATTATACAGAAGATTCTTTCATTTAAAATTAAACCTAATTTGAAAGTGCGTGCAGAGAGAGTTCTAGTCTCATGTCTGTCACTTGCTGGCTCCACATGAACAAAGACTATCTGAAGAAGGGAGCTTTTTGGAATCTCGTGACACAGTGGTTAAACTGCAGTACTGTAGCCAAAACTCTGCTCATGGCCTGGGTGCAATACTAAGTAGCTATCTTGAGATTCACTCAGCCTTCCAAAGTCGGCAAATCTAGTACTGTACCTTGCTTGCTGGGGCTGGGAGAATGTATAGGCCCAAAGTGATTTGAGTGCTATGGGGTGGTATATTAACAGCACACTTTGCTTGTTACTGTTCATGGAGGCCTTGTCTACAACTGTGGATCCTGAGAAAGGTTCTACATAAAGCAGATTGTCTCCTCATGCTGTTCCCTCTATTCTTCAAACAACCCCTTTTTTGAACACATGAATTCAGTCTGTCTTCTAATGTAAGAAATTATGGCCAGAAGACTTGATCCAAATAATTTAAATAAGCTGATTAGCCAGTCAACAAAACTCAGGAATCCCAGCAAAGCATGGAGACTCAACAGCATTATCCAGAAGTGAGGCTAAATTTACAGCACACTGGGTTCACCTGGGCCATAAGAAAAGCACATACCCCAAGCAAGAACTATTTTAATAGTATGAGGATGCGTATGATACCAATTCATAGAAACTCCACGTTCATTCCAAGGCCTGATTAATTTTAAGCAATGCAGTTAATTGCAGATCATAGGTTTCAATTCAAGATGTATACTGGTGGTTTAGCCTTCATGTAATTCTTGTCTCTGGCTGGAATACTGCGTAAGAGACCACCACCACTCGCCCATGAAGTCAAGCAATTTTAACATTTCATCCTGAACACTTCTTAAAATCCTAATTACTTGACAATGTTGGTCTATATTCAAGCTTGATATGAACACCTGCCCAGTACCAAATCCATTCCGTGATCGCTCATTTTGTTTTCCTTTCCCATACTGTATTTTTTAAAAAATACTTACCTTTATAAAGAAGAATCAGAAGTCATTTGAATACACACACACAATTGAGAAAACAACTGCTGAACACAGATGTACAAAATGAAACCTCCAGAATAGGAAATGCAACAGAAGTGTATATTTCTCTATAAACACAAGATTGTTCTACCAGATTCTCTAGCTATGCAGTTTCAGTTGTCATTGCCCTTATCAGAAGTCTAAGCATTTCCAGGTTTGGGGCCAAGCCTGCTCTGCTTTGAGAGCCCCAAACTGTCACTGTTATTATTCTCTGAACAGGCAGTACGAGTCTTCTTTCCTAAAACATTCCTTGGTGTCCACAAAGTAATAATGCATATTCTGCAGTTCAATTCCCACAGACCACACAGCGCTCAGCTGCTGTAACTGCATATTGTGTACATGTGTGTGTTTGTGTGTGTGTAATGAGGCAATATAACCTGGTTTGGTTCTCAGTCTCAAACCTAAATATAGCAAAGTCTGTTGTAACATACATCCAAATGATTACTCATTTGTACTCATCAAGTACATAACACCCAAATGATTACTCTCTCAAGAAAGCTGCCATTCTGATTCTTTAACATTTTTACCTTAGTTTCCCTAATGCATTCCACATTCAGAATATTGAAACTAGATACATGAATGTTCTTGGTAAGCCAAGGATCAGAATACCTGCAACTTTCACAAAACTTTTTCTAACCAGTACCAACACACTACTCTTCATATGTGTAAAACCTAGGCCAATTATGGGGGAACTGCGGCCCTTCAGATATTACTGGACTTCTCTGCTGATGACTGGCACAGATGAGGGTGGGGGTCCAACAACACCTTGCTGGAGAGTCATAGGTTCATCACCTCTGTACTGGGCATGCATGTATGAAACAGTGGAGTCTTACGTATGAGCCAAACTCCATCACTCTAGATCAAGCTAGAAATGGAGCACCATATCCTTTCAACATCATGTCAGAACATCCTGACAACTTTTTAAAGGGCATGATTTGAATGCACTCCGGGGCATTGCAATAAATATGAATTTTTTTTCTGCTTTGGGAGTTAAGATATGTATGCAGCACAAGCCATATTACCAAGCTTCCTACTTTTAGATCCAGACCAACCCTACTTCCAGGTGTTTTGCATGTAAAAAAATGCAAATGGCCTCGGCTTCACTAACATTAGCAAGACTATGGTTTCATCCAAAACACAGCAACTGACGTGGATGACAGATCCTAGCCATACATGCAAATCTTGGAACTATTCAATTACTTCTCCTTACCCCTATTGCAACCTTTACAAAATTTGAGGAAAGGTATAAAAATGAAACACAACAGAACTCAAAATAAAATGTAGTATTTAATAAAAAGAAATAAGTACAAAGAAAATTGGAAAAAACAGAAACTTTTTAAAAATGTGTAAAACAAAGATGAGAGTGACATGTTAACACTTTATGAAAGAAATCCCATGGCTTTTCTTGATGATTCCTTTCAAATATCATTCTTCCAGGTGAATTCTTCTGCTTTGCTTTCATTAAAACTACAAAAATGAACAGCTGGATAAAATACACAGGATTTGAAACCACAAAAAAACAAGTAGAAGTTATGATTCAATGGAAATATGCACCTTCCCATTAAAATTAAACTACATATAGAACAGGAAAAAATTTAAACTGATTGTTGAATTTCTAGGTGTTTCTTACCTCACACCAAGAGAGGTGAGGCAAACCTTCAAGCTTAATTTAATATTTAATTTAAGAATCCCGTTACATTACAATAACCAGGAACTTATTAAATAAGAAATAATGTGTAGAATTACTATAAGCAATTTGGTCTCAAAAGAAAAGAAAAGAAAAAGTGAAGTACTATCAAACAACCCCAACCAATGAGAGAGAGAAAGAGAAAGAGAGAGAGAGGTGGGTTTCTATTGGGGAAGACAGTTACAAATAGATTAACAGAGACTGAAACAAAATTGAGGCCAATATTTCACTACGAACAGTCAGTACAACTTGAAGTATACTCACAAATATATATATTATAATAATAATAATTAATATATTGTTACATACATTCTGAATGTCTTCATCAGAAATATATTGCCATTCTGGCTATGTTTTTCAACATGTTTTATCTTTCCATTATTACTACCAGATTTTCATACACTTCCAAAAAAAAAAAAAAAAAAGGTGGGGGGAGGAACAGCTTGAGCTCTAGAAAGCCAACGGGAGCAGGGAGAGGATGTCGTTTGCTTTAAACTTTGCTAGAAAAGGTCTCAAGCTGAACTATTTTGCATAGCTGATATTACTCTACTGTTCTGCAGTTTCCTTTGTGTTACTTTTCAGGTGTAGTACAAAATCTCTGCCTCACAAAGGAAACCTTGTTTTTGCCCTGTAAGGGGACAGTGCTGTTACCATGTACATAATGGTACATTGTATTAGATTATGTACACAGCCATACCCCTTCCTTACTCTCTCAGTGGTTTCCAACCTTGGGTCCTCAGTTTTTTGTTTTTTGCTTTTGGGATTAAAACTCCCAGAAGCCTTCACCACCAATTGTGCTGGCTGGGTTTTCTGGGAGTTGTAGTCCAAGGACATCTGGGGACGCAAAGTTGGGAAGCAGTGTTAGAAAATATATTTAACTTAATAGAGGCACGGCCTTTTTAAGAAAAAGAAAGGAGAAAAAGTCAGATTACCACAAAGTCCTGGAAAAAAGGACTTCACTATGCCACCATTAGGCAGTTTGCTATTAAAAAGTACCTGTATAATTTTTAAAAATGAGGTTTCTTTTTCTCTCTTGAAAATATCAAGTAATACTGCAAGACGATTTTCAGCAAATTCAGACATTATCCTTGAGTGGAAAATAATGGACCCAAGGCAGCATCTTATTATCAGACCATATACAATAAACGCCTGCCAGAGAATATGAAGAAACTCAGGTCCACAACACAGCTAAATGCTACTTCCAGAAAAGCAAGAAAAAAATGCCTTTCATAGTTAAAAATAAAATAAAATACAGGGTATACTGAAGCACAGGAGGGAATTTAAGAGGAAGGCTAGAAGTTCTTTCAGACAATCATGAATTTCACACAAAGACTGGTTGGGGGGGAGGGGAGAGACGTGGGAGTTTGTGGATTTTTCTCTGCACACTAAGAGATGCGTTCCATGGGACAGGCTAATTACAGGAAAGAACTGGACAACGACACCCAAGGGCTGTTTCCACGTCTGCTAGCATCTCCACTTCTATGCGATGTGCCAGCCCAGCTGGCTAGAGCTGCTATTTTTTTGTTCCTTTCCCATTTCTTGTGGAAAGCATCAGTGCACTCTTCTGAAGCGGTGAAGTGTAAGCTAATATAAAATCTGATCAAACTCTTTTCTACCGTCAGATCATGAAACTGTTTCTCCTGATTCCAAGGGGGACGGGAACTTTGCTCTGGAGGACCTTGAACCTAAACCAGATTCATTTTGAATTCTAACTCATGAATGTGTTCCACCTATATGTGGATCACTTGGTCACGGTGGGCAACCGTGAGATCTCTAGATGGTCTAGTGTTCAGTAAGGTGCAAAACTACTGGAACTGTATGGGAAGCCCTTTCAAAGACTCTCATTTCAAGTGCATCTTTTTATAAAGCATCTGGCAAAAAGAGCAGGATATATTTGGAAAAATCATGGCAATTGACCACTCATCCTTTCATTTGCCCAGGAGTCTAAAGGAATTTTTTTAGCCTGGAAAGGTGGTCATAGCCCTCATGCACATGATAGCTTACCAAGATGAGAATGTAAATAAACACAAGACATGATCTTAAAAAGGATTCATGCCTAAAGTTTTGAAGAACTACTTCAGGTGATAATTCTCTCTAAATGCTAAGTATCTAGATCTCTTATCATTAAAACCATTTTTACTGGTTGTCTCCCCTGCATCGTACAGCACAAACAACTCTAGCTGCTCTTAGCTAGAGAAATACACCAAACCCATGTACTTAAAAAGGCTGCAGTGCAGAGGTCAGAGCCACCATTCTTCAGAAAATGGAGATTGATACTGAAAGTTATTCTTAAAAAAATGCGGTTCTAATCCTGCTCTTGATTGTGATGGTGAAAAAAGTTATGCTTGAGAATGAAGCACCTATTCAGACAGGAGAATAAACTGATGAAAAAGTGGGGTGGAAATTGCCCACTCCCAGAGTACAGTGAACAGAAGACCTATTTAAACTCCTGTTTAATGAAGTTATGATTAAAAAGAGCCATGTTTGCCTTTCACATTACCACACTTCCTACGAATAACTATATAGAGGTATGCATCTTAAACAAAAGCACTGAAGCAATTGTTTATACTGCTGTGTTCAATCATGACCTAATACACGCTTGCTAGTCTTAAATAGAGCAAGTCCTTGAATCAACTGGTAAATGGCAAGTCAACATTTACATAAACCTCATTGACTTAGTAGACCTACTCAATCTGGGACTAAACAGTCAGCTCAGACTTTAAAGCCTCAGCTCAAGCTCAAACATTTAATTACAGTTGTTGATTTAAAAAATAAAATAGTGTTGCATGAAAATAAATTTCAAAAACAAAAACTAAATAGGTCCCCAAAAACAATGTTTACTGAGCTTCGTAGTGTAGAATGCATTTCAAAAATTTATTGGATACCGTTAGGGCTAGTTTATAATTAGATAGTTGTTCACAATGGGTTTTAAACCAAATATGTTTAAACTCCTGGTATTCCGTAACTAGGCAGCCAAAGAGAACTTTCCACAGGGAATGTGCAAAGACAAGGGAGCTACTACTTCTTTTAGACAACATTAACATTCTACCGAGTCATAATCTAGTCACTGAAAGAGACGGGAGACGGTCTATTTGTCCTTCAAGTTGCTTTCACGTGGACAATGGCATGACAGAAGGATTCTCAGGATGGAAAACAAGCAACTGAAACATACGAATGTACAGAGTCCATTCCTGGCATGTAAGTCTGTGTGTGAGATTAACTGAAATGAAAACATAAAAAGCATGAATTAAAATTATAGAAACCAAACATAATGAAAATATAATTGCAAATATAAGTATATGGGTGGTGGGAAAGATGACATAACCTGTTGGGACATAATATACCATAATCAAGTCTAAACCTGTTTTTTAAAAATGACCAAGCCAACTTTTATGTAAGTTTCATTTATTCAATAGGTGTGGTTCGATCTTGGACTAACAATGGGATTCTGGGCTAGTTTCTCAAGAAACTTCTAATTAGTGCAGAATGCAATGGAACTATTACTTCTCATGAGCTAATAATGGCATTAAAATGGAGCTCTGCTACCTCTGCCATATCCAACCCCTGAATGGATAATGATGGCAGTTGCAAAGAAAACGTTATTTTTCCAAACTCCGTCCTGAGATCCTGGATTAGGCAGAATAACTATCCATACCATTAAGCTGTGCTATTCTAAATCAGATACAGTGGCCCAAATCCGATTATTAAGTCATGCTGACATCACACAAACTGGATAACATTTGGAGACAAACTGACCCAAGTTATGAAATTAGACATTATGAGTTGCGTGATTTGGCATGCAATTGATAATGTCTGGCCAGTGACTCAATGGCCAGAATCTTTCTTTCTTTCTTTCTTTCTTTCTTTCTTTCTTTCTTTCTTTATTTATTTATTTATTTATTTATTTATTTATTTATTTATTTATTTATTTTATTTAACTTACATGTCACACACACTACCCAAAAGTCTCTGGGTGGCTTACAACAATTTAAATACAATAAAAAGATAAAAAGGTAAAACAATTAAAAAACAATTAAAAATACAATACTCTAAAAATTGCATAGCATAGTAAATCACACTAGATTAGGCCAACTGACTCAATGGGCACTAAAATAAAATTTTTAAAAAGTCAGCTGGAAATCTTTAAACTGGAAATGTGCATATGAGGAAGCTTAAACACAAATATTGATTAGCATCATATATAGACTTTTAACAATTATAACTGAATCCATGAACCTCATTTTAGCAGAAATTTTAATATTTTTATGTTTTCATCTTTTAATCTTTTAATGGTATTTTAAATCATATACTGTTTAATTTATCTTTTAATACCCTGTTTTCCTGAAAATAAGACCTAACCTGAAAATAATCCCTAGTATGATTTTCAGGATGCTCATAATACGAGTCCTACCCCCAAAATAAGCTCTAGTTAAGTGAAACCCCGCCCTCCACCATTGTGCAGCAACCAGATGACATGCCTATATTTGAACAAATGTAGATTGTTGTACATGGAAAAAATAGAACATCCCCTGAAAATAAGCTCTAATGTGTTTTTTGGGAGCAAAAACTAATATAAAACCCTGTCTTATTTTCAGGGAAACACGGTATTTAACTTATTGTGTTTTTAAATTGTGTGAATTTTAATGTTGTGAGCCACTTTGGGCCCCTTGTTGGGAGAAATGCAGCATATAAATAAAACTCATCATCATCATCATCCTGGGAAGGATGAAACTATAAAGATCAAAGAAGCCAGTCAGTCTACTGAGACAGAAGTCCCTGAAACAGTGCTGAGGCCTGAGGCCCTGACTTCTCCATGTCTTGCACCAACATGATGAGCCACGAACTCCTAGGAAACCGACACTTTACCTAACAGCTACCACCTGCTGGATCTGGATGTATGGAAAAAAGTGGGTGGCACTGTTCCTTAATATTCTGATATGGAAATACGCTGTCCATATCCATTTCATGCTACTCTTCCCAAAGAATGAATGCAGATGCTATATAAGAACAAAGAGAATCATTACAGTCAGACAGGGCTAACTATATAGCTTTAACAATATTCTGATTGCTATTGAATTTATACAATTAATGAACTACTTCAATACTAGCAGTATGTCAACTCAGTTAAAGTTGACCCTGCCAAACATAAAAATACAGTTCAGCTCACTTCGTGTTTTATTTCAAAATTATTTTTTACTGTCTTTTACTGCTAGCTTTTTTTTTAACTGCCTCATTTCTAGTCACATTTTAAGGACCTCCATAAACTGTATCTTGGGTCAGGTTGTCCAACAGTGGAAGGACATACTGCCCCTCTTGTAATTCAGGTGGATGAACTAAGGAACGTTATATTGTCTGAGCCTGTCTAACTGAGGTGAAGGGCCACAGATGAGTAGCAGGGCGCTTGCTTTCTATCAAAAAAGGTCCAGGTTTTCAGCTGGGAAAGACTCTTGTCTCAAGCCCTTAAGAGGTGCTGTCAGAGGTTGCTGCTAGATTAATGCTACTTACCACAGGGCTGTAGCTATGAAGTGAAGGAGTTTTACTGGCATCAGCCAGTTGCTGTGTAGATAATATGGAATGAGATGGATCAAAGGTCTGACTGGGGATAAAGCAGCTTCCTAACTTTATCCTATTAACACCACTGGCTTCCTCATTCTTACGCCCTCATGTGCAAATTGATATTATTTTAATAATGTGAGTTTCAGCTACTCCATTTGTGAGTTAGAGTTGCAAAAAGAAGTGTTTATTGGTGCTACACAACTTATCAAAGCACCTCCTGTTACGGGAGTGGGCCACATACAGTCCATGAGCAAACATATCTGTTTGGATCTACAGCAGTATTCATGTGCTTCTGGATCTGTTTTAGAAATGTCATTCCAGAAAATGGAAAAATGCAAAACAATATGACTTGTGCTCTATCATTACATGGTGGCTTCGGAGTATTTTCCAGCATAATTATTTACTCACCTTCAGCTCCCATGACACAACTGGCAGCCATTGTTTCTGTTTTATTTTAGCATTTTAAACACTACAAATACTAGACTGAACATTAGAGATCAATAGTGAATGCCACACAAGTGCAAAAATAGGCCAGATATGGTTAGTGTTTCTGCATTTGGCTGAATATAGCACGCTTCTCTACCTGTTACAATTGCTAAGGAATGGAAGGACAGGTGCCATCCATGGTACTGGCAAGAGAAAAAAAATAAATGTGGTTCAAAACTCTAATACATGCTCAACAGGAAAATGCCACTTTTGACTTACACTGACTATCCTGGAACAGTCCTGAGTAGGAAAAAACCTGAAGCTGTGTATTCAATGATCAACTCGAATTAATCTTTACTTTTTTGCATTACTGACATTTATCAAAAATGGATAGTCCACCTGCCAAAAGGGTCTGGATCATTAACAAATATGAATATTTTAATGCAGGAAGTGTACATCCAAATGTGTAAAAAAATATAGTAATACAATTTAAAAAATCTAAACCACTTTGGTTTTTTTATAAGTAGCTAGTCGACCTAGAAGCTGTTGCTACGAGAAGCCCCGGCTTGGTGATCAGGCACAATGGAAAAACATATTCTTTAAGCACAGGGAGGAATCACTTTGCTATAGCAAGATGGATCTCCAAACTCTCAAGACCCTATGGGACCTCTTCTCTCCTTTCTGAGGAAGCTCACTTTCAGGAAGGGAATAAGGTACCCTGGAAACCATTCTGGATTGCACTGAGGCCCCCAACAAGTTCTATAAAGCCTCCCCCTCTAGCTTTAAAACTGACTCATTCAGCTCCAAACAAAAAGTATTTTATGGAATTCAATGACACCAGATATGTCTGGACCAGTAGTTTAGGTGACTTCACAGGAAGATCGGACAAATTCCCAGCGATCAGGAGATCTACTGCTTCAGGATGTGGAGGTTTTGTTTTACTAAGTTAACAAACTGGATTTCAAGACTCCATCACACAAAAATTCCAGCAACTCTTGATTATTGAATACTAAACAGCACCATTTTGTGTGTAAATTGTCTTATGTTATTTTCCTGGTGTCCAGCTCATACAACAGTTATTTAAAAAAATGAAAGATTGTGGGAATATCTGTGAGGCAATCCTAGGGCTATCGCAAGCATAATCTCGATACATCTTTATAACCCTGAGACGATTAAAAGCTTTATTTAATATCTGGAGAGGTTATGAAGCCAAGGCTAATATTTATGTTTAGTGCTATAATAAAGAAGAAGCACTAAAGGGAAGTAGGTGCTTTTTTCTAAATCTGGAAATCACTATTTTTAAAAAACAGTTACACAGCCACATTAGCTTTCTCCCGCTAAATCCTTTTCTATGATCAAGTGTACCTTGAAAAATATGGAAAACCAAGGGGGAAGCTTACTTTTTCTTGTCTTTATCTTTCTTCAGCGGTTGCTGTGAGGTGGCCTGCAGAGACTGACTTGGCATGCTTTCGAAGGCCACCTTTCGTCGGTTGAAAGCATTCATCTCCTCCTCCAGCTCTCTTCTCTTTTCCTCCACCTTCCTCTTCTCTTCCTGATGTATTCGTTTCAGTTGCTCAAACTTCTCGTGTAGCTTTGTTTTTTTGGGGGGGGGGAGGGGAGTGAGGAAATCTGGTCAGTGATGCTTTCGTTTCTACCCTTGTCCTCCAGTAAGTGTTACTGCTCTGGTGGCTGTAGCAGGAGCCACCATGTAGAATGAACTGTTTAGCCCTTTCCCTCCCAAACATACATAGCAATGTGGTGATCTGCCAGACTCACATGATTTATTTTTTACAAACAATACCAGGAGGATGGAGGAGCCAGCTATGGTGAAAGCAGTGGTATAGTAAAGCTAGGACACACAGAATCAAAGTCCCAGGACTTTCAGATTAGCAGGGACTCTAGCATCATCTGCCACATCTCTGATAGGCTTCCTTGTTCTCCCTGAGCTTGGCCACGATTTTTTACAGCAGCTAGAAGTGAAATGGATCTTCCACAAAATAATGAATTGGTACAAGCTCTCCACTTCCCCAATGCAAAGTATTTTGCGAGAGATTTAATCTCCAAAGGACAATTAAAAGCTATTAGCTTTACAAATGGCCTGCAGGATCCTCATTTGATGACACAGAACTCTCCAGCTGTTTGTATTTCTAGATCTTCCTATAAAGAGCTCTGCATACTGAGATAAAGTCCACCTGAATTCCAGTGGGTGAAAGCAGTTAACTAGCTTAGTCTCAGAAAAATTGCTGCCTAAAAGGACAGTCCTCAGGTGACGTTCAAGTTTTAAACCTCTGCCTCCGCAGGATGGCAATACAATTTAAGTGTTTGCTGGGAGATTTCTTTCAACATGTAAATATGAAGAAAATAATTTCATGACTTAGGGAAGACACAGCTGGAAACATCACATGGACACAGTGCCAGATTTGGCATTTACCTCACTTTCAGTGTTTTAGACACTGAAAGGCAACCCTGCCTCTCTTTAGAAGGGACTGGTAAACCATTTTCGAGTACTCTGCACCTAGAAAACCTTGGAAAGGGTGACCATGAGTTGGAATTGACTTGAAGGCCCATAATTATTATTAAACATGCAGTGGGAGGGGCAGACTAGTCTGTCCCATATGTTGCTCTCCTCTCAAGAATAAAGGCAGGGTATAAATATCATAAATGAACAAATAAACCTGTAGAGGTGACCTTCTGAGGAGAAAATACACCTCTTCCTTTAGAGAGATTCCTCATGCAGCCTCCACAAACAGCCAAGGCTTTCTTTTTCCAAAAAGCCACCCTTCATGTGTAGAAGAGGTAAGCTGTCAAGTCTAGACTTTTCCCCCTTGAACAACTGGCTCTTTAGGCAGGCCTTCCTTCCTGTCAACACTTGAATTTATTTTTATTATAATTTTCTGTTTTCCCATCTTGAGCATTACTAAGCATTACTAATCACTATTGTTTTGAATTGTTTTTAACTGTTTTAATTTACAATGTTCAATGGAACCCGCCCAGAATAGACTTTGTCTAAAAGGGCAGGATAGAAATCAAATAAATAAATAAATAAATAAATAAATAAATAAATAAATAAATAAATAAATAAATAAACAAACAAACAAACAAACAAACAAACAAACAAACAAACAAACAAACAAATTTCTCTGCCATAAACAAATGACTGAAAAGAGCTTTTCCCTCCACATGAATCTGCAACCAAGATCCTCTGCTACACTCACTTCTCTCTCCTTCTCTTTTAGTTCCGACTCTGTCTCCTTGACCTTGTTCACAAACATTTGTCTCATTTCTTCTTCCTTCTTCTGCAGCTCACAAAGGAATTCTTTTCTTTTGGTCTCATATGTTTCTTGAAGGCTGTTTTTTTAAAAAAATCACAACAATGTCACAATATATTCAAACCTCAAAGCATGTCAACATTACAAAAGAGATTTTTCAAAACAGCAGTTAAAAATTATGGTAGGTAGCTGAAAGGATATACTTAGTCAAAGATGGCACATGCCCCCAAAGACAGAGATGGCAAAAGATCACCATTGAAACATGGTATGTTAGAGTCACTGAAAAGACGTATGGTGGAGGGGCTGATCTCTCACCTGAATGGCTGGCTGTCAGGATCAGTGTCCTTGAACCCCATTTCTTCCAGCTTACACCGTCTATAGAGCTCATAGTGGCGAGTGTGAGTTTGTTCCCGAAGATCTTCCATATTTACTCGGATCAACATTTCTCGCAGTTTCACAAAGTCACAGTGGCTTTCATTTTCAACTGATGAAACAAAGAGAGGAAATATAAACAATGGGGGAAATTGATACATTACATACACAGCAACTAGACTCAGGACCTTGATGTCTATTTTTCTTGGAATAACACACTAAATAGAATTTAGAGCAATGTTTTATCTGATAATAGATTCACAGCATCATGCAAATAGGAACCGAAAGTTTTATGGTGTGATCCTTTAAGTGGCCATTCAAAAATAAATAACAGATGGCTCAAAAGAAACTGTTCCCTAGCAACTGCATTTAGGATAGCACCCTTAGTATAATTAAAATAATATCATTTATTATTACATTGGCTGAGATCCAGCAGCGTAACTTACACATGGCAGCTTTTCCAGAAATCAAACATTTTCCACCCCCCAAAGTCCCAAGGCTCCCATGGAATCCACTTCACATGGGAAAGTCATTGGGGGTCAAAGGATGAAGAAGAGTCTTTATTTCCACCCTAACACACAAAAAGACCCCTCAAAATGCTGCAATCAATGACATCATCAGCCTTATACAACATAGGGAAACTGCTGGATTTCAGTTATTACGTTATACAGTATTATATTATTCATACCACTTGGTCATTGTTTTTAGGCTTATTTACATGTTTATATTATGCATTTATTTGGCAGGAAATTGGTTTTGAATTATATAATTTATTCAACTGAATGCAAACTGTTTACTGAATTCAGTTGCTTGTTTACTGAACAATAATTACTCTTGCACTATGGCAACATTTTGATTTTGGGATAATATTGTTATAGATAAGTTAACAGATCAACTGAAATGTTATTTATATGCTTTGCTCTCCTGCTGAGGGTAGCTTGGAATTCAAATGGTGAACGGACATAGTCTTCATGGAAGTCTTTCTCTAATTGGAATTTGTAACACATAACATGCATTAGAACCCAAAGCAAGCTCAGATATAAAAGCAATGTGAATCTACTGGCTATCACAGCTGCAGGGCAAGAAGACATTTCATAACAGCCAAAGGAGGGAGGGAGGGAAGGAAGGAAGGAAGGAAAGAAAGGAAAGGAGGGAGGGAAGGGAGGGAGGGAGGGAGGATCACTGTGAAACCAACCCAGCTTTTGACTCACCTTGCACCACTCCCCACGGATACTGTCGAGCTCTCACCATTTTATTTCCAACCTTGACCTCTTCTGTGCTTCCCACAACAGCAAATGGGAGATGAGCCTGAAAATCGCACATAATTATAATCTTGTTTTCTATGTCTGAATAATGAAGATAGAATTGCAAAGCTAATAATCTTAGTGTGGAAAATCTTCAGCCCTCTGCCATTTAAAAACTGCTATGAGTTTTTTTAACTGAACAACAATTGAAAATTTTATATAAGCATGCATTCAGAATTTCAAAGTACATAGATCCTGTCAATAATGCTTTTTGATGGACTGTTACACACCTCATTCTAATGTCCCAACTGGCTACTTTGACAGCCTTTCTCAGTTGTGTGTTATATGGTTGAAAGCAATTTGCAGAAGTTTTGCCTCCTTAGACTGAATGAAGAAGAGGCACATCTTGTCTCAGAAATCTATACCATTTGTGATGCATTTCAGTGATAAAAATATGCACAAAAGTATGCATATGTTTGAACAACGTAAACCCCACCCCCAAAAAAACACCTTTTCTTAAAAAATGCTTATGGAACTATCTTTCATCAACTGGAAAATGTTTAAAAATGCAGATATTAGAATAAATGCATACCAAAATGTATCGATGTGGGGGTAGGGAATGCACACACATTTCTGTGTGGGAATTTTTTTTTAATGTCTTGCAACTTGATACAGAACTGTACAAGAAGAATGCCACAGGATTCTGAGACATACAATCAAAAGATGGCTCAATATTTACAGACCAACTATCCTACTACAAGTTTAAAGAAGAGACATAAAAATGTACTGTTCTGGAAATCAGGTTAGTTAGAGCTATATATAACCCTGTTTCCGTATCCTAAAATTAACATTAAGTTAACATGGAACAATGAGAGTGTGTGAGCCCTGACATCTCCAGATCTCCATCTTGGATTCCTAATCACGTTGACAGCCTCTGTTTGTAGAGGAGACTCCCATCCTCATACTGTTTCTTTCCACATGTGGAACACTATGATAGAGGGATACACAAATAGTATCCTCCCTTCCTTGTATGTTTACCTGAACTGGATAACAGAATGCCAAAATATGGTTATATTTAACTTTTTCATCTACTAAGAAATACTAAGCAATTTTGTAGACCTACGAACAGCTCAGTGGTTCAGGACTCTGGCTGCAGAGCCACAGGCTGGGAGTTTGATTCCTCCACTGTGCCTCCCTGACAGGGGCTGGACTCAAGTGATCCACAGTGTCCTTTTCCAGCTCTGAAGTTCTAAGTTTATTATTATTTAGACATGGAGGTTCAAACTTTTTTATGTATAAAAGACGGGATAGCCAAACAAGAGGATTCTGCCACTTTCTCACATGCAATTAAAAAAAAACCACACAAAAAAATTTCGGGAAAAGCAATACTTGAGCACTACCATGAGCTAAATTTGCATTATGTTCAGTTTTGAAATGTCACCATTATACATTTCAAAAATTACATACCAATATGGGGTAATACTGTAGGTATAGTAAAGTCTGACTCACATCACGGGAGAAGGGCATTGGACACCAATGACTGACTGACTGACTGACTGACTGACTGACTGACTAACTAACTAACTAACTAACTAACTGAATGAATGAATGAATGAATGAATGAATGAATGAATGACTCACATTCATTACCGAGTTAATCTCAGCGACAGCATCATCATCTGTGGGAAACTGATAAATCTGGACTCCGTTACTGACCAGTTCACTCATGATCTTAATCTTAAACTTGTGCAACTCACTTTTGGAGATGGTGTCAGCTTTGGCAATTATTGGGATAATATTCACCTGAGCAGGAAAGAAAATCAAAGGAAACAATTTAAAATGTGAAATCACCAACAGGAAAAACTAGATATTTTTTATAAAAAAAATTAAAATATTTTGGAGGTCTGTTTTTGCTTAAACTGCAATTAATCAAGTTCTGGCTCTAGAACTGGATTACAGGGAGCAAACCATGCAGCCAGAATGGAGTGAAGTAACAAAAACAAAGAGGTTGAAAGGTTTGTTTTAAGTAGGCTGGTTAGCTTGGAATCCTTTATGTCTCATTGTATATTTGGTCAGTCTGTGAAGGAAGGAAATGTCATATGAAATAATTTATGAATGTTGGAACGGGCCTGTAAGTTATTTGGAATAGACTGCTTAATAAAAATGCCTCTTTGACAATATTAACATTTTGATTGGAATGACTTAGGATGTTAAATGCCTTTTGACACTGAACTGACAGAAGTAATTTGACTTTCTAATTTAGCGTTTATTTGATGGTAGAATAAATCATTTATGTCATATGTTTCATATATAATGTATCAAATATGGACACTGGATATCTGATAAATCCCATTTACATTCTGCTATTACTCAGTTGGTGACAACACTGTAAGGAAACAGAGATGGAAATGATTATAGGCCTGCATCTCTCAACGGAGAGAGTCCCTCCAAAGAGTCCAAAGAAGTACCTCCATGTATTATTTCTGTGCTGCCTGCTTTTAGCCCTAAGCCAGAACACAAAAGGTTTTTTCTTTCAGGAACATAGTATAAAATTCAGATTGTATATACTTCACTAGCCATTCACAATCCCTCAAATTAAAGAAAAACAACTTCAATGTCTTCCTGATTTATACATCCACAGCCCACCCTGCCCTTTTTAGGGCCATTACATTATTGGGATTCTCCTCAGTAAATACCATCTGATTTCACTTTGTAAACAAGGCTTTTTATGCATGTACAAAGAAAAGACTGAAGGGAGTTGGGCAACCAGAATCTGTCTTGCAATAGATGAAGGAGGTGGATGGGAAATGGTACCCAACTGTGAACAAGCCAGGCCAGGCCAGGCCAGGCCAGGCCCCTCTTTGCATGCCTCTTCACATTGCTAAATATTGTAGACATCTTGAAAATAGCAAAGAGATGTTTAAGGTACTCCCCCCCCCTTAAGTATATGTCTCTTTTCTTCCTGAAAGAAGCCATGTCCCCCTGCTGTAGAAATATCATCCTCTTCCAAGGACAAACAAGACAGTTTATCTGGCTAAAGCTAAATTTTTGCAATCTTGAAAAATGAATAGTTTTAGAAGAAGTAGTCGTGTTAGTCAGTAGTAGAGTATCAGGCAAAAGGAAGGAAGGAAGACAAAAATGTCGTGGTACCTTAAACACTAACTGCTATATTTTAATGTGAGCTTTTGTGGACAAGCTCACATTAAAATATAGTGGTTAGTCTTTAAAGTGCCACAATGTTTTTGTCTTCTTTATTTTTTATTTGTTGTTTTGTTTTTGTTTGAAGAAGGAAGTAGCCCAGGAAAATTTGCTACATTTAACTATTGTGGGAAGGCATCAAATCACAGTTTAGTCCTTCATGGAAGGTGGATCCTTCTTCCCTTTAAAAGACTTTGGTAATTTATCCCTATTAAAAACAGTGCCTTCAATACAAGCACTATTCTTTGCAGTGTTGTCACTAGCGTGGTATAACAACTAGCTCAATTTGCAAGTGTTAATATTCAAGTCCTGAGCATTTTTTTTGTTTTGGTTGCTCGGTACTCTTTCCACAGTCTTTGTATTCAGATGCCCCATGGAAATAATTCACATTATTCCTGCTGATGGTATTAATGAAGTACAGTTATGGTGAACAGTACAAAAAACAGAATGAAGGAAAATCAACGTGCAAGGCAGCAGCTGTTGCTTAGCAATCATGATACATTTCATTAAACCCAACTAGTACGCGCAATTGGCTTTCCAGCCCAAATACCTATTTTTCCCAGGGCTTTACACTAAGGGGATAAAGAAAAGCCAAGATCTACTAGGATTTACAGTAATCTCTGCTGATTACAGTCTTTTGCTCTGAAGGCATAAATGAACTGGAAGAAATGAAGATTTTTGAGCCCCTTCCATGAGCACACAAAACAAATACATCTGCTGGGTGGTAGTTCCTTCCCATGGCAGTCCTTCATCTGTCATGCCTAAAGTTCTGGAGGGCTCCCTAATCTTAGCTGGGGCCTTCCTGAGGGTTCAAGGGCTACTGGAAGGCAGAGCTAAAAAGCCACACACACCCCACTGTGCCAGCATTTCACTGCACATGTTTGGGATCTTAGCCTTTGGCTTCCACATGCTACCCAGAGGAAGGGCTGCTTCTCCACCCCCTCTTGCTTATGCAGCTTTTTAGACCTTATTCCAGAATGGAGCAAAATTACATTTTTGGAATGCAACCCCCAGAATCTTTCTGACAGTGGAGTAGCCGTCTAAAAAAGTAACTTCAAGCTCTGGTTCAGCTTGTCTTTCAAGACTGCATTTTGAAATGAAGAACAACATGGGCAACTTTTCACCACTGAGGGTGAAAAGTGTCTCTTAATTTTTGCAGGGTTCAGCTCTAACTCTCCAAAAGGTAATTCATTGGTCCTCACAAAACTGGAACCCCCTTCACAAAAGTCCAGCGAATCTAGCTGACCTTCTCAGCCTCCTCTTACAAACTAACTTTCAGAGCTGAGAAAGAAGCTCGAATTGATCTCCTGAACTATACCACCTTAGAAAGAGTATGAAAAAGTTTTAAAATGTGCAGCAGTGCCTATTTATTCTGTTGATGTTTATACCAAAAGATAAAATAACATTTATAGATCTTTCATGCATATACCTTTAAGAGAAAAGCAGTTTTCCAAAGCAGAACCATGTTTTATGGTGCCAGTAAGTACACTGAGCTAAGATAAGAGGGTCAAGCACATAGCTTTGGCTCCTTTTATCTCCTCTGTTTTTGTTCGATATGAACTGCTAGACATGGTTCAATTCCAATCTGCCTCACGTGTTTCAACTACATTTCCAGCCATCTACTTTTTAGCGGAAGAATCTGGCTTTGAAGACAGTTTTATGGTTGTCTGGAAGTAATTAGATACAGTAGGCAACAACTGCTTTCCTTATGATTTCAGCCGTACATAAATGCATGATGGGAGAGCGAACTGTGCAGAAGGACCTTCCAGCCTGGAAAAGCTAGGTGAAGTCATTCTGATCAACAAGATACACGAGTATCACAAGAAGCCCAGACAGTCTAGCCATGTCTGACATCATTTTGCTGACACCACTGAGCTGTAGAACAGCTGCCCCCAATCAATGCATAACCAATTCAGATGCCTACCAAAATACATCTTTGTAAAGCATATGTCTGATCTCCAGCCAATATAGCATCCAAGCCAGGCTGCACTCAGTTCTCAGAAAAAGACAGAATCGAGAGCAGAGAAACACAGGCATCATTCAAGTTCAACTCCTTCCCCCCAATTTTGCTGCCTGAGGCAACGGACAGCATGGCACCACATTCTGTTCCTTGATGCTGTTTATAAAAGCCAACCAGACCTGCAGCTGACTCTTGTTCGACTGTTAAAGAACATCTTGCCTCATATACCTTAAGCCTAATTTAGGGATCATGAGGTAGACCACATGCTACATACAGCTTTATTTAGTCTACATGATGAGGCACTTTCCTCATTATAGCTGAAATCCTCTGGCATAAGTTACATCTACAGAATGAGTAGTGACGTCACCAGCAGGAGGAGATGTTCAGCAATTGAAGACTTCCCCCTTCCCTCCTGCTGCTTGTCCAACTTGTGACTCATCCAGCAGCAGTGATTTTTGGTAATTAAATACTTCCTCTTTTCTTGTACCTCCCATGGCTTCCACATGATAAAACAGATTACTCATGCATTGGACAAGCTGCAAAAGAGATCCCTGTCTTTGTCTGATGCTACAGCTGGCCCTACCATTACTTGCTGTCTAATACATAAGACAGCAAATAATGCTGTCTTCATCAAGATCGCTTCATCAAGGTTCATATCACAAATTCAGTTGTATCGTCACCAAATTTTTATATCTTCCCTGTAATGCAATACACTGATGTACAATGGGGAAAATATTTCCTGCTAGTTTTCTGTTGGTATCCTTGCCACCGTTAAAGAACTTCAGCTAGGCCATAGCAAAGGAGGGCAATACATGAATAAGTCTGTATCTCCTTCATAAGAAAGCGGATTATCTGCTTTTCTTACAACTGATCTCTGGCCAGGTATTTCCACTTTGCGTGTGAAGGGTGGCCAAAGTAAAGCTAAAAAACAGACCATAATCATGGATGTTTGGGACTGATTCTTATTTTGCCTTCTCTATTCAGCTATGGAGACTCCAATACAGTATAAGAGTTAGTCAAAACGTACTAGCTTTCTTAGAGGCAGTTGCTGTGGGGAAACTAGAAAGCTACAGCCCCACACAAAAGCAGCCTGCAAAGCTCTATCTTGGAATCAAAGAATAAAAGCTAAATGGAATAAAGAAAGTGAATGGTTTTTAAAAAAAATATATGTTTAGTTTCCCCTGCTTTCTTGCAGAAATGGGGCATACAGTAACTGCTAGCCAAAAAGAACCCAACTGCTTAATGGTAAATCAATACCTACATAAAACTTACTGATTCAGAGAGTCTCTTCTGGGAAGGGTACGCAATTAGATTTAGGCCAATGACTACGGACACATATGTAGCTTACCTTATGGGGGAAAGTTATGTTATGTTATTCTTCAACAAACAAGACATTCCTGTTAAAAGCTAGAAAGGGGGCAGTGACTGATCTAACATTTTAAAATGGTTGTTCTAAGTGTTAAATATTCTTTATGTTAAAAATAAGCCAGACCATAAAGAAGATATGAAGATAATTGTTTCTCGTTTTGAACATGTTTCTTTTGATGTCAATGACCTTTGCTGCCTGCTCCAAGCTTCCCTCGCAGCATGAACTTCAGAAGACTTGGTATTTCTCCCTGGACACCATGGGATAAATCAAGGTATTATCTGTATCCCAGTGAGCAACACTGCTTGGCTACTACTGCTTCAAATGATCATTGCCTTTGATGCACCGCAGTGTTTCCCAGTGGCTACTGCAGCAGTTGCAACTCATGCTGAGTAATGTACTGCTCCACAGTCTTCTCATAACTTGTCTGTTAAGCTGTTTTCCAAACAACTGCTGGAACAGTCTTGTTGGAAGTGGAGCAGTGATTTCTAAATTCCACAGGCAGCTGCAATTTTCTTTCCTAACCCATCTCCCAACAGCTTTACCCAACACTGCCAATGACAATTGTGTGAATTACAGTCCAAAAAAATCTAGAAAGCAGAAGGTTTCTCAGCTTGGCCCAAACTTACTCATATATACCTCAGCAGAACCAACAGTGCTGAAGATGCCCACACAATCCTAGATTCTGACAGAATCATATTCAAGAGGTTTTATAATTCTCATGCAGCCCAGAAACTGGTTGAAATGATCATATGGTAAGCAGGGCAAAACTCAGAAGGCCTGCTGAGAAGTTGTAATGTTTGACCTCCTTAGTGGTGAGAAAAAATATATAAATAACAATCAGAGGCGGTTCTCACATTCTATGAAGATTCAGTCCAAAACAGCAAGTATTAAAAATGCTTCCAGACAGTTAAAAAAACCCCAACAACCATCAAGTCTGCTGGTAGATGTGAACAGAACTGAAAGCCAATTCATGTCAGACATGTCTAATCACATACAAACCTTACTATCCAGGTTTTTCATGGTTACCAGATCCAAGGACTTCAGTGAGTGGCCAGTTGGAGTGATAAAGTAAAGGCAGACATGGATTCTTGTATCGTGATAATTATAGAGGGAACGCCGGATTTTCAGCTCTTCTTGCAAGTAGTTTTCAAACTGCGTATCAATGTAATCTACTATCGGCCTGTAACTAAAAACAAATTCCATTAGCAACCTGAATGGAACAGTTAAAAGCAGAAATGATGAGGTACTTTCCGATGTATTGTTTAGAAATCAAGCAGCTGTTAAGAGGAATGCCCTAAACTTTCCAAATCTAACAAGCTTTTATCAGAATCCAATGCAAGAGATGTTAAAAATGCCTTTTGAGAAACAGGACTACCAGGTTACACTAAAATTAGCAAAAAGGTGGCACCCCTAAGGAGTAGCAGAATGGAAAACCAGGTGAAAATGGCTTGAGAAACTTTCATATCAAATACTATGTTCTGCAATTGAATAGCATTGCTATAAAGCAAACATAGTAACATGGGAGTAGAATAGCTCACCACACTGTTAAATAAATGGATTATAATGCTATGTGTTCAATAGTCTCTGTAACATAAAATAAGAATATGAGATTCATTGGAATGCTGCTGACAGATAATACAATAAAGCCTGCTTGTCTCTTAATCATATGCCTGTAAAACAGGGTCAATAGCAATTACTACTTAATGCACACTGGAATGGGGGGAACCAAATTCCTCTAAGAAGGAGCAGAACAGAAATTCAGTCACTTCCCAAAGAGCCTCAAATGCTCACCCAACCTGAACATTCTTGCTGCTGCTGCTGCTGCATCTACTGCCCTGCTTATTTTAGAAAACAAAGTTAGAGAGGAGAAAGACTACATGCAGAGGAAGAGGTCAGGAAGCAACAGAGAAAACAATGGTTGTTGTTTTTTTTTATCCTGAAAAAGAACTGAATAGCACCCAGATTAATGGCCTCTCTAGTCCACACTCTGCTTCCTACAGGAGTCTGCCAGACGACTCGGAGAAGCAAGACGACAACACTCTCCTCAGGTTGCTCAGAGCCAGCGCCATCTTCCACCCACGAATCCCTCTCACCAAGTATCCTTTTGTGTCACTATGGAGGGAAGAGGCCTAGTGGCTGCCATCTTGCAAACCAGACAGGGAATAAAAAAAGTTTGGAAAGCAGGAGGAAGAGAATTGGGACTGATGGAAGAAAACAGCAGCACCTCAACCTCTGCTCTATCATTTCCCTTTTAACCTGCAGACTACACAACACTTCGCACTATAAGTAATCAAGGACCAAGAACAAATATAGCCAGCACGACCCATAAGCCAAAAGCTCAGGGCCAACATTCATTCTTATATCTGGACGTTGTGCAGATGCTGTTAACAGTCCAGGGATGGGGAATCTTGTGCATCTCACAACTTCCATCCAGTTAGTCTGAACTGAGCAACATACATTTTGAAGACACCTGCTAATTAATGGAACATAATGTTTTAAGTGTTGCCTTACTAAGTTTCCATAGATTCAGCAAGGCTACCCTTCTTGGGACTAACAACTGGGTTTTGGCTCAGATGTTTTGGAAATCAGCTCTCCTAACTACTGATTACTGTCCATGCTGAGTCACTGGGTAGTGCTGGACTTGGGCGAAGAAGGCAGTTTTCTCTTAATGTTCTAGTTTGTGAGAAACAAAGTTCTCATCTAGCTTCCTAATTTGTCTAAACCAGAGATGGCCAATCTCAGCATGACTAAGGACTTTTTCTCATATGCCAGCAATCCAAGGAGTGTATTCCCAAGAGAGTAGGGCTAAACCGGCTAATTTACACATTTCATTTTTATTAATTAATTTATATGCTGCAGTTGTGCATTGTAATGATTACCACAAATAGTTTTTGTTAACTGAAAAAAAAAGATGAAAAAAGATTTTTTTTAATTGAAAAAAAAACCATCTTGTGACCTCTGGTGGGGCAATCAAATAATTTTTAAATAATAGAAATAAACCAGGGTAAGAGAGTCCCTTGAAGCATTGCAGAATTGCCTTTCATGCCGCCGAGAGAGGGTAACGGCACTTACTTAACATAATTTTTTTTAAAAAAAATTTTTTTGAAAAGTTTTTTTAAAAGGTTTAGACAGTATGGGTGCTAGAGGCAGCAAAACCTTCCAAAGAAATATTGAAAGCAGTGTATCATGGGCTTTTAGTATACCAGGTCCTGTATTTTCTAAGTACATGGCAATCAACTGCAAGCTTTTGCGCACCAAACTGGAAAGTGACTTGCCTTTCGTCTTTATTTATCTGATCTCCAAACCCCACAGCATCTACAATGGTCAGTTTCAGGTGGACATTGCTCTCCTGTAAGTCGTAGGTCCGTGGCCGTAAGCGAACCGCTTGCTCATAATGGCTGGCTTCTTCTGTCTCAAATGTTGTATTAAAGAGTGTGTTCATTAGTGTGGATTTCCCAATGCCAGTCTCTCCTATAAAATACAAGGAAGGAAAAGAAGAGATATGGTGCAAAGACTAACAAGAGAAAGGTATGCACAATCTGAATAAGAAACAAACAAAACATAACCACACATACACCCTTGTGGTACGAAAAGTATAGATACACAAAACTAAAATGAAAATGGAACTCCCAGTGTTTTAATTACTGGCAGAAACATGTCTTGAGAGACCAGAAATTATTGTGAAATGGGTTGACATATTTTGATAAATGGTAAAGCATGAGAAAACCATGGGCTGGTGCTTGATGATTCAAGGAGATGTTGTTGAAAGAGCCAGAGAAGCAAGCAGGAGCTGAATGGGGAAATGTTTCATTCCTGTTCATGGGAGTGCAGGGATATTCTGAAGTATGAATTAACAAAAAGCTCTCAAAACTGATTCAGGCCCACTAATAACTGAGATACTGTCAAGATCCTTCAAGCTGTAGAAAGATTGTTCATGCCTTTTTTCAAATTTATGGACTTTAATTTCAGTTCCTTCTGACTAGCCACAATGTGGCATCAGCACTCAATACTTCACTCTTCCTGTCAAAATTAACATTGCATTTATGTTATTATATTAACTGGCACTGAATACAGAACAAAGTCAAAGATTCAAAATTCTTCTGTATCCTCTGAATTAAGATCATGCTAAGGCAGCAGTTCTTAACCTTTTCTTTACCATGGACTCCCTTTAAATATTTTTGTTGCCAACAAGACTTAAGATTTAAACCCCTAAAGTGCATCAAATATTTATTTAAAGTTTCTCATGAAGGTCTCATCCACTGATATTCAGAGCTATACTGATGACACTTTTGACTGAAAGAAGCTGCTGTGAACAGAATGCACCCTCATCAACATCAATAGTTCTTTTACATTTCAAATTCAGCCAGTGATCCATTCTGAGACTCAGCCAAAGTCTTTTGTTATGAAATTAATTGCAATAATATTGAAAAGTCACTTTACCTGGTATTTTACCAATAACCAAACAGTTTCATTAGCAGAAACTGAAGAACAAACACAATCACGAAGTCTGTCCGAGCACTGACTGACTCTGATTCTTCCTATGGTTTTTGACTGTTTGCGCAGTAGCAAGAAATGTCACATGCTGTTTCACAGCCACTCAGCATCATTCACTTGCATGTCCTCATCGTGTGTAGAAATACCAAGGTGCTGCACTCAATATGCCAGCAAATTTCGAAACCTCAGCAGTGGCCAGAGGATCGGAAAAGATCAGTCTACATCCCAATCCCAAAGAATGGCAGCGCCATAGAATGCTCCAGCTACCGTACAGTTGCACTCATTTCACACACTAGCAAGGTTATGCTCAAAATCCTCCAAGGTAGGCTTCAGCAGTATGTGGACCAAGAACTCCCAGAAGCACAAGCTGGATTTTGAAGGGGAAGAAGAACTAGAGACCAAATTGCTAACATGCGCTGGATTATGGAGAAAGCCAGAGAGTTCCAGAAAAACATCTACTTGTGATTCATTGACTATGCAAAAGCCTTTGACTGTGTGGACCACAGCAAACTATGGCAAGTTCCTAAAGAAATGGGAGTGCCTGATCACCTTCTCTATCTCCTGAGAAATCTGTATGTGGGACAGGAAGCAATGGTTCGAATTGGATATGGAACAATTGATTGGTTCAAAATTGGGAAAGGAGTACGACAAGGCTGTATATTGTTCCCCTGGTTATTCAAATTATATGCAGAATACATCATGCAAAAGGCTGGACTGGATTATTCCCAAGCCAGAATTTAGATTGCCGGAAGAAATATCAACAACCTCAGATATGCAGATAGGCTCTGAAGCCCAACATAAAAAAAAAAAAAATCAAAACATCAACATCAAAAAGATAATTGCCACTGGTCCCAGCACCTCCTGGGAAATAGAAGGGGAAGATACGGAGGCAGTGACAGGTTTTACTTTCTTGGGCTCCATGATCACTGCAGGTGGGGACAGCAGCCACGAAATTAAAAGACGCCTGCTTCTTGGGAGGAAAGCGATGACAAACCTCAACAGCATCTTAAAAAGCTGAGACATCACCCTGCCGACAAAGGTCTGCATAATTAAAGCTATGGTTTTTCCAGTAGCGATGTATGGAAGTGCGAGCTGGACCATAAAGAAATCTGACCGCCGAAGAATTGATTCTTTTGAATTGTGGTGCTGGAGGAAACTCTTGAGAGTCTTCTGGACTGCAAAGAGAACAAACTTATCCATTTTGAAAGAAATCAACCCTGAGTGCTCACTGGAAGGACAGATCCTGAAGCTGAGGTTCCAATACTTTGGCCATCTCATGAAAAGACTCCCTGGAAAAGACCCTGATGTTGGGAATGTGTGAAGGCAAGAGGAGAAGGGGACGACAGAGGATGAGATGACTGGACAGTGTCATCGAAGCTACCAACATGAATTTGACCAAGCTCCGGGAGGCAGTGGAAGACAGGAGGGCCTGGCGTGCTGCCCTGGACCATGGGGTCACAAAGAGTGGAACACGACTTAATGACTAAACTACAAAAGAACCTATGATACTGCCACCTGGACTGAGTAATCCATTTCTCCATGTTTCTGTCACTTGTTAGGTAGTTTTCTCTTTACAAAAAATCCCAACTAGTTCTAAAGATGCCCCAACAAACCTATCACTTTTGGGGCATTTTATGGTCACAACTAGTGTAACAAAATTGGAACAAAAAGGTCACATGCTGCTTTTCAATAAACCATGATGGCATGAGACAGACGCTATGTACTCCAGTTGTCAGCAAATTGCTCCCGCTCAGGGAAAACTGAAATCCAGGTGAAAATGCAGGAGAATAGAATTCACTGGGATGAAGAAATATCCTACATTACAAGTAGCATATGTTTTGTTTTACTTGTTTGATTTGCTTTTATTTGAAGTTTTATTCCACCTTGTATTTTCTGACTCTGGACCCACAGGTGGAACACACTTGATTCTGCATGTACCAACACTCCTTTTGGCACGGGGCTATTTTTAATGCTCCACAAACCTGGAATTTTCATTGGTGGTCAGATATAGCCCATTATTCAAACAACAATCTTTCTATCCTAGGGCAAGATCAGGATTCAGTTTCTATAATTCCTGGTCTCTTGTTACTTGCAAACAGGTATCTCTAATACAACTTGTAGTCTGTTGCTAAACAAATGAAAATGATTTATGAAATACAGATTCTGAACCTGGCATGTTTAGCCACTGGCTATTTTGTTTCAATTGTAACAAAAATCTCAGGAATTGCAGAAACAATAGGTTCAGATATGAGAAACGTAAATTAACCCTCACCTGAGAGGATTTTTTTTTTAAAAAATGAATAACTCTTGGATTATTTTCCCATTTCATGGGAGTTTTGATGTCCTGCAGGGTACAAAAATGTCCCATGTCCACAGAAGTATGTTTGTGGATGTAGAAACAATGAAATTCGTAATATTCAAGTACCTACAGCCGGAAAACACATGTTCACAGGTAGCAGAATATTTCTTTCAAGTAGCTGAAAGGCCTCCTTTTCAACAAAAAAGTGTAATTAGCACAATTTTTGTGTTTTTTAAAAAAATACGATTACTTCCAATTTAAAATGATAAAAAGAACTTATTTCGAACCTCCAAAGTAACAAACAAACCCTGAAGGACAACAGCTGTCTTTATTTGTTGGCGATAAGACTTAGTTATTAATGGACTCATTGGGCAATTTCCCATCCCCTAAACAAAGCTGGTCTGCTGATGAGTTTTGCAAGCAAATTTCATACACATGATGCACTGACGTAGTTTTCTCATCTTCTGCCTGAGTAGAGGACTAATAGCCATCTATAGACCAAAAGCACCAGATAGCACAGGATACTCAAGACCCTAGAGATGAACATCTACATTACACCATATAAAAATAATTAGAAAAATCGTCTGATCCGGAAGGAGGCAGTGCCTGTGGGGTAACCCAACATTATTCCCAATAGCGCAGATTCACTGAACTAAATGTGATGTGTTAGTCAAATGTAATATAAATTAACACTATTAACTATCCAAAGTTCAAAGCTATGTCCTGACCAGGATAAACTATGACTAATCTTACTAAAATATGACAGTTTCAACCCTTATTAAAATATACTATTAAAAGGCTTGATCTTAATTTTTCAAATTATAAAATGCCATCTCCTTCTCACTGGACTCGAGTCACAATTCTTGCTATGTTTCATTGCAACTGCAAAAAGACATATTGTCCAATGCTGGAAGACACCACAAATTCCACAAGCTTTAGAAAGGCTTGAGATAATCTGTATAACAGCTTTAACTGACCTATTTCAGAAGAGACTGTAGTAGCACAACAAACAGACAAGATTTCAAGGCAGATGGCCACTGTTCATTAACTTTTGTAATAATTGGCTTAAAAATAATGTAATGTTCATATATCCTTTTTCTGTGCTATGAAGACTCACTTTGTTGCTAGACTTTAATTCTGCTTTGCTGCTAGCAAATTTTAAAGCAGGCCACTGGGACCTCAAGCCCAAAGGCCTAATCTAGCCTGCTGAGTCTAGAATCTGGCCCACTGGAGGTTTCAAATCCCTCCCCCTCAATGGAGAAATCCTTTGGCCAGCTCCAATCAGTGATTGAAAATAAATGAGGATTTCCCTGTGGGCAGCCTTGTGTCCCAATCAGAAAGGAGAGCAATGTATAAAGAAAGAGGTATCAATAAAGCTTGCAACATCATTCAGCATCATTTTAAGAAGCTAATTACTTTGTGCTGTTCCTTTTTTTCTAAATAATTCACTGTCATTAGTTTCTGTCACTAATAACATGTTTATCATATAAAATTATGCAGGGGATGGATGACGTGGATAGAGGGAAGCTCTTTTCCCTCTCACACAATACTAGAACCAGGGAACTTCCACTCAAATGGAGTATTAGGAGAGTGAGAACAGAGAAAAGAAAATATTTCTTTACCCAGTGTGTTGTTAGTTTGTGGAACTCCTTGCCACAGGTTGTGGCGATGGCATCTGGCCTAGATACCTTTAAAAAGGGATTGGACAGATTCCTGGAGGAAAAGTCCATTGTAGGTTACAAGCTATGATGAGGATTCATCATTTCTAGGCTTAAAAGGAAGGTACCTCCAAATGCCAGATGCAGGGGAGGGGGATGGATCAAAGCGATCCTGCAGTGCTTTGATCTCTTCCCCCCTACACTTGCTAACCCCCCACTTACGTTTCTTAATTTGGGGTTAGAAAAGCAGGAGTGTCTTATACATGGGGGCGTGTTATACACGGCAAATACGGTAGTTGTCTCGTGTGCTCCCAGAGGCATCTAGTGGGCCCCCTGCAAGATATAGGAAACTGGACTAGATGGGCCCTTCGCCTGATCTAGCAGGGCTCTTCTTATGCTCTTATCATATACTGTGACTTTCTTGGAGTCTCACTTGCAGATTTTTCACAACACCTGCTGTCTGATCCTTTTAACTAGGAAGAAGAAGATCTGAATCTGAGATTTTCTGCCGATAACACAATGAACTGTGAGTCTCTGCCTGTCTCCCACAAGTGCCTCTCGCTTGAATTAAACATTCTACTCACCGACACAGAGGATGTTGAAGCTGAACCCTTGTGCCACTGACTTACTGACAAGTTGATCGGGAAGACTGTCAAAACCAACATGGCCTCCCAGAGAGAGATTCCGTTTTTCTTCATTCTGTGGAAAACAATAACACCATTTAGTGGGGGTTCAGTGACAGGATGTAAATATGAAGGGGGGGGGAATCCACAATATATCAGAAAAATTGGGAGATAGCTCCCATTTTATTTGAAGCTGAGCAGATTTCCCAAGTCACAGAAACAATTCTAGAGCTGCCCACACAGAGATTTATTATGTTTTTATGTATGCTGCATTCCAGAAATACTGGTAATTATCATCAAGCATCAGAAGGAAAAGAAAATCCCTCCCTGATCTTAACAGGGCATTATCTTAAAGAGACAGGAAATTAAACTGTGAAATGATTTTCAAAGAAAAATTAAAATACAATATGACCCAAGTGCTTTCATTATGTAAAGTGGAGGGAGGCCAATTCCATGTTTATTTATCATTCCTAATCCTTTCATGGGACGTGGTGGCACTGCAGGTTAAACCACAGAAGCCTCTGAGCTGCAAGGTCAGAAGACCAGCAGTCGTGAGATCGAATCCATGCGACGGAGTGAGCTCCCATCACTTATCCCAGTTCCTGCCAACCTAGCAGGTCGAAAGCATGTAAATGCGAGTAGATAAATAGGTGTCACCATGGTGGGAAGGTAATGGCGTTACGTGTCTAGTCGCGCTGGCCACGTGACCACTGAAACTGTCTACGGACAAACGCTTGCTCTACGGCTTGGAAACGGGGAAGAGCACTGCCCCCTCGAGTCGGAGACGACTGGACATTTGTCAAGGGGAATCTTTACCTTTACCTAATCCTTCCATTTCCTAAAGTATCCTGTCTCTGAATCACATTCAGCCAACCACTGCTTCTTAGAAGTCCTTGCTCAGTTTCCTTTGACTCTGTCATAAGCAGCTTTGTTCAATCACACTCCCAAGGGGAGAGAAGGAGGAGGGTTGCATGTCACTCTATAAGATGAGAGTGAATCAGCTCACCTCACCATCTGTGACTTCATCAGTTTCTCTTGTTAAAGAAATATCTGGTTCTAATAGCACATCTTCCTCATCTTCAGGAATTTCCTTCTTTAATTTTGAAAGAATTGAGAGATACGTATAAAAAACATACAGGATCTGAAGGAAATGGGTCTACAGACGGACTGGTGGGCAATGTCAAAATTAGAATCAAGGTTTAAAAAAGACATAATGGGTTTTTATGAAGGGAAGGTTCAGACGGATAAATTATGGATTTATACTACTGATAAGATGATACAAAATGTATACTTTTTGTTAGAATATAATTTAGAAGATGAAACGGTGAAAGCAGTGATGATTGGATGTGAATGTGGAATGACAAGCATAGATGGATTAAACCAGTAAACTTGAGAGAAAATGTTTTAAAGATGTTTTATCGATGACATTTCACACCTGTTAAACTGGTAAAAATGACATCAGGGGTTAGCAATTTATGTTGGAAGTGTTCTTAGCAACCTGGGACTTTTTTTTCATATGTGGTGGACATGTGACAGAGCAAAAAGTTTGGAGACAGATAAAAGATATTACACAAGAAATTATACAACAGAAAATAGCTTATAAACCAGAAATGATTTTGCTGAATATAATGCCAGAAATCATTGATAAAAAAAATTAAATATATGTTGTTACACATATTTACAGCTGCAAGGCTGATCTGGGCCCAAAAATGGAAAAATCAGGAAAATCCAAAGATAGAGGAGCTCTTTAAAACATTATTAGATATTGCAGAAATGGACAGTTTGTCAGAGGCATTATGTGAGAACCCGAGAATATATGTTAAAGAAAGCTGGAAAATGTTTTATGATTGGGCCCAGAAAAAAACATGAGTAGAGAATATAATATATGTTATTGATTTTAGTATTGTAACACAGCCATGGAGTCAAGATTTATATTAGTTATTGTATTATTGTAAAGACTTCCCTATGTTTATTTGTTTTGTCTTGTTTTTCTTTTCCTTTCCCCCTATACAGTGGTGCCTCGCATAACGTTTGCTTCGTTTAACGTTTTTTTCGCTTAACGTTTATTTTTTCAGAGTCAGATTGTGCTTCGTATAACGTTTTTCCCTATGGGCGATTTTCGCATAGCGATTTTGGGACCATGCTTCGCTTAACGTTTTTTGTTTTAGGTCCCCTGCTTCACTTAACGATGTTCATTTTTTCAATTACAAAAGTGTCTTAACATGTTGAAAAACAGTTTTAAATGCTTGGAATCATTAGTGCACCTTCTAAAATGTGTGCATACTTAATTTGGCGTTGATCTGACTTTTCGTTAATTTTTTGTGAATTTTTGTTTTTTGGCCCATAGGAACCAATGGACCTGTCAAAATCTGACAGCTCCATGCTTTCCTATGGGGGAGAAAACAATTTACAAAAAATTAACGAAAGTTCAGATCAACGCCAAATCAGGTTTGCACACAACTTAGGGGGTCCTCTAACGAACCCAAGAATTTAGAACAGTTGCTCAGTCTTCATTAATTTTTTGTGAATTTTTTCTTCCCCCATAGGAAATAATGGAGCTGTCAGATTTTGACAGCTGTCAAAAGTTGGGGGGAAAAAATTCACCATTAATTAACGAAAAGTCAGATCAAAGCCAAATTAACTTTTGCATCCGTTTTAGAGGGTGCAGAAGCTAATCCAAGCATTTAAAACCATTTTTGACCCTTTTATGACACACTTAATTTTGCAAAAATTGACTTCGCAAAGCCATTGAAATGTATTGAGTCAGCTACAATACATTCCAATGGAGGATACATTGTATCGTTTAACGATGTTTCCTATGGGTTTTTTCGCTTAAGGACGGCAATCCGTGCCTATTGGAACGGATTAACCGGTTTCCAATGCATCTCTATGGGAAATGGTGTTTCGCATAACGATGTTTCACATAACGTTTTTTTTTTGAACCAATTAAAATCGTTATGCGAGGCACCACTGTATTTGTATTCCTTTGACTGTTGTGTGTTTGTTTGTTATATAACAACAACAGCAGCAGCAGCAGCAGCAGCAGCAACACTAATGGAAGATGTTCAGAAGAAAATGCTTTTCCTCACAATGCCATACTTTTATGCTAGGGAAGGCCTCAGACATTAAATATATGCCATTCATGTAGCTACTGAGGGGTCAGTTGTTTTGCCTAGAGCACTTGCCTCCCCCCACCCAGCAATTCTAGTGTCAACTCATTTTAATGGTCCTGCTGGCTTCAAAATGACATGGGGAAACACATAAATATCCATATTTATGGATCCATTCTCTTCTTTCTCGCCCACATAAATTCTGTCTGATGTGCTGGAAGCCAGAACAGTCTAGTGAATCTACATGGTTGTATAAACCTTGACTAACTGCCAATTTTAGAAATTTATTTCCATTTAGGACTTGGAGACTTCTCTCTCTAATCTCCGTATTACTAAATAGAAACAAATTATTTAATTACCCTACTGAAGCATAACTCAAGACATGTTTACTTCCCTCTTTGAAAACATGCAACACATACATTCTGTTTGGAAAAGAATCCAAAAGTAGATGTGACATTAGCTGGATTTCAATAATCCGTAGGGTCCCTTCACCGCTCTGCATTTCTAAGATAATTATTCTTATAAATCACCAAAAGGATTTCAGCCATTATTTACTAATTATTTATTAACATGAATGTATTCAAATATTTCAAAGAAGAAGTAAACCCAACAGATTTATAATCTGCATTACATAGCAACTGCTAAATATATATACTGTACAGCTAATCCTGGAAAATACCAGACATTCTGAACATTTCAGGAAGTTTTGAATTTATAAAAATAAATAGTAAACATAAATACCTTATAAAAACCAGTCCCACAAAGAAACAGAGTTGAGTACACTAGTAATAATAATAGTTTAATCATTAGCTATCTTTTCCTTAAAAAGACTCAAAAAGTCTTTATAATATTAAAATATTCCAAAGATAGAAACAATATTCCAGCAATGTAGAAACAATATTCCTCCAGTAACAAAAAAATATAGTGGCAATCCACTGTGATAATGCTTATCTATTTGGTAGTACAGGAATGATTTGCAATGCTACAAGATTAAACCACCATCTTCTCAGAATTGAAGCAATTCTCTCTCATGGCTATACTGCTGGCAGACTGAAATTCCAGGCACAGAAATTCACAATACAAGGTTCAACATGATAGTAAAGGCATTTGGGCTTGTCCGATTTCCACAAAACCTTTTTCCCCAAATAGCTGACCACCTCCATTCTCTCTGCTCCCAATAGCTTCTGTACTAGAAACTTGAAATAATGCCCGTTCATGCCTCCCAAATGAACCAGACATTTCTCATATGTCTAGGGCAGAAACAGGAACAACTAGGAGAAAGTGCAGAGAGCCACCACCTCCTCACCACCTTGGATACCTTTTTTTTTGCTACTACCCTTACATGTCCCTCCTGTACTTTCATGACCCTACTATAGAAGTACAGTCTCTATTTGCTGATGTTGTTTGCTTTTCTCCTCCCGACATCACAGTCATCCACACCCCAGATGAATTATTACAAGTCCCCCTGGGACATTTTAGCTCAGCTTCACAAGTTCATTAATAAATTAATTACTAGCCTGACAATATATTATCACTTACCAAACTGTATGGCAATGTCAAATGTTAAAATGTAAGAAAGCATTTTCCTGTGCACATTTTTTATTCTCTAAATATCAGCAGCTGAGGAGCAAAAAGTTAGGGAGCAGAGAGGGGCTGTCTAACCTTACTTCCTCCATAGTCATAATGAAAATCATACACTGAAAAATGGTACTTTGCTATGGGAAGGCAGCTTCAATTGGTGATAGTAGGAGATTCTTTCAGGGTCAGTTTCACCTTCTTGCAGAAAGGAAGGGGAGGCAACAAGATTGGAGAAGGGAGGAAAAGGATTAAACCTTCAGCCCAGGGATCATGTTCCCAATTGTGCTTCCTCTACCTCCAATCCAATAAAAACACCTTATGCTTATACCATGGGACTGGGAGGAAATACCAATTCTTGTCTTCCTAGTCACCTGAAAACCACATTCCTTTACTACTATTAGCCTTGTTACAAGCCTAATTTTTCTATTCAAGTACAAACAAATTATAGAAAAAAAATTGACTGACCAATTTCATACTACATGCAAATTTGCCAGAATAAGCCATGCTTTCCAGCCCTTGCTTGATCTGAAATGCAAATACCAAGAGAAAACAGAAGCTTTCAAGGACTTTGCCATCTTTGCTGCCTGAAAAGGGAAGTAAACAAGGCTCTGCCAGAGAGCTATGATTAGAATATGAATGCCCCAAAAGACCAGATACATGTTTCTAGGCAACAGCCAGAATTGGTGTAACAGGTTTAAAAGAAAGCTCTTGCCATAGCTGAGTGAAGTCACAGAGATCACTTGAAAAAGGAAGATGAAAAGATAATATATAAATAATCTTCTCCCCCACTTTCTCAGATATAATCGCTGTTGATTTAAAGGATGGAACAGGCAGGCAGGACTGTACAGATCATTTCTTTAAAAGAGTAATATTGTAAAGCCAGTGAAGGGGACTTCTGTTGCATATGGTGCCATTTTATTGCAACTTTCTGTGTGATTTACAACAACTGTTTTGACCCCAGGACAAAATATCAGCAGGATCAGCTGTCAATAACGCTTGTCATCAACCTCCATGCAAAAACAGATTTATGCAGTCAGATCAATTCCTGCACTCTGGGCAACCAGCCCTACCTAATGATAAATAAGAGTTGCATGCTTGGAATCTCATACTGCAATTTGCCTCTTTGGAAGGGATCATTTTCTCAGGATTCCGCCATGTCATCAGTTCAATGATTTGAGGCAACAGAAGCCTTGTTAGGTAGTTAGAGCATAGGAAAGTTACTTCATAGACTACAACATCTGGAAACTGCAGCTCAAAACAATACCTATTCCAACATCCCAATGTTAAAACAACAAAACCACCAGTGGATGAGTATGGTCCAAAAAGCAAGGATATGTTCCAGAAGACACCCAAGTGTTTCGTCCTCCAGAAGTATATAGATTTTGGTTGTATCTTCTAATGAGGCCTCCTGTAGGCATCCTTCAGTCTCGAGAGACTATGGTAATGTGCTCTGAATGGAGATCTTGGAACAGTGTCTAGTGTGGCTGAGAAGGCCAATTCAAGAGTGACAATCCCTTCCCCACTGAAAACAAATGCAATCTGTCACCTGCCTCCAGGCTGAACACTCAGATGTCAAAGTTTCCCATCTGTTTAGGTTCACTTCCTAAGGCCTTCAGATCCCACTTGCAGATATCCTTGTATCACAGCTGTGGTCTCCCTCTGGGGCGATTTCCCTGCACTAACTCTCCATACAGGAGATCTTTTCAAATTCGACCGTCAGCCATTCTCACAACATGCCTGAGCCAGCATAGACATTGTTTGTTTCAGTAATGTATACATGCTAAAAATTCCAGCTCGTTCTAGGACTACTATATTTGGAACTTCGTCCTGCCAGGTGATACCAAAAATGCTTCAGAGACAACGTACTGTATATAGAACGTGTTCAAGCTTCCTCTCCTGCCTTGCACAAAGGGTCCAAGACTCACTGCAGTACAGGAGTGTACTCAGGACACAATCTCTATAGACCTGGATCTTGGTATATGCTGTCAGCTTCTTATTAAGCCATACTCTCTTTGGGAATCTAGAGAACACGGTAGCTGCTTTGCCAACACGTTTATCCAGCTCGACATCTAGAGAGAGTGTCAGAGATCATTGAGCCAAGGTACACAAATTCATGGACAACCTCCAATTCTTGCATGGAGATGGTAATAGAGGGAGGTGAGTCCACGCCCTGGCCCATGACTTGTGTTTTCTTCAGGATGATTGTTAGTCCAAAGTCTTGGCAGGCCTTGCTAAGCGATTCATGAGTTGTTGGAGGTCTTCGACAGAGTGGGCAACAAGAGCTGCATCACCGGCGAACAGGAAGTCCCGCATGCATTTCAGTTGGACTTTGCTCTTTGCTCTCAATCTAGAGAGATTAAAGAGCTTCCCATCTGATCTAGTCGAGAGATAGACACCTTCTGTTGCAGTTCCAAAGGCACGCTTCAGCATGACAGCAAAAAAGATCCCAAACATGGTTGGTGCGAGGACACAGCCCTGATTCACTCCGCTTCTGCAGCTTACTTAGTTCCATGTTGATGACAGCTGTCTTGCGCATGTTGTCTATTTCCTGCAGGTCGTCAGAAAAGCCAGGGGTCATTGTTGGAACATTCCAGGTGCCCAAATTTATGGCAGAAGCTTTCTTATAACTGATGCATGGTGCAAGGTTATGGATCTGCTTGTTGACTTTCACCCTAAACCCCACGCACCCCATGGGGTTTAATAATGCCTACATTAGTGTATTCAAGATGCATGGACACAAAACCTACTATGACACATACAAAGATGGGAGACGGTATGAATGAACCTTTCTTGCTGGGCTGGTTGAGACACAATGCCAAATCAATATTCCCACCAACCATAGTTCAAGGCAAGAATTACGTTCCAGTTATAAAAGAAACAGAATTAGTAACATATCCTTTTTTTCTGGTTTCCTGGACAATCCACCATGGCCTGGCATCACACCTGCACTAACAAACATGTTTGCCCCAACTATGGTTTGCAAACAAACTTCACACAGTTTCAGTTATTGCTTTGGCAATTAGTAGCAAACCACGGTTTGTTGGATGATGTGAGTTCCAAAATCATGATAAATTATGGCTTGGAGCTATTCCTGAAACAGCTCACTTTACACAAAAATTATGATCAAGTCTTCCTTAAATAACTGACAACGCTAAGCCATTACAGTGGATACAGGACAGCCAGAATTTACTTAAGTCCCCCTGATTTCAACAAGAGATGTGTTAATTCTCAGTTCTCATGCTGAAGTCTATGTGACCTCAGACTGCTCGGGTCTTGCCTTATGCAACAAGAATCTTCCACTCTACAAATGAGAGAAGATGCAAAGTTCTTAACCTCCAAAGCCCAGTTGATCTGTATGGGCACTTGGATGCTGAGTTCCTGTCTTGCCAGCACAGAAAAAATGCTGAAGAAGTATGGGTAATAGTGGAATAATATAATGTGGCATAATATCCTGAAAACCTCAATATTCCACAGAAATATTCAACATGAGCAGCCGGCTCATTTGCCGACACCGATATGCTTCAGCATATCACCTGAGAAGTGACTTACTAGCTCTTACAGCTTTCAGGTGAATTGTTCCTACCCTTAGCCCCCCTGTATCCTGAAAGAACATTTATGAATGGAGTATCACGTAATCAGAATATTCATATAGTTTCCCCCTTATCCAAGAATGCTATAAGAAAAAGAGAATATTCTGTGCGTACTTGTGTATCACTCCTGCAGGTTTAGTATCTCCTTTTTAATATACAGTAATAATGATCATGTACTGTCAAGCCAATTCTGACTTATGGTGGTGACCCTTGTCAGGGTTTTCCAGGTAGAGTATACTCAGAAGAGCGTTATCATTTCTTTCTCCTGGGGGTGCCTTGGGATTCTGCTGCTTGACCAAAGCCACACAGGCTGGCTCTCTTCATACAAGGCATAGTGGGAAATCAAGCTTCCAACCTCTGGCACTGCAGCCAGATACCTAAACCACTGAGCAGTGTTGTATACCATGTGTGAATCCTGGCTCACTCATACATTAAACAGATTGGTATGCAAGCTGGTGCTCAAGGATGAATTTATGTCACAATAACTACCTCCTATAGTATAGATAAACTGCATGAAAACCATTATCACACATAGTAAGCTTTTCTTTGGTTGTTGTTATCTTCTCTCAAGCAGTTTTGTCTTCAAGCCTTTGTCTTCTAACACACTAAACTACTCCATTGCTCTTTGAAGTACAAACGCTATTCCACAGGAAAACAATCCATTCAAGTGACTGAACATCTATGTCTTCATCTTCTGTACTTCAATAAATGCACACAAATTCCAAGAATATCTGCATCCAAATGTTCTTTAATTACCCTTACCTTTCAGGGCAGGTATAGATTTTTTTAAAAAACATACCAAGGCAAATGACAGTAAAGGAAGATTTCTTACACCATGTGAAAAAGACCACATATCAAAACATTGCAGTATATAAACTAATTGGAGAGCACTGAAATGAAAATGATCACCTTGTTTGAAGCAATGCACTGAGGAATTAAACTGAACACGGAGCATATACTTGAATTTCTAAAGGTATAGTCAACAAACCTGTTAACAATGTTTTATGAATTATTTTGAATATGCAGTTTTAGCAAGATGACACTAACCTGATTAGTGTGTTTACTATAAGGCAACAGCTGCTCTTAGCCTCCTGATTCTTTAGCCCAGGCTCCCCAAAACTATAACTATAAATCTCATGAGTCCTGGTGGATCAAAGATCCCATCATCCCCCAGCCAGCATGATTAATGATGGGAATCTAGTTGAACATATCTGGAAAGCATCAGGTTGGGGAAAACTTGGCTCTGTAATTCTCATGATTCCAAAACCAACAATGTTCCAGCTTTATGGAATTGTACATAGTATATTTTATAAATTGACCAATTGTCTGTTATTCTGCTAACTAGAGAACATTCTGTCACTAAGATTAAAATGGCCACTGTGGAGTAAAGAAATTTCTAAAGATTAGGTTGAGAAAGTACCCAGGAAAAATTCATTGTTATGTTATGTGCCACCAAGTCAGAACTAACTTAAGGCTTTCAAGGTAAGTGAGATATTTAAGAAGTGGCTTTACCAGTTTCACACCCTTGAGTAAGTTTCCATGGCTGAGCAGGGATTTGAACCCAGGCCTCTTGAATCCTAGCCCAGGACTTTATCCACTACACCACGCAGCAATGAATGCCCAGAAAAATACCGGGGCAATAACAAGATTTTTTCATACGGTTGGGGGTAAACATGTACCATCGGTAATACAAGTTTTTAAAGCCAGGACTATTTCACAAATGCTTTATGGTTCTCAACTACTCACTTACACTAATCTACGACCTCTGGAGATTGTTCAGACCAAATTTGCGAGAGCCATTCTTGGAGTTCCACCTTGTACTTCCAATGTGGCTCTTCGCTTAGAAGTTGGGTCAATATCCATTAAAGCACAGGCCAAAGTCCTTATGCTGAAATACTGGCTTAAACTGATTTTTTCATCAGAAGGCTTGGCCCCACTGATCATACTAGATTCCTTTCAGTCGGAGTGGAAGAAGCATATAACAGAAAAGATATCGAAAATTGGCTTTTCTCCCAGTATACTTATAGCAATGGGTCTTACACATGCCATTAAAGCGGTGAAGTTAAGGGTATGGGACACTGAACTACAGGACCAAGTTGGCCAGTTAGGGAAATATAACTACCTTAAGAAATCTGCTTTTGTTACCTCCTCATATTTAGCCAGCACTATGTCATCTAAAATCATAAGGGCTTTTACGCTAGCTAGGATTAATGTACTACCTTCTAAGCTTCTGGAGGGAGGATTTCGAGGTTTCCCTGCATCAGATTGTCTCTGCCCTTGTAATAGTGATAAAGCTGAATCAGTTGGTCATATTCTTCTTTTCTGTACTTGTTATCAGGATCTTCGCATGGAGCTTTTATCACTTATTACAGTGGTGCCCCGCATAGCGACGATAATCCGTTCCAGATAAATCGTCGCTATCCGGATTTGTCGCTATATGGGGCAAAAAAAACCCATAGGAACGCATTAAACCCTGTTTAATGCGTTCCTATGGGGGAGAAAACTCACCGTTATGCGAAGATCCTCCATAGGGGTGGCCATTTTCGGTGCCTCTAAAGCGAGGCAACACAGCGGGCGGCCATTTTGGAACCGCGGATCAGCTGTGCAAAAATGGGGCCTTTGGGAGGACCGCGGGGGAGTCCTTCCGAAGCCACCGCCGGCATTTTCGCCCAGCTGAGCAGCGGGAGCTTCTGAAGGACCGTGGAGGAACCCTCCCCCGCGGTCCTTCCGAAGCCCCCGCTGGTCAGCTGGGGGAAAATGGGGCTATGAGGAAAAAATCTCAAAGCAATTTTTCCCCATAGGCAACATCACAATGCGATCGCAAAAGCGATCGCAAAAAAGCCATCGCTATGCGGATTCATCGTTAAACAGGGTGCCCGTTAAGCAAGGCACCACTGTATCTGTAAATCTCCTGGGAGATCAGAGGACTATTATGTGCAGTAGCTACTCTCTGACAATACCCCTTATATTACAAGACAAGTGGCCAAATTCTGTGCTGCAGCAATGGTTATTCGTAAACAGATGTTTGGATAGGTGATTTTAGATGGACAATATGTTTTTAATATAACACTGCCCAATGTTTTACTTATATTAAGGATATATTATGTTATTAATTGGAAATAAGGGGTTGTTTTATCATGTTTTAATGGAATTTTATTACCTTGCCCAACTTTACTTAACAATAATTATATGTATCTATTTTATATTAATTTGGTTTTACTGATATTTGTGTTCTCAAGCAACACAAGGTGCCAATGTTAATAATAAAACTGTCACTGTTGGTTGCTTCTATACTGTATTTAATTTTCCTCTGATATCACTTGTCTATGATTCCTCTCTCTCAATCAGATGCACTACATATACACCTGAAATTCTTGTTCATGCATCTGATAAAATGATTTTAAAAACCCAGCAAGTTAATCTCACAGGATTCTTGGACTCTTGTCTTTATTTCTTTCCTGCAAGAGTATACATAGTTCCCATCTGTAAATTAGAACAAAACTCATGTATGCATCTTCAGCAATCTGATGATGCCACAATACTACTAATCACTTCAGCCATACATACAGCCACAACTGGTGTGATGGAACAGCGATTCCAGTCAACAGAAGCTTTTTCTTCAGGAGGCAGTATGACTGTTCTATCGTGAACTTCACTGAACTTTATTATTTTTTTAAAGTATCTATTGACAATCAAAGTCAGATAACATTAAAACAAACCAAAGACATTAGCTTAAACTTCGGTCCTGGGATCACTGTAACTTCTGCTGTTATACACTGTATTATTAGAAGGCTGAAGTTAGATCTGGGGTTAATTTTTTGAAACACGTGTATCTTTCCTCAATTTAATTTACACTGCCAAGCTATCTTTGTGTTCCGTCCAACAAACTATTTGCATAATTTAACAATCTGCAAGTTTCTAAGGAGAAACAAAACTGCTACAAAATAGGAGTGAAGCCATCTCTTCCCCCCCCCCCCCAAAAAAAAAAATTCTCTGGAAGCTAAAAGGGTAAATCATCCTTGGCAAGTTTGGGACGTGAGCCAGCAAGCTCTGTACTGAGCTCAGCAGGGTTTCTAAAGCTTCCTTTGGCAGCCTCCAAGCCTTCTGACAAGACACACTGAAACTTAGCAGAATGTCAGGAGTGGCTTCCTGTATGACAGAAGGGACTGCTGTGGGAGAAGGAAGTGGAGAGAGATGACTCCATCATGCACATACGGAAGACCTGCCTGCATGCCTGAAGGAGCGAGCGAGCTAGCGAGCTTGCTTGCTCTCTTTCAGACAAGAGAAGCTTCTTTGGTCCAACAGAGGAACTCCATAGATTATGGTTGCTGGTTAAAGAAACAGCAGCCACATTCAAACACATAGGGCCACCACAGAGCCAGGAACATCTCACCTAGTTCATCATACAGAGGGCGTGGTGGGCAACCAACACCTGTTATGGCTAATCTTCCTTAGTTTTTTACCCAGATGTATTTTTCCTCCTTCGTGTTTTCAGTTTCTAAATCAGTATTACTTTATGGCTATAAATCTAGCCACTTTCCAGTCTAATTTTCCAGTCACTTTCTTCCAGTTCACTTGCCAGGAGTGCATACAACATATTTTATTGTAGGAAACTTTCCAACAGGCATGAATAAAGAGTCTTCTTGCTTAACACTTGAATTGTATATAACCAATGGCAGGGAAACCCAATCTGGATCCAAAGCCAGTCCACCGAATGGCCAAGTCATGACTTTCCATCTCACCAAAGCTCCATAACCTTCTGAGAATATATATATTAAATCACAGCTTGGAAATCACATGGTGGTTTTAGCATGTTAACATTAAAATGATCACTTTTGTATCCAATAGGAGGGGCACATCTAATATTCTAAAAAATAACACTTTAAAAGTAGTGTTACTTTCATAATGTTCTTCAGATACATCAAGTTACTTTTCCATTAACAGGAAAACAAGGTAAATATTTTAATATGTTAGATCTGACACATTATTTTCATATTTGGTGTAAAACCACACCACTACCATTTAATTCTCTTTCCCCCTTCCGCTATCTGTACAGTCGACAAGGGATTAGGATGGATAAGTGAACGCATGTCATGTAAGTTATTTGCCCAGACCTGCCTAGATCAAGGGACGTGTCTTTCAGCTTACATTACTCTTCACTCCTTAGGTTTATTTTAAATTTTGTCACTGAGAACAGGTTGTTTTAAATTATTATCTTCAGTTGTCAGCAGCAGTGAAAATCTTTCAGGGCTGAAGAACAAATTATAAAACGTATCAATAAAGAAAAAGTAAAAAGATATGTGTCTGAAAATAACCAGCACCTGTCCTTTGCCTTCCTGCCATCTGTTCTTCAATGTGATGCCACTCCTAAAACACTCCTGTCCGGCAGTCCCATTGCGTACAGACAAGGTTAGAGATTACACCTATATCAAGAACTCCTGGACTGGGATCCCAGTGCAATTCCAGCTGCTCCAGGGACTTGGTCAAGGCTGTGGGGTGTTTGAGCTGGGCCCCTGGCAATTGTGGCCACATCAGCTCATCTACTGGAGACCACGACAACCAGATGGCCAGCCTGGCCCCACACTGACCCAGAGGCAGCGCTGGAAGTGTGCTTCAGGAATGCTTCCAAGTACAGCAGCAGAAACAACAGCAGCAGCAGTAACCAGAGACCTTCAGTCTGTGACAGATGCCAGTTACTACGAGCCCTCCTTATTCAGACCAAGCAGGCTGGGACAATCCTTGGAGCAGTCTCAGAGTTAGAATAAACGTTGGACTTGATGCAATCCTAAGGAGGGCTGGTGACTCAAACTCAGTCTTCTGAGGGATCTACAGGGGTAAAGGGTACTCACAGTCCTAGCTGTCTTGTACCACCACCACCACCACCCATTTCCAGTTTAATAAACCTGACTTTGGGCAATATCAACAGTCTTAAGTCCATGGATATGGGGGGGGGGGGAAGGGTGGGCTGTCCATTGGACCTGCATTTGGTGGGGGCAGCAGCACTCACAGACACACAGTCTCCTAATTTGGAAAGTCCTTGTTTACTGAACTAATTTTGAAAACTGCCCACTGCTGAATAATCATTATGTGTCACCTAGTCAAATTCTGGCTTAGGGGGACCCTTTTCAGGATTTTCTAGGCAAAGAGTGCTCAGAAGTAGTTTACCCTTCCCTTCTTTTCTGGGGGCACCCTGGGGTTGTGCAGGTTTTCCAAGGCTACATGGTTGGTTCTTCTTGCAGGAGGCACAGATGGAACAAAGCTCCCAAATTCTGTGCTCATTTGTTAGTGACTTATAACTTATGCAGACAGGTATGTCCTCCAGATAACTTTTATTTATTCACTGCCTGCCTTCTTTCAAGGAGCCTGAGGTGGTGTGCATACATAATTTGCTTTCTTTCTCTTTCATCTTCACACATGTTGTAATTTTACTCTCCTTTCAAGTCATCGTCCATTGATGAAGACAAAACGTGAGTAATGCAAGGTGAGAAAGACCTTCTCCACTTTACTGACTCAACGGATAAAATCTATGAGCAGCTTCAGTTGAACTGCAATACACACACACACACACACACAGATTGATTTTGTTTGGTAAGGCAAACCTATGGCATGGCTCAAGCCCAAAAGCAGTGCAAATAGCATAAAATGTGCAGAACATCTACCTGGTTAGTACTGTATTATACAAAATCCCTGACAAGCCAAGGGCTAATCTGACCCATAAGCAGTATGGTAATGGAACGTTCAGGAGATGGCTACCACTGAAATAACTCAATCTTTCAATAAACCTTAGATTTTTAATGTGGGATATTGTGTCTGTATCTATGATTCAAAATGCCAGGAAACGATTGCTTTGTAATACTGTGCCAGCAGGAAAAAAGTTGCCAAATTCTACAGAACAAAATGCAGCCTGAATGGTGGGTGACAGCACCAATGTCAGCAGTCAAGATGGTCTATAGGAGCCCCTCTTGTGTTCACTGACATTCACAAAGAGACACCAAGCAAGGGAGAAATCTCACAACCTTCTTTCATCAGTTAACAGTTTGTCACCTAAAAAAATCTTTGAGTATGATTACTAAGGGAATTTTTATAAGGTATTACTACAGTCTGAAAGTGATAGAAATACATTTTCTGTAGTGCCAGCCAAACAACAACAACAATAGTAAACAGCCCTTCTACTAGTCAGCACCGGAAAAGAAAATTGTGCCAAGTAATAGATTTATAAAGCTCTTAGCCTTGCCAGCTTTTAATGTGCTATGACACATATCACACACAAAACTACCTCTTAAAAGACATGAAATCCTGGCAAACAACTTATGGACTCCATGTGAATCCACTGGTTATTTTAAAAATAAACTAGCAGAAGAATGTCTTTGACCTGGTTAAGGTCACCCAAGGTGCCCAATTAGAGCACAGTTGCAGGTCTGAATATTCAGAGCACCAAACTGTTATGTCAATGGCTAGTGTTATCCTCAGTTCCAGGTTCAAGAAAATTGTGACATGACACAGTTACAGCAATTACCATTTTCTAATGCTTTTTTCTTGCTCATGAGGCAGGGGTAACCTCAGTCCCTTGCAAGTATAGCCCTTGAGGAGGAACAGCCCTATAAGCAGAGAGGTAGATGCATAAGAAACACTTTTATTGGTACTAATGGAAACCTTTCTCCCATTATGAATAGTCATCATAGGAAAGGCACATTTGGCCCTGGGGAGCAGATCATAAGAAAAACATGATGGTTTCTGCTTGGCTTCTACCTTTCATCTCCCCGTGAAGTGCACACAGATGTTACTAGGCCCATAACGTAGGCATGGCTAGATCAGACCAGGTAGCCCACCACACCTGACAGCCATTAAATAAAAAGCACTATCAGTATTGGACAGGCCAGAAGGTGTTTTAAAATGGGCCCTGCACTAGAGATGCTGCCTCAGTTGCCAATCAGAATGCTAACGAACCCCACTACAATATAGAAACTTTAACCAAAGGATTTCCAATTTAGAAGACACCAAACTACTTTACTGCCAGCAACATTGCTATTTCAATAAACACTGCTATCTAGACAGTGTTGGGAATCTTGTGAAACAGCCTGGGTTGTTGTGGGTTTTTCGAGCTCTTTGGCCATGTTCTGAAGGTTGTTCTTCCTGACGTTTCGCCAGTCTCTGTGGCCAGCATCTTCAGAGGACTGGAGTAGGAACTCTGTCCATGCTGGGTTTGTTTTATACAGTATTTTCTACTCATCCATTAGTATCTCTACCATAGGCCTTTCTTCAGGGACTACCTCTTGAAGAAATGGCATTTCCGCATTAATAACCAAACTATGGAAATGTCTCCCAGGGTGTGTTAACCTGGTGCTTATTTTCCATAATTTTTGGTTTATTTCTTCAAGTTTTTAATGCATTATAACTTGGTCCTGTCACTGCTGCTGGCTTTATTGCTTCTACTGGTTTTGCTTGGATGTTGGCAACTCTTCATATTGTTCTCCAGTAAGCAAATGTTGGCTAATTATATATCTCTGCATTGTGAACATGATCATGAGCCTTAAATAAGGAGAAAAGTGGTACATAAACAAATAAATACTAGCCTTGAGAATTGTTTTTAACAACAAAAGGCAGAGAATTGTCAACACAAGGTTTTCATCATCAGCTTTTTTCATAATGAACTCTTGAATGAGAACCTGACAATCTAGAAGGGCAGCAGAATTCTGCAACGCCACCTGAAGATACAAGGGAAGGCAATTTCTATCTTTAAGTATAAAGCAGCCACAAAGCTTTTTCCCTGTTAGTCAACAATTTGTCCATCACGTCTGGACACAGAACAGAGGCAAAGAAAATCTGTGTGTCCAAGGGAAGTTACAGATTTTCTCCAGAACCACAATAACTGCAGCAGGAGAGAGGGCAGAAGCCAAGTCAATTCACAAAATGGAACTTAAGCCTTCTCTCCTCCATTCTCCCTGGATCAACTATGCCACTGAAAAAAATATATTCTGAAGATTGCACCAGTCTTCCAGAGTGAATTCTGAGAACATGGAGGGGCAAGAGGAAATCATCCCTCTCCCAAACTGTGTGGAGGGAGAAACCTGCATTGGATCTCATCCAGAAACTACATGAGCCATTTTACATTTCTATCTATAGTTCTCGGGACACCCTCCTTGAAGCCTCTGATCATGTTCCAAGTAAATGGCATTGATTAAAATGCCATTCCTTTACTTCCTGAAATGTTGCATAGCTTATAAAAAAATTCTTCCTGCAGCTCAGCTCAGCAGTAATTCAAACCCTTTTTGGGAAAAGTGCAAAAATTGGTAGAATAAACTGACTACTTTGCCTGCTAATTAGACAAAGTTAGTCTTGCTTCCATACAGAGTGTATAAAGATCTATGATTTTTTTTTAAAAAAAATTAAATTGATTACAATTTAAATTTAGAAAAAAATAATTTTTATTTTAATTATTTAAAAATCATTAAAAATTTAAATCATTATTTAAATCAATTTTATTTAAATCAAATCCACCCTCCTTCCTTAAGTAGTCACATCACAATCTAAGCAAAGTGTGGTGTGTGTATATGTCTGAGAGGGAAGCAAAGCATGGAAAAGTTACTTTTCTAGACTACTGTTCTCAGACCCCACCAACTAGTGGCTATACTAACTGGGTACTGCAGTTTTTAAAAAAACTATTTTTTCCCTAGTCTTGGGGACAAGATTAATTTGAGATCATCTTCATTGGAAGACGTGTGAGTGCATAAGTGGTGCATAAAATGTCTCCAGAGGACCGCTGCACACACCCCTTGCAATGGTGCTTTGTTCTGTTTGTTTCTCGATGGCTTCAAGGTTCCCTTACATGACCATTCTTAACATGGCCCCTTCTTCAGCCTTCTCTTATACAGTATATTATATCCACTCATGGCTATTGGATACTCACTGGTTGAACAGATGAGACATTCTAGGAAAAGTGACGCAAAACCAGCTCTATTTAGAGCTACTCACTCTTCACATTCAACTATTGTGACACCTTAAAGACTAAGAGATTTATGCCAGTGGGAGCCTCCCTGGATTATTATCCACTCCACCTCTTCTGTTCAATTCAGAGTTTTAAAATTGCTCAGCAGGATCTAGACAGACCGCACCAAACATAGCCTAGGTCTTTTATTTGTTGGTTTAAAATAGTTTTACCCCACCTTTCTCCACAAAAAGGACCCAAGGCGGCTTGCAACATTGAAAGACAATATTTAAAGTTTAAAACAACAAGTAGACAGCAATGGTTAACAACATTAAAAGACAATATTTAAAGCTAAGAACAATAGAGAGGCATCTTACATCATTAAAATATTAAAGCTAGGAACACTATGCATACAAATATTAAAAAGGGGAAAAAAGTCACTCTGAGAAATGGAAACTCCAAAAATTGAAAACACAATAACAATCCCTCTAAAAACCATACAGAGATAGCTAGCAACTGAGGGATGGCTTGCCTGAAGAGAAAGATCTTTCCCTGCTTGTGGAAGGACAAAAAAATGGAACTAGTCTGGTTTTCTGTGGGAGGGAGTTCCAGAGTCTGGGAGCAGAAACAGAGGCGGCCCTCTCCCATGTCCCCAACAAGCGCATTTGTGAGGGTGGCGAGACTGAGATAAAGGCCTCATGTAATAATCTTAACACCCAAGCAAGCTCATAATGGCAGATACTATCTTTGAGACAGCTGGGACCCAGGCCCTTTAGGGCTTTATGGATTAAAAACAGCACTTTGAATTGTGCCCAGAAACTGATCAGCAGCCAGTGGAGCTGCTATAACAGGGGGGCTTTGCGATCCCTGCAACCAGCGCCAGTCTGGCTGCTGTGTTTTGGACCTTAAGAGATCTTAAGTGAGATGTGGAACCTATATTCTGGGCTGCATCACTGCAAATGTGGAACCCTATGATTGAAAGTTTCCCCATATGTGTTTCATCCCATTTTGTACATGCTACCTTTCACAAGCCCTTCTATATGATGCCTGTGCAGACTAAGGATTTTTTTAAATGGAAGAACATTTAGTTATGTAAATTCCTACTTGCTGTACAAATTTATATAAACTAGAGGCACATTTTACCACCTCAGTGAGAACTAAACCCAAGTTGTCCTCCTGTCCCTTCTCTCCAAAATAAATTCCCCAAAACTTATCAGCTACTAAGGCATTAGTCATGTATGCTTTTTCTTTTCAAAACGTAATCACAGAATGCTGATAAAGTAAGTGTTCTCTCCCCACTGAAGAACAAATGTTTTCAGACATTAAAACCCCAGATTGCATTTGTGCGGAGCAACACAAGAATACAGGAAGGATTACGCATGCCTGTTTGTTCACTTGCAATCTACAGCACAATCCCAGGGTTCAGATTAGGGAACAGGAAGGAAAAATCTTAGAACAACAGTTAAAGGTAAAGGTTCCCCTTGACATTTAGTCCAGTCATGCTCGACTCTAGGGCGTGGTGCTCATCCCCATGTCCAAGCCGTAGAGCCAGCGTTTGTCCATAGACAGTTTCTGTGGTCACGTGGCCAGCATGACTAGACACGGAATGCCATTACCTTCCCACCAAGGTGGTACCTATTTATTTATTTGCATTTACATGCTTTTGAACTGCTAGGTTGGCAGGAGCTGGGACAAGTGATGGGAGCTCCCTCCATTGCGTAGATTTGATGTTATGACTGCTGGTCTTCTGACCTTGCAGCCCAGAGGCTTCTGTGGTTTAATCCGCAGCGCCACTACATCCCCTAACAACAGTTAGAACAACAGTTAGGGTGCTGCTTTTGCTAAAAGGAGCAGCAAGATATGTTGTCACACTTTGTAGATTCAAGCAGTTCTAAAATAAACTCTACAGCTTTTCTAATTCAGGAAACTGAGATACAGAGCGAGATGTACAGGGACTTCTCACACTCCCCATCTCCCACTTCCAGGACTGAGCACACCACGTACCAATAATAATATCCAGCTCTTCCTATATCTTCAGCTACAGTCATCTATGTTGCAAAGGAAACAGTAAGTTTTAGGACAAAAGTTTTTTAAAACAATACTTCGTCGGCACACCTGACCCACAAGCTACCACCCATTATTTTGCTGATATTAAGTGCCTAGCATCTTAATTGCCAAGCAAAGCCTACAGATGATCCAGATATTAAAAATTCAAGTTGTGAAAGAAGTAGCTGCTTAGTCCAGAAACACATGCTCTCCCGGTTGCCCAACCCATTCATAATAAGAGTTGGTTTCTTTCTCTCACACACATCCACGCCCTATTTCCATTGCAGTTGATGAAAAATTTCTATAGCAGTGGTTCCCAACCTTGGTTCCCCAGATGTTCTTGGACTACAATTCCCAAAAGTCCTGGTCAGCACAGCAAGTGGTGAAGGTATCTTCGAGTTTGAGTCTAGAAACATCTGGGAACCCAAAGTTGGCAACTACTGTTCTTTAGCAAGGGTGGACAAAGAGCAACCGGAACTTACTTCTCAATATAAAAAATTAAGTAGTTGTATACATTTCATCACCACTAAAATTGAAATGCAGCTTCCTTTTCAATTTGTCATGTTTGGTCTACATTACATAGTACTTATTTGAGAAACACATTGAACGTTGGAATATAATCATCAACTTTACAAAGGTCTTTCAATTCTGATCTTTTTTTTTCTTATTTTGAATACTGCAAATTAATAGTAGTTCCCCTATCATAAACTATGTTTTTTATACATCCCTAACTTTATTTGTTCTGCTTTTATTCACATTCCAATCAAATTATACAGAAGAGGACTAACAGCACAATACAAATAAAGACAGCAATAAAATATATAGTTTAATATTTGAACACGAGGCAGGGGAAATTTTTTTAAAAATGCACAACATATAAAATACAATTAATTGTATTAATTGTATGTTGTAACATACAATTAATTGTTAAACTTATAATACAAAACTGTATTGTTCAATAAATAGTATTTGCATACCTACTTATAAGGCCACAGGCCAATCAACTAAGGAAGATTTCCTACTGAACAATTATGTTTTGTACGAACACTCACAAACAGCCATACCCTTGAAAGTCCTTTTAAAAAAAAAGCCTATGTGGTAAAACAGGACAGACATTTATAGAGTGAAACTGTGGTATTTTCTCTGGACCAGTCAAATGAGCCAAACCCAAATAGTTGAGGTCAAAACAATAACCTCTGTCAATCTGTGTACATGGAAAGAATAGCCACTCACTTATTTATACAGATGGGTAAGGCTCCAGGAATGATGCCTCCCCACCCAATGCAAACTAGAAGAATGTTGCACCTAACGAAGATTTTTTTAAAAAAATTCAAAACCAAACAGCCCAACAGTTAGAGATGAAATAGGAAAGAAAACAGGGTTTGCTCCAGCGAATATCTTACTGATGTTATAAACCTGTGCCCGGCCATCAGATTTCATGTGTGGCTCCCATTATTTAATTGTTTCTCTGGAGAAATATTTCCTGTATCTAGAAATTCTGCATGTAAGGAAAGAGAGACAATATACAAGCCCTTTCCCTTGACACACTAGGTTTCTAACTATAGGGATCTCCCCTATAGTAAGCAGAGATTTGAAGAACACTGGAAGTCATGGGAATCCCCCACCAGCCGACCTAAGCAGCACATATCAGAGGCAAGAACACCAAAGAAACCTGGCCTCTACCATTATGTACCGGACACATTTCAGCAGACACAAATTGTGCCTTGGCAGAGACAACGGACACACAGGGAGACCATGAAACAAAAAAGAATGACAAACATTTCCTCCAGAATGACCTTAAGGGATGAGAAAGTTCACAAATTCAGCAGCACAAGAATTCCATTCCTCAGATGAGGTCACACTGAAAAAGGAAAACAGCGTCTGGTCTTTCTTTTTTCTTTTTTTTTTCCTTCTTAAGGCCAAATCAGTAATGGTAACAAGCTGCAGCTCCTCTGTCTAGAGAACTGCTGTTCATCATGACTGGCCTGAATGCCCTCTAGCAATGGAAAGATACTATAATGCCCCACATGTATAGTTGAATTCAGAGATTAAAAATCCTTGAGCTGCCATGCCTTACAGTTTTACTAAACACATCTTTGGAAATGTCAAACTTGGGCCCCAGAATGCAGGCCCCAGGGCATCAGGATTTATTGCAGCTGCACAATGATCTTCTGCCGAGGACCTCTGTCATGCATACTGAGGGTTACCCTGCTTCACAGCAATCCTGTGGCACAAGTTAGGTAGAGAAGAGAGTTCATGTTTTTCTCCATAATCAAGAATGTGAAGAAGGTTTTCCCAGTCCAAGTCTGATAAATTATCTCATGGGCAAGGAACCTCTGCTCCCTCTCTCTCCCCACCACCCAAATGTTTCAGACTACCCCTACAATATACCTTTAGCACGGGCCATGCTGGCTGTGGCTTCTGAGAGCTGAAATCCAAAGGTTCTGGATGGCCAAAGATCCCTCCTAACCCCCATCCTATCCAAAGCGGGAAACAGAAACAAGCAGCCTTGTAACTGAAGCCCTGTTCATTCGAACAACGTACCATGTGCTGATACAGCCAGCTCCAGACTAGAATTAGGAAATTTTAGTTTAAGTAAAAATAAATTTTAACAAATATTTAAAAGTTCATCTTTCTCGTCGTCGTTTAGTTGTTTAGTCGTGTCCGACTCTTCGTGACCCCATGGACCAGAGCACGCCAGGCCCTCCTATCTTCTACTGCCTTCCGGAGTTGTGTCAAATTCATGTTGGTTGCTTCGCAGACACTGTCCAGCCATCTCATCCTCAGTCGTTCCCTTCTCCTCTTGCCATCACACTTTCCCAACATCAGGGGCTTTTCCAGGGAGTCTTTTCTTCTCATTAGATGGCCAAAGTACTGGAGCCTCAGCTTCAGGATCTGTCTTTCTATCTTGCACAAATTATGTTTATTTAGGCTGCATTCCTATCATCATTCATCACGGAGTAAGCCCAATGTACTTGGTGGGAATTATTTCTGAGTAAACATACACATAACAGTACTTTGCCCTCCAAGGTATAGAGGGTACTGCCATTCCTCATCCACCCTTTAAAACGTTATCTTTATCCAATGTCCCCACCACCAACCTCTGCTTCCAAACAAACATTGCTCACATATTTGTTTAGCTTATTCTTGCAGCTGGAAGGCCCCCTCAAAAAATCACCCTGCTCAGAACAGTGGAGATTCAGAGGACCATGAATTCTAAGCACCAAATTGAATGATGGGTGCTTCAGTTCTTTCCCAGTGATAACTCAGCCTTCACCAACATGGTCTTCTAGATTGGGAAGCCGATTGTACTTAGACATGCCAGCAAACAGTTGCTGTTTCTTTCTTTGGGACCCCTTTACCTATTGGATAATCTTTCCCCAGGATCATCAATCCACACCAGCAGATCCTCCCAAGCAATGCTCCTCTGGGGGAACATTTTAAAGGAAATGTTTCTGACTTCCCTGGAATCCATTTCCTCATTGGGAACCCATGGAAAGTGCAGGACAGGAGACTGAAAGTCTATAACTATTGCAAATCACTACTGCCAGTAAAGTCATCTTGTCAATGGTCATTTTCAGCAATTAGACTTTCCCTTTCTGTCTGACAGCTTCCACAGGTTTTTGACAACAAAAGGGAGAGATGGGCAACTTTGGAAAGTAGTCAGAAATGTTAACTTTACAAAAAAATGTGAGGCGCTCCAAACACCTCCTTTTGATCTTGAAACTGGAAGGGCAAGGAGCCCTAGTGATACCAGCTGCATATGGCTGGTCATATGCCAGGGACATGAAGTTCTGAAATTTGGGGAGAATCTGGAAAACTCAGTGCTGGACAACAATGAAAATGATCCCTAATTATGGTCCAGAACACAGGACTAATCTTGGAGAGTCGTAGCAGGAGAGTCGAAGCAGGATGTGGCATCGCCCCTCACTAGCTCGGGTCTCTCCATATTCAGAGAGGAGGAGCCACCCAATGGCCACAAACTCTGTACCTATTAGTTAGAAATACCTATGCTGTGTGTGGTTATTGTTAGATAGCATCTGCAATTCTACTGTGGTTCGTGTAAGCTTTGCACAACATGTTCCAAGGTAATTGTGCATAGCTGACATGATGCTAAGACACATTTCAGTTGCATGCCTGATTGTGCACCTGAATGCACAACCAGTGACATCTCATCAATTAGCCATATCCAGTTTTGCAAACATCAACAGAATTTCCTCCATCAAGTAGTAACTATAACAGATGCTCTTAATAAGTTGCTTATTTAATGATTTGGTAATGAGTAGAGCAAAGACCTGGACAGTGGACCTGAGAGGCTGCTCATTAAATCAAACTTCTGTTGCTGACTGCCTATAAATACACAAAATGGTGTTCTCTTCTTTATTTTGTCCTCCGAATAGCGTGAGTAGAAGTGAAATGTTTTGTCTGTTGGTGAAACTGGTACTATACTGTTGAAGAGGAGATATTTAGCACACGTTTCCATCTGTATTGTGCACAGTTACTTCAGTTTAATACCTGCTTCTGTTCGCAATCCTCGTTGAAACTCAGCAGTCTCTCTAGAAATAAAAGAAAAACTCAAACATTTCTTCTATCAGGCTATGTCTGCAGCATACAGAAGCCAAGTTTGTACTACAGCTATAGTACTTCCTGTTAACTAATATTCCTGGCTGCTCTCTCTCTCTCTCTCTCTCTCTCTCTCTCTCTCAGCATGTTTGATCACCAAAACCATCTAAGGAACTGCCTTCTAACTCATGAGCCTCACTGCTCAGGACTGCCTCTATGTTTTCCCTCTAACCAAAACTCTGTGTGTGACAACTGAGGGAAAGGACCCTTTTGGCATAAAAAATACCTCCCCACCAAACAACCTGGAAGGTTCACCAGGCAGCAGCTACAATGTCATTCCACTACTAGATGGTGATCTTTTTATTCCCCTAACATTCCTGTACATTATGTGAACTGGTTTACACTGCAGTGCTATCTGCTGTCATGGGTGTGTCTGGTTGTCTCAATGGTTCTGGATTAGCTTTAATCATAAATGTCTATATGACAATGCCAACATTAGTGAATACCATCCTGAAAGTCTTCCTAAGCAATGTCTGACAACAAAGCAGCCCCACTCTCAACACACATACCCATTCACACTGGCTAAGGTGAGGAAGAAATAAACTGCTGCTTTTGGCCAGAGTATCTAGAAGCACATACCCCCCCTCCCCTTTCAACTCCTTTTAGAACATTTTCTGGCCTATATTTTCTGTTAGGTAGGAAGCACTGCAGAACCGTGCCAAGGCAATGTAAAGGGAAATCACAGCAATCCACTTTCCCACAGCGACATTCCACAGAACATTTCACAGTTGTGGTCTGTTATGAAATGAGAGCAGAACACCACATGACCTGTTCTCACACACTGTTGCCTCAGTTATTGGTAACATTTCTGAACTGTTTCTCCAACTCTTTTATTTGCAAAGAACACCCTATTTTCCAAAAGCTTTGCACGAAGCCTGGGCAGTTGGAGGCAACGCAGAAAAACATTCAGGTTTGGGGGAATTTGGGTTCTGCTGTTGTTTTTAAATTCTGCACAACAAATCCAGCTTCCCAGATCATTCAGCATCTCTCATCAGGTCCTTACAATTGTTCCCTTGGACATAGTTTGAATTTGGTATAGACAGAGGTAGAGAGAGAAGTTGGGAGTCATTCAAACACAGCTTGGGAAGTAATGGCAGCTTTCCAAGACAAATACTGTATACCCCAAGCTCAGTTTTAGAAGTGTAACAGTTGACAAGGAAGAGTGGTATATTTAGTAAGGTCCTCCAATCCAAAAACCCTTGGCTACGCATAGTAAAGACAATACATATATACGTATAAGAAAATAATCTTCTGTGAGCAACCACAATGCGATCCTGCTGGGAACAACAAAACACAAAGCAGCTCTGCCATCTGTGAACAGAAACCCACAAATGTATAATGAAGAAAGGGGGCACTTAGCACATGTTCAAAGGACTTCTCATTTATTGGTTCTTCACATGTTCAGGGCACAAACAAAGCTGTAAAGACAGGGCTTAGGTACAGGACAGAAATACTTTTATAGATACTAGGAAGACATATTTCTGTATCTTCCCTATCCTGTATTCTGAGGTGTGATGGTAAAAGCAAATGCGTGCTTCTTATATACTGCCCCATAGTGCTTAAAGCACTCTCTGGGCGATTTACAAGTTAATTATGCAGGATACACACTGCCCCCTCAGAAGGATAGAAGGCTGAATCAACCTTCAGCCGGCTACCTAGGACTGAACCCCTCTTGTGTATCTTGTGGCTGGAGCACTGGGCTAAAAACAACAGAATGAAATTCCACAGGGATAAATGCAAAGTACTGCACCTGGGGTGGGGGGACCCAACTGCACAGTTACAAGATGGAGGATGCCTGGCTCAGCAATACTACAAGCAAGAAGGATCTTAGAGTCAATGCAGATCACAAGCTGAATGTGAGTCAACAGGGTGATGTGGCTACAAAAAAGGCAAATGCTATTTTAGGGTGCATTAATAGAAGTATAGTTTCCAAATCCCACAAGGTGCTGGTCCCCCTCTATTCAGCACCGGCTGGGCCTGACCTTGAGCATTATGTCCAGTTCTAGACACCACACATCAAGAAGGATGCTAACAAATTGGAACAAGCTCAGAGGAGGGTGACAAGGATGATCAGGAGGCTGGAAACCAAGCCCTATGAGGAAAGGCTGAAAGAAGTGGGCATGTTTAGCCTTGAGAAAAGAAGGCTGGGAGTGATATGATAGCACTTTTCAAATACTGGAAAATCTGCCATCCAGAGGAGGGGCAAGATCTGTTCTCGATCATCCCAGAGTGAAGGACACACAACAATGGGCTCATTAAAGGAAGCCTGATTTTGGTTGAATATCAGAAAAAACTTCCTGTTAGAGCAGTGTGACAGTGGAACCAGTTACCTTGAGAGGTGGCAAGTGCCCCAACACTGGAGGGATTCAAGAAAAACTTAGATAATCACCTGGCAGATATCCTTTGCTCTGTATTCCTACATCGAGCAGCGGATAGACTTGATGGCCTTAAATGTCCCTTCTAACTTCACTATTCTATTATTCTCTGACCCACAGATGGCACTGAGCCTTGTGGCAAGACTAAGGGAAGGCCTCTCAGCAGATCTCAGAGCTGGCGATGGATGTTTTCTTATTTGCCGAAACCTTAAGCCTGTAGGGTTACTAAGTCAGTCATATTTAAGCACAATCAAGCCTTCCCAAAGTTTTTTTCAAAAAAAACCCCCACCACTCCTTTCCCTTCCTTTTGACAAGTAAAGAAACTGGCCTACAGTTCCACGTCTGCCAACCTTACTGTTCAGCCCAAATGTATGTATGTTAACTAGGCAAATATTCCCACAGAGATCAATGCACCTTGCTCCCAAGAACGTGTGAGAACACAGTCTTCTATTTCATTTAATACATATCATATCTTGGCAAATATCCGCTAACCGCCCTCAGGGGTATCACAAAATTAAGAGCACCCGCTTCTGTACTACGTTAATGCACATAATCCTGTAGGAGGGATTAAATTGAGGAAGCGGGACTTGCCCAAGGCCATCCCATGAGCTTCATGGCTGTACAGTTTGGATACATCACTAATTAGTATTGATCTGTTCTTTCAGAGGCCAGCGCTGAGGCCACATACAGAGGAAGTATGCTGGTGCCCTGGAAAAAAAAATTATGTAACAAATGTGGTGGTATTTATATTCTGTCTTCTTTACTGTCACGAACACATCAAAGTGGTATTTCTAAACTGGTCCTGGTCTTTGACTGTAATAAAGTAACTTCAACAACATGAGAGGTATTTCCAAAGAGGTAAAACAAAAATTTTACACAACAATGTTGTAATTCAATATTTTAAAATACTTATTCTCCATAACTTGCCACCAAGGCCCTCCTGTTAACAATAGAGTCCTGCTCAAGTAGGGTATTACATTCCAGGGGTATAATTCCTGATTCTCAAACTGGAATTTTCCATTGAAGAAAGCAATGACCACATAGCGCTTTATTTGAATCTGAAATCTCTACAACCACCTGGTTTTAATTGCAAAGGTTTTCCAAAGCAGAGGCAGGAGTTAGAAATCTGCTGCATCTAGACTAGTAGTTCCCAACCTTGGATAACTCAGGTGTTCTCAGACTGCAACTCCCAGAAACCATGCCCAGAACAAGTGGTGGTAAAGGCTTCTGGGAATCGTGGTCTAAGAAAACATGGGTTACCCAATGAGAACCTAGGCAATGGAGTATACACACAGTCCATTTGTTTTCTTTCTCCACTAATACTGAATTCAGAGATCTCTACAGAGTTAATACCTCAGTAGAGCTCACAGTTGAATACTGTTGTTTGAGATTTTCAGGAATGAAAAGACATGGGGTGGGGCTAGAGCTAGGGAAAGTTACTTTTAGACTACAAACCCCAGAATCTCCAAAATAAATAATCCAGTGGCCATCCTGGTTGTGGATTATGAGTAGTAGTCCAAAAACGTAATTTTTCCCCTCAATCTTTTCCCTTGAAGTTGAAACAAAAAACAGCATTTTCCTTATCATTTTAACTTTAGAAAGTTAGCTATTTCCAGCACAGAAAAGTGTCCTCTATTATTCCAAATCATTCTAAAGAACTTTACAATAAAATATAATTAAATAAAGTAAGAACTTCGCCACTAATCACAATTCCAAAACCTCACAGGTTTCAACCAGCTCACTATAGAAGAACCGTCGCATATCATACATTGTCTCTGCTATTCCATTTGTGTAAATTACACTTGTGTGGGGAGCGTTTTTATCATCACCTTCCAAAACTAAAGCAACACTAAGTATTTCTGCATGTTGGTTATATTTTTGTACTCCAAGTGCTTCTGACATTAGTTTTGGAACAACCTTCCTCTGAGCTAATTGCTCAGTAGAAACACAGTAACTATTCAGAACATGTTTTTGGCAATGTTTCAAGGCATCAGGAAAAGAACTAGACTACAAATGAGTTTGCCATTTTAACAGGCCCCTTCACTTTGTGCATGTCCATCAACCCTACACCTAAGTCCAGATGTTTTTTTTTTAAGCCCCAAACTCATGATAGACTTTTAGAAGCCATGATTCGACTCTAGTCCACAATTTGCTACCGGTCCTTTAGGCTGGCATCCTATTGAACTCTGTGTCTCTGCACAAATGAATATTATTTCACTGGAATGAATAGGGCTTGCCTTTGTACAGGGAGCTATTGGCTATTTCTGTTCACAGAAAATATTCAACCCCTTATGAAACAGAGGATCCATGGAAGAGGTTCCTAGTCCGTATTGCAAGGACTACAGGCCATGCAATCTGACTCTGCACAGAGCAGAGATGAAATAATTTTGGTGGATTCAACATTCTCAACAAAAGTAGACATTTTTCACTTCTTGAGACCTACGAGAATGACCAAACTTTGCCTTGAACATCAAAACATTTGCAAGGCTTACACAGACATTTCAGAGAAATAACAAATGTACAAAAACATTTTAAAATGCAGATCACTAAAATGCACATGCATGAGAAAATATGCCCAAATACCCTTTAGCCAATGAGGCCTAGCTACTTCAGGTTAGAGTCCACAAAACCAATAAGTGCCATTAGCAGCGACAGGCACACAACCTATTCAACTGCACAGATGTATAACAAATGAATACCAAAAAAATGACCCAACATTTCATGGGTACAAGCAGTGAAACAAATACATATATGATAGGCATAGAGTACTTTTTCTTAAGAGGCAGTGCTTGTCTTATAGGAAAGGAATAACAGCTGGACCAGTTTGCTTAACTAATCATGTGAAATTTGTTCTTGCCTTATTACATTACTCTTTTCTCTCCTAATGCACTCTTGCCCACAAATCACAACTCCATGTATGGTCACAGCATATGCGCATGCGCAGGGACACACACACACATATGCACACGGACACACACAGAGAGGAGCTCTCACCCATCTAGCCTTCCCAATTCAGAACAACCCCCACAACTGGAGTCCTTCCCTCCTTAATATATCTTGTGTTCAAGGACTACTTCCTTTGTAAATGTCACTCTAAAACATTATTTTCTTTCTTCCTTAATGGCTCAAAGGGAGAAAGATAACTATCTGCATACAATGGGAACTACCATGACAGAGACCAAACACAATGGCTGCACTAATTTCTACGAGTAAACTATATTATACCGTTTCTATAAAAGGTGAGAATTAAACCATTTATTATGGTGTTTAGCAATTATATAGTTCTGGTGGTTTTCCTAGTATGTGTAAATATATTTTTAAAGGAGTCTTTAATATTGTGCTATATTTTTAAAATTCCCTTTGTAGTCTGGGGTTTGTGACCCCCCAAGTGCATCACAAAGTGTTTTCTGGGGGTCATGGTTTGCCTTATATGTGGTGTAGTCCTTGTTAAATAATTTCTTTCTTGACCTTTTGGAGCCAGATATTAAAGTTAGCATGTATGTACTATATGCATGAGAAACAGGCCCTTTGCCACAGAAAGGGGGGGGGGAGAAACCGCTATTTTCTGAAAAGGCATGATTTTACCCCATTAGAAATGCCTTTTTAGGCAAACATGGTGGCAGGGTCCCAGGTTACTTGGCTATTATAAAAGAGGGCTGTGACCCCCAAAAAAGGTTGGGAACCATTGCCTTAGTAAATAAACATTTCTCAGGATGTGACAGGAGTAATACTATATTTGTGTGCGCGCACATCCTCCTATTAAAGCTGTTCTTTATTCTTCTATTCTGTGTTGTTGTTGTTGTACTTGCAATAACTTTTTTGCCTCTGCAGAACACCCTGAAAGAGACAAGAGTGCTCAAATATCCTTGCTGGCATCCTTTCGGTCCCCACCCTGCTCCACCCTCAAAGCCATATAAAGAAGACGTAAGCCAATCTTGGCTTGAGAAATCCCAAACAGCAGCATATCAGCTTCAGCTCACAACCATATATTAGTGTCAGACAAAGTCAGTTGATTCAATACTAGTTTTGGGAAACTACACTAGGGAGAAAACTGAGTATCTGAAGAAGTGTGTTACAAAAAGCAGTGATAATAGGAGTATATAAGAGATGTGAAGAACCTTTGGGCATCCAGATTTTTTGACTTCTTTCTCATAGTTCCTTACTGCTGCCTTCACTTCCCATCCTCCCTTGCTTACTGGGAGGGAACTGAGAGACAACCTGCCATAAAGTATCTACTGAAACCAAACTAGTTAGTGTAACAAGGTCCTGAGACTAGCAATTACTGTAACATTATAACAAAATATCTCTCAAACCCATCAGTGCAGTAAACACAATTCTGATTCAGGTAGAGGTATTCTTCCAAATTATGGTAATGCTAATTAAAGAATTTGCATCTTGAAAAAACACTTAGTGTAAAACCTGTATTTTGAAACCCTGATTCCAATTTATGTTGCAGCCATAAACCAAAGATACATTCTTCCAAAAGGCACAGATCCACCTGGACAGAGAAAATGTTTAAGCGAATCAGCCCAAGTGAAAAAAAAAAAAAAAACAATGCAGGAAGCACAACTGCTCAATTGAGGGCTAAGAAACACATACACAAGGCAAGGCAGCATCAGATTGTTCACTACCGATTGTTCTTTCAGCCACAGCAATGAGATTATACAATGTATGCAATTATACACAATGTATATGCAAGCAGCTGTATGTTATGTATACAATATTTCAATTCTTCTCAACAGAATTATAGTCAGCTCTTTTAGGCTCCACATATCAACACAAGAGAATCCTCTCTGAATGTTCCATCGACACTCCAAACACACAGCAAAGCACAGTTTTGTGTGTGTGTGCGCTTTATGAATGTGCAAATCAACCTTTAATGGATTCTCCCATTCAGAGGCACCCACAGTGTTGGCTTGGAAAGCCATCCCCTTGCTTCTGCCTTTCTTGTTCAGATGCCAACATTTACACAATTAAGGATTTGCAATGGCCAAAGACATCTGGCAATGCAAACAAAACACTGGCTGTGTTCTAGATAAAAATAATGGTACACACAGTCGTCTGACAATCAGCTTTCAAAACATCATTCTGAACGAGAGACAGAGAGAGAATAGCTGTTTGTTTTAGTAAACACCAATCTGACTTTTATGGAACTGAAATATCCTAGGGTTCTGTGGAAAGGAAGATAACCTATTTCTTCAAGAGCTCCATACAAAGTGTAAAGAAAAGGCACACATGGATTAGCTATGACTAAGTGTCTCAGATTTACCTGTGAACTCTCAACCCTGCATCACAAACTTGAGAAAACACCTGTGGGATTCAGCCCTAACAAAGGTTGCAAGCTCGTATCATCTGGAGGTGCTAATACACCTTCTTGCCCAAAGGAGACCAATGCTCAGAACAAAGACCTTATGGATAATGTCAGTGGAACGAACGGAACTTGAACGGAAATGGCATATTCCAGCCTTTCTGCAACTATGTTAACTTGCATGAACAGGAACCTACCATTTAGCCTCGGTACAATTACAGACTCAAACCCATAATCACAAGAGCTCGTTGGTAACTGGTGTAAATGCCACACCAAAGCCATCTTCAGGCCTAATTATGCTGTCACTAAAGCTTCATTGAGCCGGAAAGAGAAAATGCGGACAATGTAATCACAAACACAGCAGCATTTTTGCCACTAACTGGCAAATGTTTCTCCTGGTAACTAGATCTCCCACCAATACCACCCTCCACTTTCAGCAAGGATGCATTAACCACATAGTAATAAAAGGAGAGTTCCTTCTGAATAAAGACCACCCACTTCTCTCTAATCTGGTTTGTAGGTTTCCAACAGTCGTCCATCCTGATAGCCACCCTATATGAAAACAATGCTCCACCAGAATGCTCCTTCAGGCTCAGGCAGCCTCATAATCATAGTTCAGGATCAAAGAGAAGTGGCCCCTATTTTAACAGAAAAACAAGCTTCCTCTGAAGTAAAGAGCTTTGTCTTCAGTGGAACATCTGGAGAAAGGTGAACCCAAGGAAACACAGTGCAATGGAACACAGTGTGACTTACTTCCGAGCAAACATGCACAGGACTCTGCAGCAAGTACGCTTAGGATTGCAGCTCCCCAGTTAACCACGGCCGCTGGTCTCCTGCTGCAGAGCCCAGGAGTTATATATATATATATACCGCAGGGCCAAACAACGTCCACTGGGATGCCCCTAGTCTCCAACAGATAGACAGAGCGGAGGTCAGGAGATGCCTCCACCACCCACCCACCCACCCCCTCCAAGGATACAGGCCACGTGCGCAAATGCTGTGTGGCATTTGGGAGAGCCTATGCGCAAGATCCTCGGGGCGCCTAATCCTCGGCTACCACCCCTCCTTGTACACCCAAGTTCGGCGCCCCTCGCCCGCCTCCACAGCGGCCCCTAAAGGCAGGGTGTGTGTGGGCTCCCTTCCTGCCACGAGTAACCCCGACGCCCTGAATTTGGCGCTCGGGCACACCGAGGCGTTGCAGAGCGCGCGAGTTGCCGACTCCTTTCCGCAGGCCGTCTGTCCTCCGCCTCGCACCCTCGAGCCTCGGTCCCGCCGACCTCCTGCCTCTTCAGGGCGCGAAAGGGGAGAGCTGCCGGCGCTCAGCTTCCCACCGGCAACCCCACACAACAGGCGGCGGCGGCGGCGTCTTCAGCCCCCTTCGCCCGCCCGCCGGCCCGCTTTCCTCCCTCCCTCCTTCCCTCCCTCAGCTCAGAGCAGCGTGCGCGCCGCTCCGGGGCCCCTGCCTTAACTGCGGAGACCAGCCGGACCTGGCTACTCACCGAAAAGCGCTCCAAATCCGTGGCAGCCATGGCGGGCCAGAGCCAGGGGCCGAAAGGGCTGCTGCGGCAGCGGCTGCTTTCCCTCACGCTCTCTGCGAAGCCGCCGCCGGAACCCTGCCTGCTCCGCTCGCCTGCCTGCCTGCCTGCGTCCCTCTCTCCCTCCCTGGATTGATGCAACTGAATGAATCCAATATGGCCACTTCCTGGAAACTCCCCCTCGCCGGAACGCGGCCCTGCGCCCTCCCTCGCCGCGCCGCGCCGCTCCCGCCGGTTGGAGAAAGCCCGGTGGCTGGGCCGGAGAGCGGGGAGGAGCCGGCCCCTACCCCCACCCGCCCACCTTTGCCCCTGCCTGAGAAAAAGCCTTCACTGCGTGGGAAAGGAAAGCACAAAACTGTCGAATTGCTGCTGCTGCAGCTACTGCTGCTCTCCGGCATTCTTTGGGAGGGATGCTGGGCACTGTAGTCCGCTGCCTGCTTCGGGCTGCTGCATGCATAAGGCAGCTTTTGAAAGGGGTGGGTTGCGTTTTGTTTTTCGGGGAGCTATGTAAGTTAAGCGCAATAAAATGATTATTATTGCTCCTTATTACTATTAGTACGACCGCTGTTACTATATCGGCTATTCTGTAGAAGAGCCTGGACCTGTTCAGGTAACATGTTTCATCACACCAACCCTGTGAAGCAGGCTGCTGTCATTGTAGTCTTTCTGCTTTTGTTGTTGTTATTTAGTCTTTAAGTCGTGTCCGACTCTTCGTGACCCCATGGACCAGAGCACGCCAGGCCGTCCTATCTTCCACTGCCTCCCAGAGTTTGGTCAAATTCATGTTGGTTGCTTCGCAGACACTGTCCAACCCTCTCGTCCTCTGTCATCCACTTCTCCTCTTGCCTTCCCACTTTCCCAAGATCAAGGCCTTTTCCAGGGACTCTTCTCTTCTCATGAGATGGCCAAAGCACTGGAGCCTCAGCTTCAGGATCTGTCCTTCCAGTGAGCACTCATGATTGATTTCCTTTAGAATGGATAGGTTTCGGCTTTCTTTATGGTCCAGCTCTCGCTTCTATACATCACTACAGGAAAAACCATAGCTTTGACTATTCGGACTTTTGTTGGCAAGGTGATGTCTCTGCTTTTTAGGATGCTGTCGAGGTTTGTTATCGCTTTCCTCCCAAGAAGCAGGTGTCTTAATTTCATGGCTGTTGTCACCATCTGCAGTGATCATGGAACCCAAGAAGGTAAAATCTGTCACTGCCTCCATATCTTCCCCTTCTATTTCCCAGGAGGTGATGGGACTAGTGGCCATGATCTTAGTTTTATTTTGATGTGGAGCTTCAGACCATTTTTTGATCTCTTGTCTTTCACCCTCATTAAGAAGTTCTTTAATTCCTCCTCACTTTCTGCCACCAGAGTGGTATCATCTGCATATCTGATTCAGTGTTGCCCATCTGGTGATGTCCATGTGTAGAGTCAACTCTTGTGTTGTAGGAAAAGAGTGTTTGTGATGACCAGCTTGTTCTCTTGACAAAACTCTATTAGCCTTTGCCCTGCTTCGTTCTGAACTCCAAGGCCAAACTTCCCTGTTGTTCCTTTTATCTCTTGGCCCCCTACTTTAGCATTCCAGTCCCCTGTAATGAGAAGAACATCTTTCTTTGGTGCCAGTTCTAGAAGGTGTTGTAAATCTTCATAAAATTGGTCAATTTCAGCCTCTTCAGCCTCGGTGGTTGGTGTATAAACAATTTGTATATACATATTGTCTAATTGACAAGTGCCTTTGCACACATAGTTTAAAAACACAAAACAATCAGTAAAAACCACTTGTTTGATTTAAGGCCAGAATAGAGACAGAGAATATATGATCCTTGTCTTTCAGCATCATATCTACGCCTGGAAAGAGATGTTGTTCGCCAAGATCTGGAAGACCAGTTCTCCCTACCCTGAGCTACACTGTGCATTCTTACCACAGTATAGCTGCTTCTGCAGTATAACAGTACAAGTAATTTTGCTGCTTTGATGACTTGTGTTGTTCGATTTTCTTCTTGTATATGAAAAAAGTGCATTCAAAAAGAATGCATTGTGTCAACTTACCAATATCGTCTAGAGATCACATACAGTGATTGTCGTCCTCATTCACTCAATTATTCATAAAGTTTATTAATCAAGTCTCCCAGGTCACTTACTCACTTCTGACTTGAGCAGGAACTGCATCCCTGAAGAGCACATGCCCAGGAACTAAACGTGCACCTCCTTAACGAGCAGCATGTTGCCGACAAGACTTGCATCATTTCCCTGATGGAAGTATACATTGGCAACATGACTCTGGCCAAAGGCTTTTAAAAAGTAAGTCTTGGCTTTGTGTTAAGAGGCATGCATATTATGCTTAGCTTTTTTTAAAATGCAATTATTTACTCAGGTGAAGAACATCCAACAGAAGCAGTCGCCCAGTCTTTTTGTACAATCACTGCATTAACTGGAGTTCGGCTTGTAGGTGGTTTTCTATGAACCTGTAAGCACAATATTAAGAAATAAATATTAAAAAGTAATTTCTTAAGGTTGACTTACATTCCAGAAAACAGCATGAAAAAAAGAGTCACACAAAGGTGCTGTGCAGTTGCACGCAGCTGAAGGGGCTGGCTCCGTCTCCCATTGCCTTCTGCATGTCACAGGAAATGGGCTGCAGGCCACGAAAGGATAGGGTGAGGACACTTGTTAAAGGTGCCACAAGACACTTTGTTTGCTTTGTTGCAACAGATTAATAGAGCAGTTCAGAAGTAAATATACTGCAATCTTGGATAGAGCTGATAGAAGATTATCAGTTATATGTCCAAAGACACACCTGATAGGTCTAATAATACATTTCTTGAACATATCCCACCTAGGCCAAGGGCTACCAGGGACTCACGTAGGAGAACATAATGCAATGGTGACAAAAGCTATGCAACAATCTTGAAGACAGAGAGCTCAGAATCACCAACAGGAATCCCAGAGGGAGTCCCAGTCCATACAACATGGGTACCCACTCTTCATAACATTTCATCATTATGTTCATAATCTGTGGCCAGCATCCTATCAGCAATGACAGAGCATAACTGCTCCATGGGTGTAGTGCTCCAGCAATCCCCAGGTTACTGTTAAGCAGTATGCAGTATGCTTAACAGAGCATGGACAGAGTTCCTACTCCTGTCCTCTGAAGATGCCGGCCACAGAGACTGGCAAAACGTCAGGAAGAACAACCTTCAGAACACGTCCAAAGAGCCCGAAAAACCCACAACAACCATACTGTTAAGCAAGTCGGTAATTGCTTGTTGAAAATAATAGATTTATGTATGTGCAAGGGAGGGTTGGGAGAGATAGTGAATACTCCCTTGTGAAACTGGTATAAAAAGCAATGTCCACATGCAGCAAGCCATTACATGCATAGAAAAAACAAAGATTCAGGGGCTATTGAATCGATTAGAGAACACACTCCTCAAAAGCCCTTTTGTCCAGACTACACCTCAGATCCTACTAAAATTCTGAAGCTCACATTCTAGTCCTTTTCTCTCTGCTGGGCTTCCTTGTCTGGTGGGTGGGTGAGTGGGGTGGCATGCAGTGGCAGCAGTGGCGGGGGCATCTTTGATGGTCAGGGAGATCTCAGTCACTGTTACTGCTGCTAGCGCACTCTCCAGCTGCTGCAGTCCAGCCGTCTTCTGGAAAACCCAGCCCTATGAAGAAGGAAGGACAGTAGAGTCCCTGCCTGCTCCACGTGCAGTGAAAATGGAGGTGCTGTACCTGACCACAAAGGCGAGAACAATGCTGTCAAGCGGCCAGTGCTGGGAGGCTTCCCAGCTACCTCTGCACTGACCAGCTGGCATTCTTCTTGCCAGGGGGAGCGGCCCATGGCTCCATTTTCAGCACATTAAAAGAAGGCAGGTGATCGGAACTGTTTCACTTCAGCTTGCAGATAACCCACAGGTTTTTTTTTAAAAAAAAACCCTTAATGTGGGTTTTTGCAACATCTTGTGCCAGCCAAGGTGAATCGGGCAGCAATCTGCGTATAGGATTTTCAGGAGGCTGGAGCAGCTGGGGTGAGATCAAGGGGTGTGGAAATCCATTTTTTACTAGCTCACTTGTGAAAGTCTAAGTCTGGATCCATTTTTATGCATTCAGAATCTGGCTCAGCTTGCAATCCAAGAAAGATTTAACCCTTTGCAGGGACATCTGGGTTCCAGTTGGATGGCTGAAAGCAAAAGACACAAGGAGTTAATAGCCACAGATCCTGGTAAGTCCTGTGCTTTGTGCATTTGCCCAACCTCTAAAGTTGCCCAGATATAAAGAAAGGCCACAGGGGTCTTCACGTAACTCTGCACCACCCTGATTGTGTAATAATACATGTTGGCAAAGTTTGGACTGTTTCTGTGCCAACAGTTTTGTGATAACAAGCTCATAATAGAATTATTAACTTTTATATTTTTACAAATGTTTTGCCTAACTTTACAAGAGTATAGGTTTCCAGTAACAGCATACCTGACATCATATTTTATGATACTCGTTAAATTTATGCTTAGTAGGAAAAGTCATGGTGTGTCGGGGGAGAAAGGGCTTCTTCCCAGACAGCTGGAAGAGGAGCTACTATTGAAAAAGTCTTTCCACTAGAAGGAAGTAAACCCGGGTCCAGGTTTGGCTGTGTTTATTTTTAACAAAAAATTTAAAAAAATATAATTTGACAGTCAAACGTTTAAAATAATTTTAAACTCCCATTGCTAAATGGTCTAAAAATGATAGCAAAACGCAGAACGGAAAGGCTGCACCATAATCTGAGGCCTGAGGAGGGTGAGGAATTGAGGTTTACAATTAAGGTTTGCCAACTCTGCTGTGCAACAGATGGTTGATCCATCACAAGGAGTGTGACAAGGAGCGACTGCGAGAGGGCGAAATAATTTTAAAATTGGGGCTGACGTTCAAAATGTTTGAGAAATATGGCACTAGACATTCCAGGATAAGTCAAAAGGAAATCTTTGGTACATATTGTACAGTGGTCTCCCCAAAGACATAGACCTTTTCATCTCTCCCTGGATTTGGGCAATAGCATTCCATGGCATAGCCTTATATACAAGCTGTTTCTGAATCTTTTGAATTGGCAGTAACTCTGGCATTACAGTTCATGCATTTGTGTCTTCCCTCACAATGCTTGTTGGGCTCATGCTACATGTGACATTCTGACAGTATTCAAGATGCCAGATCCAGTGAGAGACTGGCCTCTGGGAACATATACAGTACAGTATTTCACTTTTCCCTCTCTTTTTTTCCCTGGCTTCTCATTGGCAGATCTTCCAAATTGCTTCTATTTCCAGCTCTCCCCAGATCATGGTGGAAATGGCTAAAAGTAGCTGAGAGATGATATGGAGGGGGAAACCTGCCATGAATATGGAAAATGCTGTATCCCAAAATGAGTTGAAATCCCAGTGGAGATGAGAGTCTGGGAAACCGTAGACAAAAATATACATTTAGATAAGTCGTCAGTATCATGTGTAGTCTGAGCTTTGGAAAAAAAGTGTGATGCTAGCCTCTCTCTTTCTCTTTTTAAACTGCCATCATTAAATTCGTGTCAGATGGCTGTGATGCTGACACAAAGCAAACTGTGTTTTCTTCCTCTAAATTATATGGGAATCAGCTCATAGCAGTGGCCATCCACTGTCAAGAAGGCAGCGTATTTGCAGATATCAGCTCCTTGTGATCATGAGAGCGTCTTTTAAGAGCTGCTAGCTACTCTGCAAATAGGTGAATTCACACTCCAGAACCAATTCAAAGTGTTATGTTTTATTTTGTTTTGTTTTGTTTTGCATATTTGCAGTCCTGAATGAAGGATAGATAAGCTGGTATGTCCATACTTTTATGATCAGCTATAGTGGCCCTACTTTGGGTTGCCAGAGGTCTTAAAGATTTTGGTCTTTAGGTGTGGGGAGACAGATCTCAGGACCAGTGGGCCTGGAGATGGAGACAGCTTCCTTTTTTTATTTTTATTTTTTAACTGGAAGGTGGCTTTAAAACCTGAGCACCATTCTTTCTCTCTCCTAGCTAGTGTCAGGTTTCACTGGCTAAGCATGAAGGTGCGTATTTGTGTGTGTTGCCCATATGCAACATCAGCACACCAAAAGGACAAGAGGGAGTGGAAGAGACTGTGGAGAGAGAAAGCAGGGAGATCCACCTGGGTCCATAGAGTCATTTGGCACATCAGAGGGAGCAGAATAACCATGGCATGGCTGGGTTCTTTAAAATATATTGTGAGTCCTGGGACAAGGTGTTCAATTTGAGGATTCTCCTTGCAACCTTCTCCTAAAATAAGAAAAAAAAATGCCAGATCACTGCAGCCAGGATCAGGACTGCCAGTTTTGACTGTTAAAGGCTCCCCTTCCACTTTTTGAGGCTCACAAAGGTTTCCCAAATGGGCAAATGGGAGGCCAAGAGAGTCTCCAAATCTCCAAGTAGACTGTGGAGATGGGAAGCTTCCCATTAAATATATCAGGCAACTATCTGGGTTACAGTGGCTTAGGGTTTATATCCAATGACAAACTAGATTCAGAGTATTGATATAAATTCCCAAGTGTGAAACACTTATTTCCTGTAATTTCATTATTTATACTCTGTATTTCTCCCAAGATGGCTCAAGGTGCAGCTAGAGGAAAGGTGGAGAGGCACAGTTTAACATTCTCATGGACATTCAAGGTCTGTTGCTCGCATGTAAGGTTCCTCCAGAAGAACAGGCTGCACCCTAAGTCCAAACTCAGCTGTTTCTCAGTCCTCATTCTGCTTCCAAGCTCAAAACTGCATATTGCTCTTTTTACGCAGAAGCTCACATTACCACATAACATCCCTTATCTTGGGGTGTGTGGGGAGACGCATCCACACATCGATATTTGATAATTCCCTTGATAAGGCAAGTCTTTTCAAGTCCTGGGCCTGTTATTTAGTTCCCATGGCTACAAATCTCCTGCAATTCATCTAGCCATGGCGTTTGCTGAGCTAGATCTGTTTGGTAGATTTCAGGCACATTAGCCTTCTCTTAGAATCCAGAAATAAGGAGTTAGAAAACAAAATATGTCATTGAGTCCAGCCCCCTATCTTACCATTCTGTCTGATAATTTCACTCAAATACACATTAATGTCATCGTTGTTGTTTAGTCATTAAGTCGTGTCCGACTCTTTGTGTCCGTCCACATACTGCTGAAGCCTGCCTTGTAGGATTTTGAGCATAACCTTGCTAGCGTGCAAAATGAGTGCAATTGTGCAGTAGTTGGAGCATTCTTTGGCACTGCCGTTCTTTGGGATTGGGATGTAGACTGATTTTTTCCAATCCTCTGGCCACTGCTAAGTTTTCCAAACTTGCTGGCATATTGAATGTAGCACCTTAACAGCATCATCTTTTAAGATTTTAAATAGTTCCACTGGAATGCCATCGCCTCCACTGGCCTTGTTGCTAGCCAGACTTTCTAAGGCCCACTTGACTTCACTCTCCAGGATGTCTGGCTCAAGGTCAGCAACCACACTATTTGGGTTGTCTGGGACATCCAAATCTTTCTGGTATAATTCCTCTGTGTATTCTTGCCACCTTTTCTTGATGTCTTCTGCTTCTGTGAGGTCCCTACCATTTTTGTCCTTTATCGTGTCCATCTTTGCACAAAATGTTCCTTTAATATCTCCAGTTTTCCTGAACAGATCTCTAGTTTTTCCCTTTCTATTATTTTCCTCTATATCTTTCCACTGTTCATTTAAATAGGCCCTCTTGTCTCTCCTTGCTATTCTTTGGAAGTTTGCATTCAATTTTCTATAATTTTTCCTATCTCCCTTTCATTTTGTTTCCCTTCTCTTCTCTGCTACAGTGGTGCCTTGCATAGCGAGGTTAATCCATTCCGGATTAACCTTCGCTATGGCGAAACATTGCTGAACGGGACAGAAAAGCCCATAGGAACGCATTAAATATTCCAAATGTGCCGAAAACTCACCGTTCAGCGATGCTTCCCGGGTCCGGCAGCCACTTTCGCGCCCTCGTTAAGCAAGGGCAGGGCATGAAAACGCTGCATGCGGCCATTTCGGGGCTTCCGGCGGCCATTTTGGAGCCGCCGAACAGCTGATTGTCGGGCTTCGTTTTGCCCATAGGGGCCATCGGTATGCGATCGCATTTGCGATCGCTGAGACCCCATCGCTATGCGATTTTGTCGTTATACGGTGCGCTCATTAAGCAAGGCACCACTGTATTTGTAAGGCCTCATTGGACAGCCACTTTACTTTCTTGCATTTCCTTTTCTTTGGGTTGGATTTTGTTGCTGCCCCCTGTACAATATTATAGGCCTCCAAGCATAGTTCTTCAGGCACTCTGGCCACCAAATCTAGTTCCTTAAATCTGTTCTTCACTTCTATACTGGACCCTCTACTTACAGAATTAATCCGTATTGGAATGGTGGCTGCAGGTCAAAAAGTTTGTAGGTCGAGTCTCCATTGACCTACAATGCATTGAAAACCGATTAATCCATAACCAGTCATTTTTGTTCTGTTTTTGTTCCATTTTGGTTTTTTTCTTGTCTGTAGGTCAATTCTCTGGCTGCAAGTCGAACCTAAATTTTGCAGCCAGAGAAGTCTGCAGCTCGAAAAGTCTGTAAGTCGAGCCGTCTGTAAGTCGAGGGTCCACTGTACTGTGTATTCATAAGGGATTTGGTTTAGATTATATCTGACTAGGCCAGTGGTTTTTCCCTACTTTCTTCAGTTTAAGCTTGAGTTTTGCTATAAGAAGCTGATGATCAGAGCCACAATCAACTCCAGGTCTTGTTTTTGCTGACTGTATAGAGCTTTTCCATCTTTGGCTACAGAGAATATAATCTAATTTCAGTCTTGCCCATCTGGTGATGTCCATGTGTAGAGTTGCCTCTTGTGTTGTTGGAAAAGAGTGTTTGTGATGACCAGCTTGTTCTCTTGACAAAACTTTATTAGCCTTTGCCCTGCTTCGTTTTGAACTCCAAGGCCAAACGTACCTGTTGTTCCTTTTATCTCTTGACTCCCTACTTTAGCATTCCAGTCCCCTATAATGAGAAGAACATCTTTCTTTGGTGTCAGTTCTAGAAGGTGTTGTAAGTCTCCATAGAATTGGTCAATTTCAGCATTACTGGTGCATAAACTTGGATGACTGTGATGTTGAAAGGTCTGCCTTGGATTCATATTGAAATCATTCTGTCATTTTTTAGATTGTATCCCAGTACAGCCTTTCCCACTCTTTTGTTGACTATGATGTCATTATTACCACCCTATTCAGTCATTACTCTGAAGAGGGTACAAGTAAAGCACATAAGAGAGACGATGCTGAGTATGACAAAGCTTCTACTCCTTGTACCAGGTATTGCTAAAGGGGTTGTTATGTTAGGCTAAAGTCTGTTATAGTAGTTGCTGATTGGTAGGGATCCCCAGCAATCCATCCTCCTGGAAAAGTGTCCATTCCTTTTGTAACTTAATTGCAACTAACATAGTAGCTATAAAGCTATTAGCCCCATAAACTACCTGCTCGTGTTCCAAAGGTAAGGAAGCATTCAGCCTTGGGTCTCCTTCCTTCTGCAGCAGCTTTGCCATGTAAGTGCTACAATTTGGGTGCTGCAATGGCTGGACAAAAGTGCAGATCTGCTGTCAAGTGTAACCCCACCTCTAAAAAAGGAGGATTTAATGTGAACAAAAGATGATCTAGAAGGAAAGATTGTCTGCAAAACAATAACGCTATTCAAGGAAATCTTTGGCTTCTCGAAAAACAGCATGTAATATTGTTCCTTGCTCTACAGCAAGCCATCCATTTCAGAATTGGCTCTTAATTCTTTGGTCAAATACTGCCTTTTATCTCTGGTGGCCCATCCCCTTCACAGGCTCTTGTTTGACTGTTTATCCATTGACATTTCTCTTTCTCCTGAACAATGCAAGGGCTGTTTGCTTTCACAGAGCAGTCCCTTTGTTCCTTATAAAAATATATATGAGTGAGGAAATTTGATAGCCCTTCCTTCCATCATTCTGTTTGCTGTACAGTGCAAGATTGCATTCCCGGAGCAAATTCGTTCTGCCAGGGTGATTTAAAAATATCACCAGCTCTGTTTTAGAAAATGCAGCCTTCACAGATTGCCTGCAAAGCACAACTTTGAACTTCAGTTCATGCTGGATAAAAGATTCACATGCTTTTTGTCCATCCAGCCTTCTGATGATGTGCATTGCAGGTCACCTGTATTGCAATGTGAGGCCACACAGCGGAGGCATCACATACATGCTTGTTTCTACTTAAATTGTTTCTAACATAAAGTCTGAGCCAATTTAAAGAAAAATCTAGCTCACGCTGACCTTGAGCCTTTTGAATAAAGTAAAGTAAATCAAAGGAGGCTTTCGCACCTCCCTTTAATGTCCAGACCTCATTCTAAGCTAAGGATGTGTGGCTGCAATATCTGCATATTTTCCCCTGTTTTCCTCTCATTGCTCTTCCCTCCCACTTCTCTAATACTGAGCTTTCAAACACCTTATGTTGGGGGGCTGTCCTCCTAATCTTGTAAAATCATCACAGAATTGCATAATGTTAGGCAGGGCCAGGCTGGCCATTTCTCAGCATAAGATAAGCAAGGGCAGTGGCACCCACTGACACCCACTCTCCACCCCTTGAGCTGGCTGACTTCTTCTCAGGGCCTGACCTCCAGAGGGAGAGCATTTAGAGATTTCACTGTTTGCTGCCCAATAGGTAATGTGTTACAAATAATTCTGTTGCTTGCAATTACAAGCTCTAGCAAGGAATGGAGAGAATATAGCTCTACTGAAAAGGCTTTGGGTGATTTACAGTAGATCTCCAAGGTTCTCTGATTCCCAATAAGCAATAAAGAGTGTGCTGAAATCACACTTGAGAGGAAATTAAGAGTAGTTGAAAGAATTGCATGTGTTGGAAAAAATTCCTAGACTGCATATACACCCAAGGTTACCCTTTCCCTTAATTCTTGGAGCATGTCAGGCTCACAAAAACAACAAATGTTATCGAATTGGTACCAATTTATGATGGCCCTTTGTTAGGATCTAACTGATGGACCCTGTAGTTCTAGTGGATTTTGCACCCCTGACATTTGTGCATGATTGTTCTGAGAGGCAGTACCTACATCACTATAGTTAACAGTCATTCTTTATGGGATCAGTAAGTTGTCCTTCCCTTCCACCAGCTGCTGCTGGTAGCCCATGGCATCTTGGCTAATGGATAAGCAGGCAGTGATCACGAATTATACCATTAACTATAAACTGCCCATCACAGAAACATACTACTGTGACCCAGTTTCTAGGATGATAGGTAGGGGACAGAGAAGGGAAAGATTGCTAGTTAGGACTACACTGCCCAGGTTCTGGGACCTGTCATCCAAAAAGCAAGATTGTTCATATTTAAGATGGGAACTTGGCAGTTCCCTAAGGAGGGCTTGTTGTTGTTGTTTAGTCGTTCAGTCGTGTCCGACTCTTCTTGACCCCATGGACCAGAGCATGCCAGGCCCTCCTGTCTTCCACTGCCTCCCGGAGTTGGGTCAAATTCATGTTGGTAGCCTCGATGACACTGTCCAGCCATCTCATCCCTTGTCATCCCCTTCTCCTCTTGCCTTCACACTTTCCCAACATCAGGGTCTTTTCCAGGGAGTCTTCTCTTCTCATGAGATGGCCAAAGTACTGGAGCCTCGGCTTCAGGATCTGTCCTTCCTGTGAGCACTCAGGGCTGATTTCCTATGCAGTATTTTTCTTTACAGCATCAGACTTTCCTTTCACTTCCAGGTGCATCCACATCTGAACATCCTTTCAGCTTTGGTCCAACCACTTCATTAGCTCTGGAGCTACTTGTACTTGTCCTCCTCTCTTCCTCAGTAGCATGTTGGACACTTTCTGACCTGAGGGGCTCATCTTCCAGCGTCATATCTTTTAGCCCTTTGTTTCTGTCCATGGAGTTTTCTTGGCAAAGATACTGGAGTGGCTTGCCAGTTCCTGCTCCAGGTGGATTGTGTTTAGTCAGAACTCTCCACTATGTCCTGTCCGTCTTGGGTGTCCCTGCATGGCATAGCCCATAGCTTCTCTGAATTACTCGAGCTCCTTCGTCATGACAAGGCAGCAATCCATGAAGGGGAAGGAGGGTTTAGTATTCCCCTAATATTTTCCTCTAGACGTTAGTAAATAAATTCAAACATGTAAAAATTTCATGAGCCTCCAGTGATCACATCTCAAAGGAAAGCAAATCCAGGCACATGTTGTGCTCCTGTGATGTCTCACTAGTGAGGGCGGAATTCAGATACATGTCGAAAGTGTGTACAGCCACATTGAAAACATGAAGTAGCGTGTCTTGCAGAAGGACAGGAAACTGACAGTATGATGAGAGAGACTGAGGTTACCACAGCCATTACAATGCAACATTGAAACAAAACATTTTGAACTATTAACAATTCTTCTCATATCATACTTTTTTTCCTACATAGACATTGCAACAAAAGAAAGCAAAACCTGAAATATTCAGCTTCAAAGTATCTCTTATATATGTGTGTATATTTTAACGATTAACTGCATCTCTTAGATGGATCCAGAAAAAACTTGCTTGAGATGCTGCTTAGTTCTTATTATGTGATACCCCATTAAGTTTTGATGCCTTTTTTTCAGAGTGCAACTGATCAAGATCACCCAGATGATATGTGGCTGGCAGCTGATGATGCTGTGAATGTGTGACTTCTAAAATGTCCTCTTATTAACAATCCTGTTCAGCTCTGGCAAATTCAAGTCTTATAGCTTCCTTATTATTCCTTAACCCAGCCTTGGGTAACCCAGGTGTTCTTGGACTGCAGCTCCCAGAAACCCTGACAAGCACAACTGGCGGTGAAATCTCATAGGAATTGCAGCCCAAGAACGCCCAGGTTACCTGAGAACTTGGGAAACACTGCCCCAACCTATTTAATTTTTGGTCTTCATCTTTTCCTGCTGCCTCCAACTTTTCTCAGCATTATTGCTTTTTTCATGAGTCTTATCCTTTTTTTTTATGGTGTGTCCAAAGTCCGACAGCCTCAGTTTTGTCATTTTTCTCTCCAGAAAAATCATGCTTGATTTGATCTAAGACCTACTTGTTTGTCTTTCTAGTAGTCCACAGCATCTGCAAAGGTCTCCTCCAGCACCATACAGGCGCATCCCAGTTTACAAATTTAATGCATTCTCCGGGACATTACGCAATGCAAAAAAAAAAATTGTAAATCAAAACACAGTTTGCCCTAGGAATGGGGACAGTGCTATAAACTTCCAGGCAAATGCATCCTGGGGAAACTTGCTTTGTACTGAGAAAAAAAATTGTAAACCAAGGCATGATTTTTCAATGGATTTCCATTCATAAACTGAAAATTAGGTTCACAGAGCCTCGTGGCGCAGTGGTTAAAACGCTGTACTGCAGCTAAAACTGTGCTCACGACCTGGGGTTCAAATCCCAGGTAGCCGGCTCAAGGTCGACTCAGCCTTCTATCCTTCTGAGGTCGGTAAAATGAGTACCCAGCTTGCTGGGGGGGCAATGTGTAGCCTGTATAATTAAAAATTGTAAACCGCCCAGAGAGTGCTTGTAGCGCTATGGGGCGGTATATAAGTCCAATAAATAAATAAATAAATAAATAAATAAATAAATAAATAAATAAATAAATAAATAAATAAATAAATAAATAAATATTAACCGAGGTGTTCGTAAACTGAGGTACTGTATTTCAAATGAACAGAGCTTTTTCCTGCTGGTTTTCTTCACTGTCTGGTTTTCACATCCATATATTGTTAGTGTGGATGATCTTGGCCTTGGTCTCTGTACTCTTAATCAAGAGCTCTGGGCCTCATCCTGATACAGCATGGGTTTACTTAGTCTTTGCCCCATCAGTTTACATATCCTTAATTCAATTCTGCAGCATGTAAATAAATAGCGCCTCTGAGCTTATGCTTTTCACTCTCAGCTGAATAGAGGCGACTGATCGTCCACATTACATCCAAGGCTAGGAATTATGTTTTAAAAGACATTTCTTACATAACAGGGACGTGGTGGTGCTGTGGGCTAAATTGCAGAAGCCTGTGCTGCAGGGTCAGAAGACCAAGCAGTCGTAAGATTGAATCCATGCGATGGAGTGAGCTCCCGTCGCTAGTCCCAGCTCCCGCCAACCTAGCGGTTCGAAAGCATGCAAATCCGAGTAGATAAATAGGGACCACTTCGGTGGGAAGGTAACAGCGTTCCGTGTCTAAGTCGCACTGGCCATGTGACCACGGAAAGATTGTCTTCGGACAAACGCTGGCTCTATGGCTTGGAAACAGGGATGAGCACCGCCCCCTAGAGTCGAACACGACTGGACAAAATTTGTCAAGGGGAACCTTTACCTTTACCTTACATAACAGAAAGTTGTTACAGTGGTGCTTCACTGAATTAATTCACTCTTGTGCATGCTATTGGGGCACCAAATTACTACCAGCAAAAAGAAACACAAGGAAATGTTCTATTTCTGATTGTATGTCTTGAAAATATTCAGTAAAACTAAAAAAAAAAAAAAACAATTTAACAGCATACTGTTTGTTTCCCATGCTGCTTCAGATTGGTATGAAAAAGCCACAGAAGTTTAAAGTCATACCATTTTAACACTTGCTAGATTTACAGAGGAAGTTCCAGATGACCAGCCAACTTTATGTTACCGTGTTTCCCTGAAAATAAGACAGGGTCTTATATAAATTTTTGCTCCAAAAACGCATTCGGGCTTATTTTCAGGGAATGTTTTATTTTTTTCATGTACAACAATCTACATTTATTCAAATACAGTCATGCCATCATCATCTGGTTGCTGCACAGTGGTGGAGGGGGGTTCACTTAACTGGGGCTTATTTTTTGGGTTAGGGCTTATATTACGAGCATCCTGGAAAATCATACTAGGGCTTATTTTCAGGTTAGGTTTTATTTTCAGGAAAGCAGGGTAGTAACTCTGTTTCTTATGCCCAGAATCACTTTGAATTCCTGTAGAAAGGTATTGGGGGTAAATAGAAAAGTCTGAGAAAAATATGTGCTATTTCACTCGTGATCATCCACAATCAACAGTCACATTTCTCTCTCCCTGTGGCCGGCTGAGCCCTGGTGATCATGTGTCTGTGATGTGTGTTTGGGGAAAGGAGGGAGTGAAGAGAGACAGCCAGCAGATATGTAGATATGCAAATACATTTTTCTGGTGGAAAGGTTGCCTCAATAAAATTCCCACATACTAGCCTAGGAAAAGGGTGTGGTAGTGGTGTAAACAATAGGAAAGGTAATGCAATAAGCAAGTTAATCGATAAGCAGACAAACGTTAAACAGTTAAGAAACCTAATATTTATATGGCATTAAGAAAAAAGAGAGCATTTAAGAACTGACTAAGCAATAGGAGCAGCCAAAAAACCCAATTTCCCTCCCCTTTTTTTCCAAGTTGAAATTTGTTAGGAGGTATATTTAAAAAGAAGAAAAGATAGATCTTTAAAAGGTTGCAGAAAGATTTTTGTGCCTTTTATGTTGAAGGGACCTGCAAGTCTTGAAAGATTGCAAATACGTTTCTTCCTTATAGCTGGCATTATCAAAACATGGATTTTGGAATTTATCTTATAGCCAACATGCCTATTTCTGTACTGTATTTTATACAACTGTTATAAGGTCTCTTGTGTGCAGATAAACAGAGAGAAAAGAATATTGAAAATCAGCAATGTAAATTCCTCAGGTGTGAATTTTTGTGTAAACTCAGCACTGAGTCTATAATGTAGGCAAGAGAGGCACCTCACTGTGTCAGTGTGGCAAAAAAGTGTCACCCTACTCTGACCATGTCAGCCAGATCTAAAATGGACCTATTAAACTTATTAAATCCGTAAGACAAGGCACATGCACACCTAATTTTCAACACATTTGCACAATTTTATATCTGCTATACAACTCATAACTGCAAAGAAAAAGAAAGAAAAAAGAAGCACAAACATGTATATTAAGGAAAGATATACACAAAAGTATTGAAGAAAATTACATAAAGAACAGATGGGGAGAACATACGCATATGAGGAAAGTATCCATAGAATTTCATTTCATTTCATCTTTACCTTGTCTTTCTCCAAAGAAATGGTACTCAGAAAGGCTAGTAATCAAAGAAAGCAAATACAATTAAAATACAGAACAGATTGAAAACACAACTACCGTGTTTCCCTGAAAATAAGACAGGGTCTTATATTAATTTTTGCTCCAAAAAAATGCACTAGGGCTTATTTCCAGGGGATGTTTTATTTTACAGTCATGCCATCTTCTGGTTGCTGCACAATGGTGGAGGTGCAGGGTTTCACTTAACTATGGCTTATTTTGCAGTAGGGCTTATATTACGAGCATCCTGAAAAATCATACTAGGTCTTATTTTCAGGTTAGGTCTTATTTTTGGGGAAACGGTAAAACACATCAAGTAAGAGAAAGAACAATACCTACCTAGTTAAATTCCACAGCAGTTTCAGTGCCAAAGACATGTCTTACATTCCTTACGTCAGGGGAAAAATTCACATAGAATGGATATTCTTTCTGCAAAATTAATTGTTTTGTATTTTGGATAAATTTTAGCCCTGTTTACAAACTGTCACAAACTCAAGCCCAACCAAAGTTGTAAATTAGGAATTCAGCAAAACTGAATTTATAAATTAACCAAAGCTAATTTTTTGAAAAAGCTGATCTGTGAGCCCTATTTCTGTTCATGCATATCCGTGATTATGCAGCGGTCAGCTTGTAAAGCCATCTTCAAAGCTTTTTAGTCTATATACTAACTAAATTTTAGTTTGGTTCATTTTCTGCAAGATTACTGAATAACTATATGGTACTATAGTTAAATTGTTATATTTCATTTCATAGGTAGTTCCCATGTTATTTCCACCACAGAAACAAATGCTGGAGAATATTTTTTTTTTCCAAACTTGACTCAGTAAAGAGCAACTTAATGGCAACTTAAAGCTCTTTATTTTCCCAACTCTGTTCTTATGTCCCCAAAATAAGGAGGGGGGGGCAGCCTTTCATTTAAAGCAAAAAAGTGCAGTTTGAAGCTATAGTTTTCAAGCCAAGGGAATTTAGACCACAGATCATCTTCACTCAAACATGAGCACATTGGTGCACCATTCAGTTATCATACACAAACATGAGGAGGCTCTACTCTTTGTTTTCCTAAAGAGAGAGAAAGAGAGAAGTAGAAAATGGATATTTAAACCAATTGAACACAATGAGGTTCAGGTCACCCTAATACAGGTAAGCTGGAAGAGATTGCTAAACACAATGTAATTATGAATGGAAGTGCATTGCAAATCCGCTGCTTGTGGACATCAACTCTATGAAAGCATCTATTTCATTTCGGCTTTTCTGTACCACTAATGAAGCAGCATACAGGGAACGAAGGCACGCCTGAAAAGTAAGGCTCAATAATTGTCCATCAATGTGTTCATGACTTGAGCGAGGTTGGAAGTGTGATCTGTGGTCCAGGGGGTGGATGGGTATAGTTTCAGCCATAACTTTGATTTATTTTTTATTTTTTTTAATCCATACCTAATATGGTTTTGAGACAACCCTATAATGAGCTGACCAATAATCTAGAAAATGACTTATGGAACCACTAGTGGATTGTGGGTGGGTAGCTGCATGCACTCAAGATTTCTCATCACTGCTAAGGAGCACCGAATAACGCAGATCACTAGTTCACCTCTGTCCGGTCTGCAGGACTTACAGCAGCTCTCCAGGCTTTCAGGCTTTTCGAGACCTACAAGGACTGGCCCTGGCCACTGCTGTTCTGAGCCATGGTCCTTCCATGGAGATAGGGTCCTATGCTCTAAGAATCGTGTCCTCATCTAATCCTGTGAGTTATAATCCTCTAGGAAGTGTTGTCTACATGCATTTTATCCTTCCTGCTTGATTCTGGGAGCCATTTTCTTTTACCACTCTGCCTCCCTGTCACATTTGGCACAGAACCACTGTCTCTCAGAAGGAACAGTGGGAACGGATGACCTTGTTAGGAACAGAGGGCAAAGCGAACTCACCAAAATGTTACTGTTGCCTTGTCCTTCATGTAAAAAGGCAGTTCTGTATATTTAACAGGGATTGAAGGTGGAGAGCGAAGTGCATTATTATAATACTATCCTTAGAACTGCAGAGTTGGAAGGGACCCTATGGGATCTTGAGCCCAGCCCCTGTCAAGGAAGGCACCGTGGAGGGAACTGGGACTCCCAGTCTGTAGGCTCTGCTGCCAGAGACCTAAACCACTGAGCTCTCGATTTATTTAATTTCGTTTTTAAACATCCTAAAATTAGAATCCACTGGGTATGAATGTAGCAATATGTTTATTTATATGAATATTTGCATAATCCAGTTTACTCTGGACACATACAAAATAGCAATGCATGTTTCATAATGCTAAATTTAAATGACACACCTCACTAGCTGCAGAGCAAACAACAACAGCAAGTGTGTTTTTAACTTATGATATAAATTGATTTGCTTTAATGTTTTAAATATGTTTCCATTTTATTTGCATTTAATTACTTTTTAACTGCCTTGGGCACAATTTTGAGTGGAATGATGGAGTGTGAAGCAAACAAGTAGCTGTCAAATTCAGTTTCAGTCCAGGGAGATAAAATAAAGTCACCATAATGCTGTTGAAAGCCATAACAGGGGGCAAAACACATTAAGCACACAGGGATACTGTGGCTGAAATAAACCATGCAAAGGAAAAATCCCATAACTATTCCATGCTATGTTACTTTAAGAGGTTAATTTGGCATACATACTTGTTAAAACTGTTGTCGCCTAGGTTCTTATTCCTGTCCACATCCGGCTGCAACTAGTGAAATCCTGCCTATGCAGAGGACAGGGTGTGTGATGCAATATTACTGAGAGCACCTTATCAGTGTTTCTTTCGTCTACAAAACTCCCAAGAAATGATGAAGACAGAACACTGTTTACCTGTGGAGAAACTTACTTATGGCAGGCATGAAAACATTCAGTTTTCTGTCCATGGGACAAGGATGATCTTAGCATGCTTGGGCATGCTTTCACAGATTTCGGATGTGATCTGAGTAACTTGTTTTCTTCTGTACCTGTCCGAATGATAGACACGACTATCCTCCCCCATGGTTCTATTTGTTATGTGCTGTTGAGCCATTGTTGGTTTACGGCAAGCCTATGAATTAGTAAACCCCACTCTAAATAGTGACAGCCCCCCCCCCCAAAAGTCCTGTAATTAAAACCTTTGCTTAGTTCTTGCAAACTGAAAGCCAGGGCTTCTTTTATCAAGTCAATCCATTTCATGTTTTTCCTAATGAATCTTGTCTTCTTATTTTTTGTCCAAAATATGATGCCTTCAGGTTAGTCCATTTATTGCTTCTAGAGAGAATTCAGGTTTGGTTTGATGTATGTGTGTATTCTGTACCGTTAAGTGTAAACTGACTGATAGCAACCTTAAAAGGGCTTTCAAAGTAAGTGAGATATTTAAGAATATCTACCAGTTCCACTGGTAGTTCCAAAACTTAGTTCCAAAAACTAAGATCATGGCCACTGGTCCCATGGCAAATAGAAGGGGAAGATCTGGAGGCAGTGACAGATTTTACTTTCTTGGGCTCCATGATCACTGCAGATGGTGACAGCAGCCATGAAATTAAAAGATGCCTGCTTCTTGGGAGGAAAGCAATGACAAACCTAGACAGCATCTTAAAAAGCAGACACATCACAAGTAGTGATGTATGGAAGTGAGAGCTAGACCATAAAGAAGTCTGACCACCGAAGAATTGATGCTTTTGAATTGTGGTGCTGGAGGCGACTCTTGAGAGTTTCCTGGAGTGCAAGGAGAACAAACCTATTCATTCTAAAGGAAACAAGCCTGAGTGCTCAATGAAAGGACAGATCCTGAAGCTGAGGCTCCAGTATTTTGGCCAATGAGAAGAGAAGACTCCCTGGAAAATACCCTGATGTTGGGAAAGTGTGAAGGCAAGAGGAGAAGGGAATGACAGAGGGCGAGATGGATGGACAGTGTCACTGAAGCTACCAACATGAATTTGACCAAACTCTGGGAGGTAGTGGAAGACAGGAGGGCCTGGCGTGCTCTGGTCCATGGGGTCACAAAGAGTCGGACACGACTTAATGACTAAACAACAACCAATCCATTCTTCCAGAAAGTTTCCACCACAAAGTGGGGATTTGATTCCTGTTCGCCACAATCAATTCATGACACCCTGCTGGAAACAGAACTTAGAACCCATTAATTTGTCTTTCTGAAAATCCATGGTATTCGTAAAGCTCTCTCTTCCAACAAATTTAAAATAAATTACATTTATTTGCTAGCTTTCTTAATTGCCCACCTTTATTGCAGGAATACTATGATATGGATGATCCTCCCCTTTGTCTCCAGTGACACATTCTTACACTTGGGGACCTTTTCTAATTCAGTCATAGCAGCCCTTCCTAGCCTCAGCTTCCTTTTGATTTCTTTACACAAATCTCCATTTGAGTTGATTATTGAATCCAAGTGGTTCTATGCTTCCACCATAACAGGTAAATGCATAAAAAACAACCAGTTGGTTATATTTCTTCATTAACAAAAACAATTCAAAACTCTACATTTAAATTCTAAGGTTAACGGGGGGTGGGTGGGAAGCAAGGGGAACAGTAGCCCTTAGAGAGAAAATAAAGTTTTGTGCTGAGGGAAAATAGCAGAGAGGTAGACTAATCCTCTGGCAAGCTGTAGGAAGGGCTGTCCGTGCCCAGGTTTTTTGAGCCAGTAAGTTCTTCTCCTTTCTGGACTTATTTCCCGTTTCTTTAACACAGAATGATTAGCTGTAGCAATCGTTTTATTCTTCATTATGGAATAAGGTATTCGAGCTTTCTGCCTTTTATGTTTGTTTGTCTTTTATTATTATGATTATTATTTCTTGGTCTTTAGGGATTCACTTCAGTACTTCTTCGTTATTCCCTGTCTTGATCCAGGATATTCTCGGCATCCTGCTGCAACGCCACACGTTCGACGGGGCCCTCTTCCTTGCCCCCGCCTGCGTTGCAGTTCCCGGCTCGCTGCGGAACAGGAGAACCGAGGAGACGACACCGCATGGGGCAAGGCACAAGGGCACAGGCCGCGCGGAATCACAGAATTCTTCGGAGTAAGGCTTATCCGGCAGCCCGCCGGCCCTTCCCGTTTGGCACGCCAGGTCCCACCACCCTGGGTTAACCGAAGAGCGGAGTGGGCTCCGCGTCCGGTCCGGCGGGGCTTTGCCAGGGCGAGGCGGGAGCCGCGGCTCCCGCCGAAAACCGCAGCGTGTCAGTGTAGGAACGTTTCATTTCTCCTTGAGAAGGAGGGGGGGCGCTTCTTGTCTCGGTCTTCCACCCTCGTGGGAGGAACGGGAGATATGCGCGCCTTCTGGATGGAACCACTCCGGGAACCGAGTCGGGGGCGGGGGCGGGGGGGGGAGAGAGAGAGCGAGAGCCGCCGCGCCACTCTCGGAAGGGACCCTTCCTATTCTGGGGAAGCGGCGGGGTTAAAAGCCGCAGGTGTGTTGGCGGCGCGTCCTCTTCGACTACAAATCCCAAGCACCTCGGCTGTGGGTGGCCTCCCCTTCTCACTCCACCCCGGCGCGCTCGCCGCCCGCGGGGAGAAAGCCGGAGACTCTCCGTCCTCATTTGCCCAAGAGGTGGCGGACGCAGCAGCAGCAGCAGCAGCAGCAGCAGGTGGCGGCGGCGGTGGTGGTTCCCGCCCAGCCGAGGGGGCGCCCGCCCTCCCGCCTGCCCGCCCGTCGGTCGTCTGCGCTCCGCGGCCCCACCGCTCGGCTGAGGGGAGGGCATGGCAGAGCCCGCGCCGCTGAGCCAGGCTGCCGTGCTGGGCTTCCTGCGGGAGCGCGGCGGCCAGGTGCCCAACTCGGTGCTGCTGAGCCGCTTCAAGCCGCTGCTGGACATGCCCGCCGGCGGGGAGCCCGAGGAGCGCGCCGCCCTCCGCGAGCGCTTCAAGCGCTTCGTCAACGACGTGGCCGTGGTGAAGGAGCTGGACGGGGTCAAGTGCGTGGTGCTGAAGAAGAAGTACCACCGGCGGAGCCTGGCCGGCTCCCGGGAGGAGCCCAGCGCCAGGCCCGCCGGCGGGAGCCCCGGCCGCCTTCAGGAGGAAGAGGAGAAGGCGGAGGAAGAGGGAGAGGAGGAAAAAGAAGAGGGAGAGGAGGGAGAGGAAGGCGAGGGCTCCTTGACCCCAGCTAGCCAGGGCGGGCCACGGACGTCTCCTCTCCCCTTTGACCAGGGAGACCCTGAGGAGAACCAGGCCCTCCCCGTGGCTCAGTTGAAGAGCTTCTTCCAAAAGAAAGAGGGGGAGGTGCCCCGACCTCCCAGTGGCAGAGACAGGCTGGGCCCCAAAGCTGCTCCTCTGAAACCCTGCATGCTGCCTGTGCGCTGTGTGCCAGCCTCCGGCAACCTCAGGGAGCCCGAGGGGCTGACCCCTGAGCAGGAGCAGCCCGAAGCCAAAGACTGGCTCCAGGTAGGTTCCTCGGCTGTCACCCCATCGGCGTCCCCTTGCACAAGGAGGCGGCACTTTGACGAGATGGGGTCCGGCTCCCCATACCTGAAGAGGGTGCCAAAGTCACAAAAGGTGGGTGAGGAAGCTGACGGGGCAGTAACGGTCCCACTGGAAGCTGCGGAACACGAGTGGCTAGTGAAAGCCACAGCTGGCCAGTGGTCCCAGCAGCTGCATGGCCTGTTGCTAAGTGACAAGAACCTAGCCAGCAAAAGAGATTTCATGACGGGATTCACTGTTCTGCACTGGGCAGCTAAGAGTGGAAATTGTGACATGTTGCGTAAAGTGATTGAGGTGGTTGAGAAAGGTGGTGCTTATGTCAATGTGAACGCCAAGTCTCATGGGGGTTATACACCACTCCATATTGCTGCCATACATGGGCAGGAAGAGGTCATTGCCCAGTTGGTCCGGGACTACAATGCTAAGGTTAACTTGAGAGACTACAGTGGCAAAAAACCATTTCAGTACTTAAAAGAAGGGTCTTCTTTTGCCGTAAGGCATCTCTTGCGGGACCCGGATCTTCATACGATGACCGGACACAACGCCTCCATCAAGAAGAACGCAAAAGTGGCTGCTTCTATCTTGAGCTCCACCAGCACTGTCCTGGGGCTTTTGTCCGATGACATGACGTTCTACGAGCTGACCAAAGGTTTAAAGAAACCTGCTTCCCTGAACAGGTTTCTCAACGCAGCCACAGCCCCAAGGAGGAAGCTGAGGTCCAGAGGTACTTTCTCTTCCTATTCTTCTTTGTCTGAAGCCTTGGAGGAGGAACAGGAAGAAACCACGACAAAACGTAGACCAGTTTCAGAGTTGTTTTTCGGTCACTAGTCTCACTGATGTCAAATAATGATATGGAATTGGATGCATGTTGACCATTCTTTTCACATAAGTACTTTTGTTTTTGTTTTGTTTTTTTAATATGTTTCTGTTTCCTTTTTGCTGAATTATACCTAATCATTATAGCTGTTTACAGCAACCTGAAGAAGTACAGCACTAACCTCACATGAGTAGACTTTTCACTGAGAAAAGTTATCCTTACAAAATTAATGGTAAATATTATAACGTGTTTTGTTCTACTGGCTTGTTTTAGTGAATAACAGTTGATGTATGATCTTCCAGAGTGTTTTGTTTAAGTTGTAAACTGAATTAATTGCAAAGTTCATTTCAAATCAAATATACATGTATGGCTGCACATCTGTGCACTCTTACTTGTGATTATGTCCTACTGAAGCTAGTGAACTTACTTCTGTGTAAGCAGGAATAGGGTTGGATTGCATAGCTTTCAAACTATGGGATAGGAATGAAAGCATCCCTTTCTGCTTGATGGTGTGGCATCTGTAGTGATAATATGAAATGGAAAAAAACCACGTTTAATTTGCTGCATGCATTTCTACAGCAGATTATTGTGTTAATTAAAATAAGGGCTCCCTTTGCTAACGATGTGCCATTTTCCATCTTGAAGATATCCAATCCTTTCTGTGAACAGCTTGTAGAAGATACAGTTTTAATGAGGTCCACTTTTGCATTCAGTGTAGTATTCATGTGGTTAGAAAGCAAGGAAGGGTTACTGCGCTATAGAAATCTATATTCTGTTTTGTTTTTGTAAGAAGGGCTGCTAGAGGTAAAATAAATGGCCCTTTTAAAGTTTTAGATATGTTTGAAAAGTGAAGTGAAATAGGTTTTAGTGACATGCTGGTAGAAGGTCTTTTACTATATATGATCGTGCTTAAATGTTTCTTGCTTGGCAAGCCTTTATTTGGTGCAGAACACAGAACATACAATGAAATTAGAGAACTATCTCTAGGCAACTTTTGAGAAAGAAGAAAATCCTAACATATCTACCTCAATACTATCCTTATATGACCAGCTCAATTATGTCCTTATTTTGAAAACCTGCAAAATACTTGTTGCAGACTTAGGAATAGAGTGCAGTACTGAACACAACAACTACTTCACAACATGTAATATCCCTGAACTTCGTAGTTTTTAAAATAATAATAACAGGTGGAGTGACCTTTTTCATGCACATATTTTGTAGGAAGACTAATGGAAATATAATTCACACAACTGTTTATATATTGTTCATGACATAAACTGAAAATTTTACATGTATATACAGTGAGGCTTCTGTAGAATAAGGCTGAATACATTCTATCAGCCATCAAAAGGAGCATGGAAGAATTGTGCATCTCAGTAATACAGAAATGCAAATATCTTATTAACAACGAGGGCCTACAAATAATTATAATATATAATTGTGTGCCATCAAGTTGATTTTGACTTTTAGTGACCCTTTCCTGGGTAGAAACTATGCCTTCTGCTGGGGGCATCCTCGAAATGTGCAGCTTGCGTACAGCCTCACAAGCTGGTTTTACTCACAGAAGTCACATTGGGGAACCGAACTCTCAAATACTGCAGCCAGATACCTAAACTATAGAGTTATCTAGCTAGTGGGCCTACATGTACCTATTAAGAAGTGAGTTTCATACAGTTCAGTTAGATTTTATCCCATGGTAGTGTGTAAGAGGATTGCATTCTTAAAATTAATGAGCTGTTAAATTTGTTTTTAAAGCCAACAGGCAGTTTTTTTAAAAAAAAAAACATCATGGCTTATTGTGAGAATTAATTTTTATTATTATGTCCATCTACACTTGACAATGCTTTGCTTGCATTAAAAGCCTTTTGTAAATATGGCTAAGTCCTGGTCCTAGTTTTTGAATAGATAAATGTTTGGTACAAATGGATTTTATATAATTGACTATTTGATGAAGTAACGTGAAGACTTCTAACCAGCATTTCTTGTGTTTACTGGAACTACATTCCACCGAATTCAGTGAGATCTACTCCCAAGTAAGTGTATATAGAACTGGAGCCTAAGCTGCTTTCTCATGGAACATTAAAATAGTATCTGTGCTTCCCTTATTCTGTTTGCACTGTATGTAAATGTCCCTAATATGGAATATAACATGTTGTGTTTATGTTGGATTTTTAAGAGAAAGTCATTTTAAATCTGAAATAATTCACTAAAGAATTAATGTACCACAACTTGAAGTGCAAGTGTCTTCAGATAGGATTGCCACATTTTTATATAGACCTTCTGTGTACTTAATATTAAGTTCTATACTGAGCAGAAAGCTTACATGGAGCTTTAGCTAACACTGCTGTAGGAAAAAATGTGTTGAATGTCCAGCTACCCTAGACCTTTCAAGAAGAAATAAAGCACATAGATAGGTCTTACTTGCCAGACTGAAAAGTAGAAACTGTGATTTATTAGAAAAATAATACAATTACATTACATTACATTTTACAAACCATCTTTGTGCCACAACAAAAAGAACAACTGAGCTAGCAAATCCAGTTTTAAAATGTTATTTTTAACACCCAGTTAGATGCTTTATATTTCAAGATCGACATTTTATTGATCTAGTCTTGAAATTTATTTGAAGATCAATGGCTCTCTGAAGGATTTGATATTACCTTTGCGTTCAGTACTTCTGCTGCTACTCTTACTTCATCTTCTTTTTGGCTAAGTCTGTTCATGTGTGAATAATAGTCTTTACTAAAGCATTCCACAAATTATTGTATTAAATCCACTCTAACAATAGGAGAAGGATAATTATTTCCTGTTCCCATTTTCTGCTAATAAGTGGCCACAATTCAGCAAAGAGCTAGATGCAAAGTAAACTTGACAGTGCCAGATCTGTGTCTTTAAAACCAGATCTGCTCCATTCTGAAACAGGTGGGGAGTAGAGGGTCCAGTTTTAAATCAAGGGACACAAAAAGGGCAGGAAGTGCAGAACCCTCCTCCTCATCTGCCATATATTTCGTGAAGCATTTCACCTTCTTCCCAACTTTGTGTATTAAAGCTTAGACAAAGGAAAAAAAGGATTGGTGGAAGACCAAACAGTACTTGGCCGTGTGCCCCCTTTGCCATTACAATTAGAAGCAATGGCCTCTTTTTATTGGAATTGGGCAGAGCATAGAGCAATTTAAACAAGGAGAATAGATGCATAGTCTTAATTTTATGTTGGCCAGTGGCCAGTAAGTCTTCTGGCCATTCCCTTTATGAACCGAGTCAGCTGCATCGTTACAAATTCCTAGGCCTCAGAATTCCTGTAGCTTATTTAGATTGATCAGATAAGAGAGTATCCAGTATAACTGGCCAGGTAGTAGAAATCACTATAATAACTTGGGCACAATATGTATCACTAGGATTTAAGAAATGAGAACTCTTGTTTCAAATGGGAAATCTCAACTTTGCATTACTATTATTTCATTTTCATTGTGAAATACCTCTTTGCGGGCCTCATTCTGACTGATAATAATCTCACTTAATAAATGAAACTGCCTGTTATCTCCCCTGTCTGTAAGACCAACCAAGGTTTGAAATCATTGAATCTCTAGGGTTGAAAGGGCTTTCACATGCTTTATTTAAAGTTGTTGGACTGAAGGTAGGGGGCAGTGGGAGTTGATCATTCAACACAGGATGGCTCCAGATGGATCCCTCCATTGATGGAAATGGACTATTCCTGTCATTCTCTTCTGAACAGATAACTTCATGAAAGAGACAGGATGAAAGAAGTGGTTTAAAAAGGGCACAAATGAAAGACAATGGGTAAAATCTTGTTGTTTAGCATAGCAAGTTGCACTAGAGTAAGCCTATTGAATCAGTGGGGATTTGGTGTGTCAACTCCTTCGTAAGTTCCATTGATTCAAATGGGCTTACTCTAATTGTGACTTCCTTCAGCATAGTAAATTCCAACTAGAATAGTCAATAGAACATAAGGAAGAGTTGAGTCATCACATCTCCACTGATTCAATGGGCCTACTTGAATGGAACTTACTACAGTAAGCCACAGGATTTCAGCCAATGATCTCTAGACCCTGATAAAGTTCTGTGAATGAGGCACGGTAGCAGATGCACAATAAAATCCTCATCTGGAAGTGCCCTTAGTCCTTGGCCCTATGGACTGTTGGTATGGCAACCCCCTTGCATTACAAAGAAAAATTCTTATGATTTAAACTTTCCAGCTTTGTTAATCTAATCATAATATAAAACACAGAGAGTTTAAACATCTTCACCTTTTTCCTATTTTACTTTGAGTTACCACTTTAGCAAGCTTGCTTCAAAGCCAATTTCTTCAAATCCATATTTTACTGGAAAATGATATTAATAGATGATACCAGCGCTGCAGTTAATAAATAATACAGCTCTCATTATAGTAGAAGTAATTTCATTGCAGAAGCGGTTTATGAATAAAGACAACCTTTTATTTTACATTTCTCTTTTATGTGATTTGGTTTGGACTGTAAAGGGAACATTGGTATGCATCCCTCATCACGCTTCCTTCTGAAAAAAAGAAAATACACCATCAAATTAATATGGCATACATATTGATATATATCAAGTCTGCCATGCCAAGCTGGATAAAACCACACTCATAAGACGTTGCTGGATATTAGAAACGAGGCTGTCTGCTACCTACCTTTTTATGTTGCTTAACTTGATCAGAGTCAGTGCTGATTTTGAAATTATTAAGAACTTCCTTTTCTTCTTTTTTTTGGGGGGGGGTCAAAGATGTGTGGAATTAGCCCATTAGGACTTCTATTACAGAGTCCTGAGCAAACCAAGAAAAATAACCAAACAATTTAGCCTGTGATTGACAAGTGAAGTGTAGGAAAATATATATTCTGCTACATAAGAATTAACGGGGGGGGGGTGTTTCCATCTCCTGGAGGTCATACCACATCTCTTACTGAAGGTTTGTAGTACCTGTTAGTTAGGAACATAATATGAGGCAGTTTCTTTTTCAGAATGTAAAGTTCCTCTTTGCTGAAGACTACACACTGGCTATGTCTGTGTACTCCAGGAGCCCAGACATTTGTGTTTTTTTTACAAGCATATTTCAGTACCTATACGTTAAAAGGGTTGTAGGGGTTAACTTTGAACTGGAAACACTTTTCATTATAGTTCCCATAGCCAAAGAATATCTAAAAACACATGCAGCTCTTTTGAGAAACAGATCAGTTCCAACAGTTTTAATCTCCACGAAGATCAGGCCTTTTGTAAAGCCAATGCATCTTAATTGCTTATTCAATACCAGATCATGGAAACACTTGGGATAGTTGGTAATACAACAGGAGAGGCTTACAATAACACTTGTCTATGAAAAATCCATTTCCTCCACAGCTACATTAAGAAAGCATGAAGGATGACAGAGAGCAAAATATCTTTAAGTCTTTAATATTGCAAACCCTGAGTCCACTGCAACACTGTTAACTCATTTCTTCGTTTTCTAAAAAGGATATTGGTTTTACAGATGCTGCTCCTTTCTATCAAATATTCCCTGCCTTTAACAACTTCATGACTGAAAAAATGCAATGGTGAGAAAAGCTGTTTGTGTCTGGGGAATTTCTGCACATCATGAAAATCTTAGAAACCTTTTTATATGTTAACAAAAAGAGATGGGGAAAAGTTACTTTAGGTTAATGAATGGCAAAGCCATCATGCTTATTGACCAATGTGGGAGATTCTGGGATTCGTACTCTCCAAAATTAACTCAATTCTAAAAGAAAAGAAATGATGACGACCTACCTATCAGAGGTTAGATGCCCAACTTCCCTACAAATCCTAAGTATTTCAGCCATTGCCTTTTCTTACTCAAGACAGGAGTAGTGAGGGGAGGTTCAAGCCCTGTAAGAATTCATGGGCGGGGGGGCAGGATAAGCCCCCTGGAAAATTACAAGCAAAAAATTTGTGGGTTGTTGAGCCATTTCAGGAATTATCAAACAGATATGTAGGAAAATCGGATAGTATCAAAAGCTGCCACCACAGCTGGGCTCTTTCAAGGGTAATTAAGATTGCAATCAGGCAGGCATTGGTACTGAGCTGTGGTTCCAGATGGGGACAGGCTGGTTTGCTCCTTTTTCTCATTACCCCAGGATGTAAGCACCATCGTGAACCAGCCCACCCCTGATTGATGCCTACCTGCAATTTTTTTGGGTCCCTGTCAGGGGTTACTGTGTGTTTGGTGAGGGTAGGATCACCAATTGCTTTAAGCCGCCCAGAGAACTTTGGGTAGTGTGGGCGGCATGTAAGTTTAATAATAGTAGTAGTAGTAGTAGTAGTAGTAGTAGTAGTAGTAGTAGTAGTCGTCGTCGTAGTAGTAGTAATAATAATAATAATAATAATAATAATAATAATAATAATAATAATAATAATAATAATAATAATAATAATAATAATAATATAATAATAATAATAACTTCTGATTCTTTCAACAATCCTTCTATATAATTTTTACTTTGTTTAGTGACTACATTTTACTCTCATTTGTATTTTTTATTTAACTGTATTCACAACTGATACCCATTTTAACAATATTGAATACGATATAAGAGATTTATTTATTTAACCCATTAAGTAAGCAAATGTGAAAACATATTGTATTGGTAAGTAAGGAAATTCATAAAGACTTGCATGTAGGTTTTGGGTCCCCTCACCTAGAAAAAAGTTCCCGAGTCTCTGTTTACTTACGTGGTTAGCTTGGTTTCAGTTGCGATTGTTGTTTGAAGCTGAATTGCCCATCCCAAATGTTTGCCAGCAGGGCACATTTTATCAGCAGGCTACAGATGTGATTTTACTAAACATAACTCTACAAGGCAGCAACGCCCAGATAGCAAGAGATTAAAGTTCACCTGGTGATACGATTACACGTTCACCTTTATCCTTAAAAAGTTTTGTGGCAGCAAATCAAAATAGAACTTGTGATAACTCTTTTAACATCCTGATGTTGGCTGTGCAGCAGTGCAAAAGTCCCCATGCCCTCCAGGAGAAGGGATACACCAAAGGACCCTGTAGAGGCCAACATGAAGACATGTTACACCAAAGTGTAGTTCGAAGCTCAAAGATTTGTTAACTGAAAGAGTAAGGCAGAGGCAATGGTGGAGGTTTATGCTCGACTTTGCCCTGAGTCCTTCCTTCAGGCCCAGCGGAATCTAATACCATAAATACTGTAAATATTCTGTTCACTGCCAAGGAGCTGTTCTCTGTCCAGGTCTGGGTCTGGGTCTGGTTCAACCCATCCGATATAATTGGGTGAGTTGGAGTGGGGACTCCAGGTGCTGGTCCAACTGGTTCTTAGCCTGGGACCCACAGCACACCTCAGCCCCACGTCCCACCAGTTCTCCAGGGCTTGGCCTCCTGTTTTATGTAGGGGCTGATGAAATTGAACTTGTGCCAGGTAAGCAGGGTGCCAGAGTGCCAAGGGATCGATCTGCCAGTCCAGATTGTCACTGTACATTTCCTGTTCTTCTTTCCCTTCCCAACAGGTCAGTTCCTCCTTTTATATCATTTCCCACTCCCCAGCTTCCTGAAGTTTGTCCACGTTTCTTTTCTCCTCAACCTGCCTCTTCCTCGGGGTCACAAGGACCCCCCCCTGTCCCTTGCTGAGATGGACAGGGCTCCGGACCATTCTGGACCTGGGGGCTTAATGTGCTGGGGTAAGGCTGTGCTGAGTCGGGTGTCGATCCCCCTTCCATTGTCTCCATTTGTCCTTCTCCTCCCTCAGTGTTCTTGGTCTCTGAGGGCATGGAAGACATGAAAGTCAGCAGGAGCCCCACCTAACTGGTCTCCCTATCACAAAGTCAAGAAGCCACTGTGGCTCTTCCACTGAATCTCAAGGAATTCTGTCCAAAATGAAGAAGAGGAGGCAGGAAAGGGTCCGTTTTCTGGGAGGCAGAATTGTCCTATAGAGGAGGGACAAAGGAACACTACCGTGGAGCTGCAATTTCCCCCCTCTATGTAGGTGGGTGGTGGCTTTCCCACGGTGTTACTTAGCTTTCATGAACTTTTCTTAACAACAACAGCAGCAACAATATCTATTCAAAATAAACTACTGCAAAATAAACTCCTGGCCTAGCTTAGCTCTCCCCAGATCTGTCAGAGGAACAGGAAGGCTTTGACTCGTGTGGCTGTCCAGCCATTCCCGGCACACCTCCTTGGCGTCTTCTTCTTTTAGTTGCAGTGTCAGAGAAACACCAACTGCAAATGTTGCCACAGCTAAAGACGGAAGGCCGTTGAAAGTGGGTTCCCTTTGCCAAGGGCAGTTGCATTCCCCTCTGCCCAAAGAGGGTCCTCGAAGGAACCAAATCAAATAGTTACAATGCACTATCAATACAAGCATTCTGAAAAATGGGGCATCCGATAGCTGCTAGACTTATTCAGAAAAATGCACTGTTCGGATTAATAGAGGATCAGTTGGCGAAGCTCAGCTGCTAATGAAAGGTAACGATGCTGTGCAAGTCATGCTGTTTTTGACTAGCTACAGTTCAGAGTTTTGCTTCTTGGTTTTCTTGCAGGAAATTTGGTCCCTCATTAACAATCATGCCACACAACCTGCCGCGATGGCAGCCTGCCATTGCCTCTTTCCCGCTGCTTCTACCCTGGGTCTGCAGGTGACTCTGGATGAGAACAGGTCATTTTCTGCTACATCTTGAAGACAGCACATAAACTACCTGGGATCAATGACCCCTAATTTTGAATCACACACATTACGGAACGGCACACACATCACAGCACTAATTGTATGGAAACACTCTTTGAATTCACTCATGTACATTGACTTCTTTTTGTCTCCCTGCTCTGTGTATTTCAAGCTACAGTGGCCTACATTCCCTTGGTGTGCTTTGTTATTTGATTTGCATGTGAATCAAACCAAAGTAGGCACAGTGACAGTAATTGATGTTTCCAGTGATTTATGCTAATGAAGAGACCTCTAAATGAAGATATTCACACTGTGCCCTTGGTGGATACACTCTGCTAAGCACAAACAATATAGTAATTGCCTGGAGGAAGCAGTTCAGCGGAGCCACTCTCTACTTCTATGCACCACAGTGGACGCTGTCTCCTAGCCCTTCCTCCTGGTAGACTCACACTTCACACTCCCATAGCTTCTGCTTTCTAGTGAACACCTAGCAGACACAGCTGGGCTGATAAGCCCACCCCGTGTCAGCACCACTGAGGCTGCTCACCAGAAGGCTAAACAGGAGGGGGAAATATCAATGTGCACATGATCTCCAACACCTGATGGCCCAGCTTCTCCCTGCTCAGAGGAAAGCCTGTATGTGGTTTCTCTTCATGTAGAGCTGAACACGGGTAGAACCATATCAGCTTCTCCTTCAGCATTGGAAAGCTGAGGAATAAATGGACAAAGGACAGGCTGGCTTGGAACTTACAGTACATGCTTACTTATATCCACTCCCCAGTTTTTGCCTTCATACGAGAAGGCTGAACATGTGCATAGAGGCCTACAGCTTCTTTCTTTTTGATTGAGAACTCAGGGAAGCATAATCTGCCATGAACTCCAAAATCCACAGAAAGAGAGCAAGATCTAAAAAAACCTAGAGTCCCAGTCAGTGAGACTAAATTGCATGAGGCAATTATCTGAGGAGAAGCTCTACAGGATGGATTGACACTTGGAGAAGTCACTTTCACGTGTGGCTTAGGCCCAGGGCTTGGTTTGTGGGAGAAAGAAGAGGAATCAGGAGTGTTATGCAGCTGCCTCAGGCAGTGGGTGCAGGTGGGGCAGCACAAGTAGTCACAAAGCAGACCTGTACAGTATATACACCACGGGGCCTGATCTGTGCCCTCTAACATAGCTTGTTAATCCGAGATATAGTAGAGGTTGCTGTTCTGTCACCCATGTTGGACTAAGACTCAGCTGGAAGTCTGGGTGGGTTGTGTGGTGTGGATGAAATGAGTGTCTGCGTGCTATTTTGCCCTTTTCCAAAGGCAGCAAAACAGGTTTAGTGACCTTCCTTTTAAAGAACAGATCATTGGGCACCGAAATAGATGTACAGAGAGAGAGACTCCTAATGGGACCGCCACAGGCTTCCATGCCTGAGGATAATTCAAGTTCTGACCGCACAATGGCCGACTGTGGCCCTTTTAAGGGGGCCCCTTTTGCTCAATACAAGGGGCTTGCATCCCTAATCACAGCACAAGCAGGTGGACAGTTTAGCAAACATCTTGTGTTCTCCAAGATTTATTGATGTTTTAAATCTTCAAAATCAAAACAACAAGTCATAACAGGGCTTGAACACAGAATGGAACTGGGTGATATTTTAATCAGTATTCAAGAACCTTTGACTGATAAACACATAGAGAACTTTCATTTGTCTGAAGAAAAATAACAGAGTCCTGTAACAGGCTGAAAACTACATTTGTTAGCGTGCAAAAGGACTATTTTTTTTCTAGTTTTAGAAATGCTTTCTGACCACTAGCTTAGTATGCCTCTCAGAAATTTTTACTGTAGTTTATCCAAAAGAGGGCAGTTAGAATGCCATTAGTTAAAACCTGTCTTGATCCATGCAAGTTCTGTTATCGCTGTCCCCTACCATTAAAGTTTTTCTATTTTGTACACTGTTCCTTGAAATCAAGTTAAATGTGCTATTCCATTTTGCTTTTTCTTGGCACAGAATGCAGTACAAAGAACCTGACTAAGCAGAAGAAAACTTGAGCTCTCTGCACTCTACACATTTTATGCAATGTCAGATAAAATGCTGCTTTATACAAAAAAGAGCAAAGCTGCCCCTAGATTTTTAAACTTGGGAGACCAAGAGAAATTCCTTTATGAGGAAGATCTGATTGGATTTCAGCTGGTGTAGGGAGAGAAAACAGTCCCAGAATCTGTGCCTACAGTTTGCCAGCAGAATCTTAATCTTAATCTTAGAATTGTCAAGGAGGCACAATGAGGAATTGAGCTCCCAACCTCTGGCTCCACGGCCAGATGCCTAAACCACAACAGTAATATGGTACAAGAGGCATATAAATACATTCTAAATCCAGCATTTGTTCAGCCAAACTTTGCCTGAACAAATCTTGTTCAGGTAAACTTTCCCATATGCAGTGGTGCCCACCATGGGAATGCCTTAGTCCTAAAATTTTATCAGATTATTGTAGAAACAGAGAGTAATGAACTGAAGACACTTTAGGGGTGGGGGAAGTGCCAGGAGGAGAAGTGGATCGAATGGAAGATAGAGAGAGGGAGGGGAACGATTTTCCCAAGAGCCACCGGGTGACAATAAGGAGAAGCAGCAGAATTCTAATAGCAAATTCCATCAACTGAAGGGCTAAAAGGAACAAACTGAATCATCATATAGACTAAAGATGGGTGAAAGGTAAACCAGGACCTTTGGTTAATTTGAATGACCACAATTTCAGATGCCCCAGGTAGCCATTCTAAGGTCTAAAAACTGTTATCTTCTCTGATCTGCAGTAATTAAGACCTTGATTTGTGTATGCAGGTCATTCTAGTAAACAGCTAATAGAGTACAATTGATAATGGGTTCCATTCCCTGAGCCACCATGGCCTGTCCGGCTCCATTTGGTGGACCTATGTGCAAAATAAATACTGCAAGCTTTGCGTCTGTCCTTCCTACTCTTGTATAATCAATACAGACCAACAGCTTGACTCCATAGCAGGCAAATAGCTTCGTATACTCTTCTTAACACTCTTTAGAAAAGAGAATTCTGAAGCTCTTCTTTGCAAGACTTAGCCCATGGAGTCCTATCTTTGCTCACAGACCCACCAAGATGAAGAAAAGTGTTCATGTCTGGTTCACTGTGTTCCTAGTGGAGGAGGACTTATATTTGGTATTTCACACCCATATAATGAGGTTCTGAAACCTGATAGTTGTTTAGATATCTCTGTCTCTCATTCTCCTTCCTCCCCCTCAGCCTTTATCTTTAGTTCTGTACCAGAATTTCAGAGATGTAAGGAAATATTATACCAGCTCGTAAAATATTGATTCCCACCCCATGTACCACACCTATATAAAAGCAAAGCAAAGCAAAGCGTGCTGCTTATATACCGCCCCATAGTGCTTCAAGCACTCTCTGGGCGGTATACAAGTTAATTATGCAGGCTACACATCGCACACACCCCAGCAAGATGGGTACTCATTTTACCCACCTTGGAAGGATAGAAGGCTGAGTCAACCTTGAGCTGGATACCTGCGATTGAACCCCAGGTCGTGAGCACAGTTTTGGCTGCAGTACAGCGGTTTAATCACTGGGCCAGGAGGCTCATGTAGGGATATAGGTATAGAAAGCTTCTGCCTGAAGAAATCATTAAACCCATACTGGAGCGAAATTAATTAGATCTATTCCTCACAATGGGTCTAATCTCTGTTGAATCAGGGCTGTATCACTTCAGACTGCAGACAGGGACTCATATGATTAAAATCTCTTCCAAGCAAGCAAGCAAGCACGCAAGCACGCAAGCAAGCAAGCAAGCAAGCAAGCAAGCAAGCAAGCAAGCAAGCAAGCAAACAAACAAACAAACAAACAAACAAACAAAAGCAGCCACTCAGAGTATTTGGAAACTTCAGTGGGTCCAAGACACTGGCAGCGAGTTTGTTGACTGGGGCTGGTGACAGGGAACATATAATTCCCCTGTTACCACAGCTCCACCGGCTGCTAATTCATTTCTGGGCAAAATTCAAATTGCTGGTTTTAATCTATAAAACCCAAGCTATCTTAAAAACATGATCTCTTGTGAGCCTGCTCCGATGTTACGATCATCAGGGGAGGCCTTTCTCTCAGTCTCACCACCTTCCCAGGTGCGTTTGGTAGGGACATATGAGGAGAGGGTTGCTCCCAGACTCTGGAACTCCCTTTCACAGGAGTAGTAGGATAATGGTAGCTCTCATCAAACTCAATTTTGACAGGTGCCACGCCCCCTTTTGGGACCCTGGACCGGAAGGGGAGGGACTTCCGGCGCCTAGGCTGGACCCAGGCCCCTTCCGGCGGAAGGGGTGGTCCGAACGGTGACGTCAGGGGTTGTGGGGGTCCCCATGGGCCTATAGGGGTCTTTCCCTAGAGTCCGGGGTCCCCCGTGACCCTAGGGGTACCTGAGGATTGGACCCCGAGGGGTTGTGCCACCCCACGACCCCGTAGGCCAATGGGGAGCGGTTGGAGGTCCTTGGCTAGAAAAGGGGTGGTCGTAGACCATGTCTCGGCTTGCCCCAGCCCCCTGCGTGACGTCAGGGGTTGTGGGGGTCACCGTGGGCCTATAGGGGTGTATTCCTAGAGTCTGGGGTCCCCCGTGACCCTAGGGTGGCCTGAGGATTGGTCCCCGAGGGGTTGTGCCACCCCCACGGCCCTGTGGACCAATGGGGAGCGGTTGGAGGGGTTTGGCTAGAAAGGGTGGCCCTAGGGCATGCCTCAGCATGCCTTTAGGCCGCTGGGGGCTGAAATTCACACCAGGGATTTTGGGGCCCTTCTGATATGCTGTAACAGTAAATTAAATAATTAGACCTTCTAAATGGGAGAGAATTTTAAATAAATGGTTAAACAACAACAACAACAACAACAAGCCTCTTCTCTTATGAATGATTTTGTGGATCTTCTGATATACTATAACAGCAAATTAAATAATTAGACCTTCTAAATGGGAGAGAATTTTAAAGCCGTGGTTAGAAAACAACAACAAGCCTCTTCTCTTATGAATGATTTTGGGGACCTTCTGATATACTGTAACAATAAATTAAATAATTAGACCTTTCTAAATAGGAGACAATTTTAAAATAATGGTTAAAACAAACAAACCTTTTCTGTTACGATATAGCTGTTTAAACCTTTTTCACGATTTCTACTTTACAGTTCAATCTTATGTTACATAGAAACTAGGATTTCTCATTGCAGCAACTCAAATTTACCCCAAGGGTTTCATTAGAGAATGTGCAGTAACAAAGGTTGCAACTTAAAGACCTGTTTGTAATTTACAGAAGGTTCGGCGAGGCTGAAGGGGGTTTGGCTAGAAAAGGGGTGGCCGTAGGGGCATGTCTCGGCAAGCCCTTAGGCCGCCTGGGGCTGAAATTCCACAGCGGGGATTTCAGGGACCTTCTGTGCATGCTCACAGCTCTTTGCAGAGGTCGTGTGGCTTTGTAGACATGGCGGACAAGGAGAACCAAATTCCTGAGACATGCCAAAAGCTTACGGGGAAACCCAGGAGGCGTTTGAGTCCCAAAGGTTACTACTATGGGCCTGCGGGTTTTTCCCAAACCTTGTGGCCCTTAGGTCCCCCTCCAAGGCTCAGGGAGAGCCTGCCTGAAGACCCAGAAAAGTTAAGAAAAAAATTCAAGTCTGCAGAAGACCTCTCTGTCTTTACTGCAAAACCCAAACAGAAAAACAGAAGAAAGATGGCCTGTACTCTAATGGGGGATGCTGAGGAAGATGATGAGGATCTTTATTTTATTTATTTATTTGATTTATACCCTGCCCATCTGGTCTAAAAGACCACAATACAAAAAAACACATACAAACAGAATACAACAATAGAATAGAAAATACATAAGGAGAGAATAAACAGCAAAGTCAAGATATTAACTGGAGGGAAGGCCTGAATGTATAGCCATGTTTTTAATTGACTTTTAAAAGTGCCCAAAGTGGGGGCCGCATGGATCTCAGGAGGGAGATTGTTCCAGAGGCGAGGAGCTACCGCCAAGAAGGCCCGGTTTCGTGTCCTTTCCTTCCGGGCATCCCTAGGCATTAGGCTCCTCAACCTCACCTCCTGGCTCGTGCGGGTAATCCGAGTAGATCCACCATATTTATGTGTGGCTGCTGTTGTACCTGGTCACAATAAATGAAATAAATATACCTACCTTCTAGTACCACTATCAAAAGCATCAGTGTTTCTAGAGTGTGTTAAGTTGTATTTCCACAATGATGGGTGATCAAAGATATTGAAGATTTACCAAGTAATATTTCTACATTGTCACCTTAACCAATTTCCATCCTCTGTGGCTCCTTCTTCAAATTACAAAAATAAACCCCACTTAGCAGTACACATTTATAAAAAGTTAAAACAATTATTTATTACAAAGATTCAGCGCAGTTTAGCTGTGAGGTGAAAAAATAAGTCATTTCTGTTTCCCAATGAAAAGCAGTGGACAGCAGTATCACTGAGATTTCAGACGCTTGAACATAAATTTAGTAAGTAGGCATGAAATAGTAAGGAGCAATAAGTAGAACAGTACAAAATCCCCACATTTTTTAGTAAAATGACTTTAATACTCTCCAAAGTAAAAATGTTTTCCACATGTTTAGACCCAAGGAAGATTCCTAGAATCTCTCTCTCTCTATGTGTGTGTGTGTGTGTGTGTGTGTGTTAAAGCCCCTTTTGATTTTCCAGGCATCCCTCATAGAGCTTTGAGCCATTGCCTTCTCAACATCTTTCACAAACAGAATCATCAAGAAAGTCAAAGTGACCATCCGCCCTCAAATGCCTAGAGACTTTTGAAAAAAGTTTGCAACTTAAAGACCATGGGCCACCAATCTTCAACCTCTGTGGCTCCTTCTGCAAAATACAAAAAACACCCACTATGAAGTGTACATTTAAAAAAAGTTAAAACAATTATTTATTGCAAGGAATCAGCACAGTCTGGCTGTTAGGTGAAATTTCACTGAGATTTCAGACGCTTGAACTCACATCATAATCAGGGCAGCTCAGGACCAAATAGGTCCAAAGCCGAACTGTCAAAAGGGTGCTCCAGAGAGAGCTGCGAGGGAGTGCTAATAGTTTATGAATTAAACTCAGTTTCAATACTCAGAATCCTCAGTGCTGAAAAAAGTGTTAAGAAATTCAAAAATGTTGAGCTTGCTGAGGATGTCTTGCCTGCCTGGCATAGTTAGTCCATTTCCCTGCAACACAGAAAGGGAAAAGAAGGGTTTATTTCTTTGCACATCTAGTATAAGTGAAACTCTAACCATGGCACATGTAAAGCAAAAGGCTACATCGTTTTTGTTTTTTTTGTCTGAATGCAGTCAGAGGGTTAGAGCAGGTCAATATACAGCTATGGTTCTCAACCTTAGTATTGGTACACCACAAGGAGATGTGCTGAGGCCTCTGCACCATGCCCAATATACATAGGTTTGTATTTCTGCTTCTAACAGCCATACCAGTGTGAAGTTCACAGAGGATACCACAGTAGGGTGCCTCATACTGGAGGAACTGTACAGGGCCCGTTGTCTTTCAAAAGCACAAAATACTCTAAAGGGCACCTCCCCTCCTGGACATTCTTTGTTTGAACGACGGTCATCAGGAAGACGATATAAATCTATTAAAACAAGGACAAACTGATTTAAAAACCATGCATAATGGGAACTTGAGTGTCTTGTTATGCCCAACCTGTAACAAGGTTCCTAATAATTTAGAAGGGATGGTTTTCCAGGGAGGCCGGCATGCAGGGGGGTAAGCTCCCTAAGAGCTGCCCCACCTCTCTTCTTTTCTATAAATATTTTCATTTAGGAAAAATTGCAGGCTGGGGCAATGAACCTAAATCTCACCCTCCCTGAAACATCAACCATGTAGTGCCCAATGTACACAGCCCTTCTCCCCTACACCCTGTTCTGTGCCATTATTAGCACTTTTCTACCACAAGCAACAAAGAGATGTTTATAGTTTTGTTCTAACTCATGGTTTCTATAGTTTCATCCTGAAAAGAGGTTTGAGACATTTGAACCCACATCAGAATCTGGTCAGCTCAGGACCAAATAGGTACAAAACCGACCTGTCAAAAGGGTGCTCCAGAAAGAGCTGTGAGGGAGTGCTAATGGTTTATGAATGAAACTCAATTTCAATATTCAAAATCCTCAGGGCTGGAAAAAAATGTTAAGAAATTCTAAAGTGTTGAGCTTGCTGAGCCTGTCCACTTTCCTGCAACACAAAAAGGGCAAAGAGGGGTTTATTTCCATTTTTTTTTCTGAGCACAGTCAAAAGGTCTATCTAATAGCAGCAGCAACTTTGAATTTCCTGTTTGGGGATACAGATCCCAGAGACCCCAAACCAGCGTGGCTGTTGTTCTGTGAGATGTAGTCTAAATTCTGAATTAATATAAATAATAGTCACAAATACCTAAAAACTTCAGCAGCAATTTATGTGGGAGTTATTTTAGCCTCATATGCAGCCTTTAGTAGATATGATGGGAGATACCTTTCTGGGGGTGAGGTGACTATCAGTAACCAAATATTCCTGGCCATGTCTCCAATATCAAAGAGGACATCTCTTTATGACCAAATGTTCCTGCCCTGTCTCCAATGGCATCTCTTTGTTTAAGTGACTTTCCCCCTCTTTTTAGTCATTTTTGAAATTGTAAATAGTCTGTTGAGGCCCTGTTGTTCAAAGCAGGCTTGTTTTTAGTTTTCTGATAGCTGTTCAACTGTAAGTAAATTAAATCTTTTTATTTTGTCTCCTGCTAATGTTTCAATGTGGGTTACTGCAGTGGGGGTTACTGAGCCTGTAGGGGCCAGCTGATGAGCAAAAGGGGGGGGGGGGTGTACTAACCTTGGGGGAACTTGAAGCTATTCAGTTTTGTCAAACCTTACAATTAACCTGAGCAGATAGAGTAATTTAACCAAAAAAACATTGAAGCTGCAAAATACAAAACAAGACCAAATTGATTTAAAACATTGCATAATGTGAATTGAGTGCTTTTGCAGCCTGTGGTAATGCACCTGAAATTCTCCAACCCTGAAAATATCTACAGTGCAGTTATAGTGTGCCCTGAGACCTGTTTGCTAACCTGAATATTCAGTTATATAGCAGTCACAGCAAGGAAACTTCATTTTCATGACATACAATACTTTTACATAACTAAATGTATTAACTAATTGTATCATAGTTAACTTACTCAACAAATGTCTGCTAGACATAACCTGTCTTAATTAATGTGGGTTTTAAGTCTCAAAGGACAAGCTTCTCCCGCTTCTGAGATTATACATATTAGTTTGCTTTGTTTGGCTATTGGTCTTCAGAATTTAAGCATGCAGCTCCTTGGAAGGCTAGTTTCACAAAGTGTGTAGGATTGTTTTAATTCTTGAACAGAATGGCATCTTTTCTGTGCAGGCCTCTCCAGGAAGTTAGAATTCAAGTTAACTTTTTTAAAAAGTTGAACTAATGTCACCAGGAAGACGATATAGAACTATTAAAACAAGGCCAGAAATTCCCTGGGAGTGTGACAGCAATGATAAACCATCTCCTTGAACATTTCTCATATTATTAGGGTTGCCACATTTCAGAAGCATCAATTTTTCGTGGGTCAGCATTCTTTATGGTCCAGCTCTCACTTCCATACATCGCTACAGGAAAAACCATATTTTTGACTATGTGGCCCTTTGTTGGCAAGGTGATATCTCTACTTTTTAAGATGCTTATTTGCATTTTCCCACATTCATGGGGATTTTGTTCTGTTTTAAAGGTGTTTGGGAAATGCCTAGACAGTGTCTGGATTCAGGAATGGTGTGGATTGGGACATTTTCTAAAGAACACAGGACAGGTTGGCCCCAATCTGTATAATCCCTTTATTTGTGTACAGCGGGGTTGGAGGCTTCTACACAACATAACTCAAAGATAAAATAACACAGAAATCATTCAAACAGGTATTACAGCTATTCTTAATAATCTCTTATTTCTTAATGTACATTTTGTTAGACTAGCATCCCTGAAAGGTAATGGAGAATGTTAACACAGGACATGTCCAATAGCTTTAGGAGACAATGCTGTGCTGAAGATCCAGCAGATGAGAAGCAAAAGAGGCTGGCAGATATGATGGCAAAATGTCTGAAAATAGACAGGGTCGAGCACAAAGAGTAGCATGCCTATCCTATACCCCCATCAGACACAATACCTCCAGACAGGACTGTTTTGCACCAGCCCTGAGACTAGGCACCAAGAATTTCTGCCCCACTCATTTTAAAGGGATGCAAAAAATATTAAAACAAACACAAAGCAAAACAAAAACCTTCCACTGTGCAGAATGTTACTTTTAACAGTGGAACTTTTGTGTGTTATTATATTGACAAAAACAATAGAAAAATTTAAAAAAAGATAAAAGACAAAAACATTGTGGCATTGTGGCCTCTTAAAGACTCTCTGCTGAAGTTGCAGCATGGCCCTAACAGAACTACAAAAAATATCTTTTGATAGGGGGGGCATTTCTTTCAAAACATTTAAAAAACAATAGGGGGCACAATTAAATAAAGCAAAAAATGTTTCCTCATGTTCATTTGTGTTATCTCAGAGAAACAGACCACCCCTCCCCCACGTGCTCTGTTGGGCCATTTAACCTTCACTATGCCTTTGAAAAGGGAGGGGGACTCTTCCTTTGAAAAAGCAGGGACAGGCATTCTAAAATCTTAACATTCCCCCATCCCCACCCCATTCCCAACCATTGCATAATGCTAAAAAACTTATTTTCCAGTGGCCCAAATAAAATGGCTGCTCTATTTCTTCCCAGCCCCCCCCCATTCAAAAGCACGGATCTTACCTCAGCCTCCAACAGCCATGTGGGGAAAGGAAAGAGATGAACGACCCGGGGTTTTTTAAAACCCACAAGGCCCCTTAGACCAGCCTATCAGCAGGCTCGTATCCATAGGCTGAGGCTGAGGAGGAGGAGCTGAAACAAACAGTTAAACTACTACAAACAGTTTTTGGACTACAGATCCCAGAATGCATCTGGGCTAGACACAGGGACTAGCCACTTTCATCATTACATTCAAGACAGCAAATTATATAAATTAAATAAGCTGGGGGACAACATACAGGCTTGTCGGCCTCCTTTCCCCGTTTTGACCCCATAAGTTGTTCTATAGCCATTTCTAACTGTTGGCACGTATCCCACATAGAGGCTTTCTAAGGAGTTAGATAAAGTAGTCAGACACTCCCTTTTCTTTAAGGATTTGCCCATAGTATGCTGTGGTCCACACAAAGGTTTTTGCGTAGTCAATGACGGAGTAGCTGTTTTTCTGGAACTCTCTGACTTTCTCCCTAATTCAGCGCATGTTAACATTATAGTTCCTAGACTCCCTTCAAATCCATATTTTATTTCTGGGACTTCTCAGTCCACATACTGCTGAAGCCTTCCTTGAAGATTTTGAGCATAATCTTGCTAGCGTATGAAACTATTGTAAATGTACAGTAGTTGCAGCTTTCTTTGCCAGAGTTTTGTTATAAGAAGTTGATGATCAGCGCCACAATCTTGTTTTTGCTGAATGAATAGAGCTTCTCTACGGCGTTAATGTTTGACTTTTCTTGAGGTTGATGCAATGTGTGTGTCTGGGAAACCTACGGTAGACAGTAGATACACAATTTGATGCGGAGATGTCATCAATATATTAAATATAAGGTTTATTCTGCAATCCATGCAGAATCTTGCAGTATATGACCAAAATCCCCTTCTTTCCATTCATCCTCCTTATATCAATACAGCTGTCCTTCAAATTTTTCCTATCCTACTAAATCTTAAAAAGAACAATCCCTCTAATTGCTATCTACTTGCACAATCGTTCAGGGGTCTAAATCTTAGACTGAATTTAAAGCAATAAAAATTCAAATACAAGAAAATATCTCTGGCTTTTTAGTCTATATAGGACAACTGAAACCACAATTAGGATATGTGAACCTGTAAAGTCTAATTCATTAGAAATATACATGCACTTCCATGTAAGTTTCAAAATAAATATTTTCCACTGCTGACCTTAAGCCTATCTCTGTACATTTTCTCGACATATCCATTTCTCCATACACGTTCTTTAAATACCCTGAGATGGTAGGAACAGAACCACCTACATCAGATCCATGTGCTCTGCAAATGGGATGTAAATTCTCCCTCCAAGGGCTACCACATAACTAATGTTGTATAATTAATGCAAACCCAGTGAGTTGTTCGCCTGTTCCAATCTACAGTTCAGTTAAGCTGCAAGGCCTGTTACAACATGTTCACTATTCCATTATTGTATAGCTGTCTGAGAAACCTGGGGGGAGGGTTTGTAGTAGTTTAACTGTTTGTTTCAGCTCCTCCTCCTCAGCCTCAGCCTATGGATACGAGCCTGCTGATAGGCTGGTCTAAGGGGCCTTGTGGGTTTTAAAAAACCCCGGGTCGTTCATCTCTTTCCTTTCCCCACATGGCTGTTGGAGGCTGAGGTAAGATCCGTGCTTTTGAATGGGGGGGGGGGGGCTGGGAAGAAATAGAGCAGCCATTTTATTTGGGCCACTGGAAAATAAGTTTTTTAGCATTATGCAATGGTTGGGAATGGGGTGGGGATGGGGGAATGTTAAGATTTTAGAATGCCTGTCCCTGCTTTTTCAAAGGAAGAGTCCCCCTCCCTTTTCAAAGGCATAGTGAAGGTTAAATGGCCCAACAGAGCACGTGGGGGAGGGGTGGTCTGTTTCTCTGAGATAACACAAATGAACATGAGGAAACATTTTTTGCTTTATTTAATTGTGCCCCCTATTGTTTTTTAAATGTTTTGAAAGAAATGCCCCCCCTATCAAAAGATATTTTTTGTAGTTCTGTTAGGGCCATGCTGCAACTTCAGCAGAGAGTCTTTAAGAGGCCACAATGCCACAATGTTTTTGTCTTTTATCTTTTTTTAAATTTTTCTATTGTTTTTGTCAATATAATAACACACAAAAGTTCCACTGTTAAAAGTAACATTCTGCACAGTGGAAGGTTTTTGTTTTGCTTTGTGTTTGTTTTAATATTTTTTGCATCCCTTTAAAATGAGTGGGGCAGAAATTCTTGGTGCCTAGTCTCAGGGCTGGTGCAAAACAGTCCTGTCTGGAGGTATTGTGTCTGATGGGGGTATAGGATAGGCATGCTACTCTTTGTGCTCGACCCTGTCTATTTTCAGACATTTTGCCATCATATCTGCCAGCCTCTTTTGCTTCTCATCTGCTGGATCTTCAGCACAGCATTGTCTCCTAAAGCTATTGGACATGTCCTGTGTTAACATTCTCCATTACCTTTCAGGGATGCTAGTCTAACAAAATGTACATTAAGAAATAAGAGATTATTAAGAATAGCTGTAATACCTGTTTGAATGATTTCTGTGTTATTTTATCTTTGAGTTATGTTGTGTAGAAGCCTCCAACCCCGCTGTACACAAATAAAGGGATTATACAGATTGGGGCCAACCTGTCCTGTGTTCTTTAGAAAATGTCCCAATTCACACCATTCCTGAATCCAGACACTGTCTAGGCATTTCCCAAACACCTTTAAAACAGAACAAAATCCCCATGAATGTGGGAAAATGCAAATAAGCATCTTAAAAAGTAGAGATATCACCTTGCCAACAAAGGGCCACATAGTCAAAAATATGGTTTTTCCTGTAGCGATGTATGGAAGTGAGAGCTGGACCATAAAGAATGCTGACCCACGAAAAATTGATGCTTCTGAAATGTGGCAACCCTAATAATATGAGAAATGTTCAAGGAGATGGTTTATCATTGCTGTCACACTCCCAGGGAATTTCTGGCCTTGTTTTAAAGGTGTTTGGGAAATGCCTAGACAGTGTCTGGATTCAGGAATGGTGTGAATTGGGACATTTTCTAAAGAACACAGGACAGGTTGGCCCCAATCTGTATAATCCCTTTATTTGTGTACAGCGGGGTTGGAGGCTTCTACACAACATAACTCAAAGATAAAATAACACAGAAATCATTCAAACAGGTATTACAGCTATTCTTAATAATCTCTTATTTCTTAATGTACATTTTGTTAGACTAGCATCCCTGAAAGGTAATGGAGAATGTTAACACAGGACATGTCCAATAGCTTTAGGAGACAATGCTGTGCTGAAGATCCAGCAGATGAGAAGCAAAAGAGGCTGGCAGATATGATGGCAAAATGTCTGAAAATAGACAGGGTCGAGCACAAAGAGTAGCATGCCTATCCTATACCCCCATCAGACACAATACCTCCAGACAGGACTGTTTTGCACCAGCCCTGAGACTAGGCACCAAGAATTTCTGCCCCACTCATTTTAAAGGGATGCAAAAAATATTAAAACAAACACAAAGCAAAACAAAAACCTTCCACTGTGCAGAATGTTACTTTTAACAGTGGAACTTTTGTGTGTTATTATATTGACAAAAACAATAGAAAAATTTAAAAAAAGATAAAAGACAAAAACATTGTGGCATTGTGGCCTCTTAAAGACTCTCTGCTGAAGTTGCAGCATGGCCCTAACAGAACTACAAAAAATATCTTTTGATAGGGGGGGCATTTCTTTCAAAACATTTAAAAAACAATAGGGGGCACAATTAAATAAAGCAAAAAATGTTTCCTCATGTTCATTTGTGTTATCTCAGAGAAACAGACCACCCCCTCCCCCACGTGCTCTGTTGGGCCATTTAACCTTCACTATGCCTTTGAAAAGGGAGGGGGACTCTTCCTTTGAAAAAGCAGGGACAGGCATTCTAAAATCTTAACATTCCCCCATCCCCACCCCCTTCCCAACCATTGCATAATGCTAAAAAACTTATTTTCCAGTGGCCCAAATAAAATGGCTGCTCTATTTCTTCCCAGCCCCCCCCCCCCCATTCAAAAGCACGGATCTTACCTCAGCCTCCAACAGCCATGTGGGGAAAGGAAAGAGATGAACGACCCGGGGTTTTTTAAAACCCACAAGGCCCCTTAGACCAGCCTATCAGCAGGCTCGTATCCATAGGCTGAGGCTGAGGAGGAGGAGCTGAAACAAACAGTTAAACTACTACAAACCCTCCCCCCAGGTTTCTCAGACAGCTATACAATAATGGAATAGTGAACATGTTGTAACAGGCCTTGCAGCTTAACTGAACTGTAGATTGGAACAGGCGAACAACTCACTGGGTTTGCATTAATTATACAACATTAGTTATGTGGTAGCCCTTGGAGGGAGAATTTACATCCCATTTGCAGAGCACATGGATCTGATGTAGGTGGTTCTGTTCCTACCATCTCAGGGTATTTAAAGAACGTGTATGGAGAAATGGATATGTCGAGAAAATGTACAGAGATAGGCTTAAGGTCAGCAGTGGAAAATATTTATTTTGAAACTTACATGGAAGTGCATGTATATTTCTAATGAATTAGACTTTACAGGTTCACATATCCTAATTGTGGTTTCAGTTGTCCTATATAGACTAAAAAGCCAGAGATATTTTCTTGTATTTGAATTTTTATTGCTTTAAATTCAGTCTAAGATTTAGACCCCTGAACGATTGTGCAAGTAGATAGCAATTAGAGGGATTGTTCTTTTTAAGATTTAGTAGGATAGGAAAAATTTGAAGGACAGCTGTATTGATATAAGGAGGATGAATGGAAAGAAGGGGATTTTGGTCATATACTGCAAGATTCTGCATGGATTGCAGAATAAACCTTATATTTAATATATTGATGACATCTCCGCATCAAATTGTGTATCTACTGTCTACCGTAGGTTTCCCAGACACACACATTGCATCAACCTCGAGAAAAGTCAAACATTAACGCCGTAGAGAAGCTCTATTCATTCAGCAAAAACAAGATTGTGGCGCTGATCATCAACTTCTTATAACAAAACTCTGGCAAAGAAAGCTGCAACTACTGTACATTTACAATAGTTTCATACGCTAGCAAGATTATGCTCAAAATCTTCAAGGAAGGCTTCAGCAGTATGTGGACTGAGAAGTCCCCAGAAATAAAATATGGATTTGAAGGGAGTCTAGGAACTATAATGTTAACATGCGCTGAATTAGGGAGAAAGTCAGAGAGTTCCAGAAAAACAGCTACTCCGTCATTGACTACGCCAAAAACCTTTGTGTGGACCACAGCATACTATGGGGCAAATCCTTAAAGAAAAGGGAGTGTCTGACTACTTTATCTAACTCCTTAGAAAGCCTCTATGTGGGATACGTGCCAACCAGTTAGAAATGGCTATAGAACAACTTATGGGGTCAAAACGGGGAAAGGAGGCCGACAAGCCTGTATGTTGTCCCCCAGCTTATTTAATTTATATAATTTGCTGTCTTGAATGTAATGATGAAAGTGGCTAGTCCCTGTGTCTAGCCCAGATGCATTCTGGGATCTGTAGTCCAAAAACTGTTTGTAGTAGTTTAACTGTTTGTTTTCAGCTCCTCCTCCTCAGCCTCAGCCTATGGATACGAGCCTGCTGATAGGCTGGTCTAAGGGGCCTTGTGGGTTTTAAAAAACCCCGGGTCGTTCATCTCTTTCCTTTCCCCACATGGCTGTTGGAGGCTGAGGTAAGATCCGTGCTTTTGAATGGGGGGGGGGCTGGGAAGAAATAGAGCAGCCATTTTATTTGGGCCACTGGAAAATAAGTTTTTTAGCATTATGCAATGGTTGGGAATGGGGTGGGGATGGGGGAATGTTAAGATTTTAGAATGCCTGTCCCTGCTTTTTCAAAGGAAGAGTCCCCCTCCCCTTTTCAAAGGCATAGTGAAGGTTAAATGGCCCAACAGAGCACGTGGGGGAGGGGTGGTCTGTTTCTCTGAGATAACACAAATGAACATGAGGAAACATTTTTTGGCTTTATTTAATTGTGCCCCCTATTGTTTTTTAAATGTTTTGAAAGAAATGCCCCCCCCTATCAAAAGATATTTTTTGTAGTTCTGTTAGGGCCATGCTGCAACTTCAGCAGAGAGTCTTTAAGAGGCCACAATGCCACAATGTTTTTGTCTTTTATCTTTTTTTAAATTTTTCTATTGTTTTTGTCAATATAATAACACACAAAAGTTCCACTGTTAAAAGTAACATTCTGCACAGTGGAAGGTTTTTGTTTTGCTTTGTGTTTGTTTTAATATTTTTTTTGCATCCCTTTAAAATGAGTGGGGCAGAAATTCTTGGTGCCTAGTCTCAGGGCTGGTGCAAAACAGTCCTGTCTGGAGGTATTGTGTCTGATGGGGGTATAGGATAGGCATGCTACTCTTTGTGCTCGACCCTGTCTATTTTCAGACATTTTGCCATCATATCTGCCAGCCTCTTTTGCTTCTCATCTGCTGGATCTTCAGCACAGCATTGTTATTGGACATGTCCTGTGTTAACATTCTCCATTACCTTTCAGGGATGCTAGTCTAACAAAATGTACATTAAGAAATAAGAGATTATTAAGAATAGCTGTAATACCTGTTTGAATGATTTCTGTGTTATTTTATCTTTGAGTTATGTTGTGTAGAAGCCTCCAACCCCGCTGTACACAAATAAAGGGATTATACAGATTGGGGCCAACCTGTCCTGTGTTCTTTAGAAAATGTCCCAATCCACACCATTCCTGAATCCAGACACTGTCTAGGCATTTCCCAAACACCTTTAAAACAGAACAAAATCCCCATGAATGTGGGAAAATGCAAATAAGCATCTTAAAAAGTAGAGATATCACCTTGCCAACAAAGGGCCACATAGTCAAAAATATGGTTTTTCCTGTAGCGATGTATGGAAGTGAGAGCTGGACCATAAAGAATGCTGACCCACGAAAAATTGATGCTTCTGAAATGTGGCAACCCTAATAATATGAGAAATGTTCAAGGAGATGGTTTATCATTGCTGTCACACTCCCAGGGAATTTCTGGCCTTGTTTTAATAGTTCTATATCGTCTTCCTGGTGACATTAGTTCAACTTTTTAAAAAAGTTAACTTGAATTCTAACTTCCTGGAGAGGCCTGCACAGAAAAGATGCCATTCTGTTCAAGAATTAAAACAATCCTACACACTTTGTGAAACTAGCCTTCCAAGGAGCTGCATGCTTAAATTCTGAAGACCAATAGCCAAACAAAGCAAACTAATATGTATAATCTCAGAAGCCGGGAGAAGCTTGTCCTTTGAGACTTAAAACCCACATTAATTAAGACAGGTTATGTCTAGCAGACATTTGTTGAGTAAGTTAACTATGATACAATTAGTTAATACATTTAGTTATGTAAAAGTATTGTATGTCATGAAAATGAAGTTTCCTTGCTGTGACTGCTATATAACTGAATATTCAGGTTAGCAAACAGGTCTCAGGGCACACTATAACTGCACTGTAGATATTTTCAGGGTTGGAGAATTTCAGGTGCATTACCACAGGCTGCAAAAGCACTCAATTCACATTATGCAATGTTTTAAATCAATTTGGTCTTGTTTTGTATTTTGCAGCTTCAATGTTTTTTTGGTTAAATTACTCTATCTGCTCAGGTTAATTGTAAGGTTTGACAAAACTGAATAGCTTCAAGTTCCCCCAAGGTTAGTACACCCCCCCCTTTTGCTCATCAGCTGGCCCCTACAGGCTCAGTAACCCCCACTGCAGTAACCCACATTGAAACATTAGCAGGAGACAAAATAAAAAGATTTAATTTACTTACAGTTGAACAGCTATCAGAAAACTAAAAACAAGCCTGCTTTGAA